>NC_081182.1:19420054-19793067 GCF_029867415.1 Vicia villosa | reverse complement strand
AAAAAAGATTTGACACACGAATATAAAAGTGCTTAAGAATCTTAGCAATCATTGAAGCACCACATAAAGAGGACCCTCTGTGACACTCTCGAGCATCAATGATGATGGTGACCACAAACAAGATGACTCAGTTGCCAAGACCCCTATGTTGACCTTTATGCTGATGGTGACAACCCCTGGGTTGTGGTATGACACTCTGAAACCAAGCTTGACCATCATGACCATATTAATTATCCAAGAAATTGCACATCTCCCGATAGAACTGCATATAATGCGTGTGATTGTCATTTTCAAAAGACATCGAGTTGTTAATACCAGTATTGACGGAACAATGATTAAATGCCATATCCGTGCGAATGCTGGTAAATTGAGTAGTGGCATAGGAAACAACGTTACCAAAATTTGTATCTTGTGTATTCATATGTTCTTTAACGAGGCGAAAGCCCCCCACTTGATCAGTCTCAAAGGCCTCACGCCTACCACTTTCTTCTTGCTGATACTCTTGTTGTTAAACACGCATGTTCTCCAACATTGTGATAATGGTTGATTCATCGCCACTCGAACCAGGACCAGAATAAGTCTCGTATGATGCGCCATGTTGAGTCCAAGAGTTCTATTACTAATTACCCCACATTTGTGATTGATCCTCAGGTTGTGGAAATGTTGACTGACGGAGCAAAGCTGCATCATCACTATAGTTTGCATCTGGCATCTCTGCATCATTCTACTGACCAATATCTTCCACATGTTTCTCTTCATTATGAACCGATTGCTCATAATTTACCTGACCAAATTCACTCGGATCATCATAGTTTGAGATCACTTTACGAGACCCCTTCATACGGTAGTAATATGCCTTGAGGTCATCATCCCAATGATAGCCCATGTTTGTCATAGTTGTCATATTAAACTCTTGAGTTTGACTAGGTGAAATTCAAATAAGATTTAACACACCAATACGAAAGTGCTTGAGAATCTTAGCAATCATCAAAGCATTACATAAAGAGGATCCTCTGTGACACTCTCGAACATCAAACATCCTTGATACAAAATAATGTGGCCAATAAACCCGAATCTTATTTTGAAGAGTATACATTAAATGTACCTCAGATTGATTAATGAGTGACCTCCTTTTCTTAGATGTAGCACATGTGTAACAATCTAGTGAAGTATGCGTGGATCTCTTTTCAAGTTTTCAATTGACAATTTTTTCAAGTTGTCATTAGGCCTAGGTGCCTAGAGACATGAGTTCAAGTAGACCTTCCAATCAAAACCTTGAATCAGGGCAGAATCAGTGACGCATATGTCCTCAATAACATGGTGATACCAAATAAGGTTCTCCAAACATCCTGAGTAACATGATATGATCAGCTTCCCATCTTGAAGCGGAACGAATATTCAGTTCGTTGCTCTAGCGCAACATAAAACATTCGTATCAAGTCTTCATTATAATCAATATTAACTTTCAAAAATTGGTTGATTTTTTATGTTCCATGAGATTAACAGTCTTTAGAATGTGTAATGTACTGGCAACGACATAGTCATATACATGTTGCTTCACAACAATCTTATTCCTAAAATATTTTTCAAATTCTTCAACACAATAGGATGAAGAAGAGAAAGGACATTTGCATGACTGGATGAAGACGTGCCAGCAACATTCTTGCCTTGCCTTTGTTGAATTTGGAAGGCATGATTTTTGGAATAGACATATGGACACAAGGTTTTAGATACTTTTAATCCGTCATGTTAATTCTCTGCTAATTGGCATTATGTTTCGTAAAACTAACTTAAGGGAACATGTTGAATAAGATGTTCCATGCAACTAATGAAGACATGTCGAGAAAGATGTTCTATGTAGAGTTCATTCGACATCGCGTCTGTTATGTTACAGTTGGGTCAATTGGAGTTAGTTGATGTACAAGTGCAAAATATTTTGGAATATTATGCAACCTATGTGGCGTTTGAATTAAGGGATATGAGATTGTCTCTGATTTCAAGTTATTTGATTAGTTACTAAATATGAAGAATATTTAGGAATATAATATTTAATATCCTATCTTCATGGAGAAGATTGTGGAAGATTTTATGGAGTGTGCTGCAGCAATTTGAAGCCCAAATCCAGTTCAAAAGATCACTATATATAGCAAGCACCAGACCTAACATTTTGTGTGAACTTATAGTGTAGTGTGTTAGGGTTTGTGCAGTTTTGTCTATTGCCAGACACTCCTATATCATATTGATAAAAGAGTTTGGTGTTTTCATCAAGTTGTAAGTTGTGTGTTCATTCATAAGCTTTTAAGCATTGGATGATTGTGTTTTAGAAGTGTGTCTTATAATATTTGTAATTGTTATCACAGTTGTGATTGAGGGGGATTAAGGTGAGTCTCATACCTAGGTGAGTCTTAAGTACAAGTTAGCACAAGTGGTGATTAAATGAGAAGTTGTAAACGGAGGAGTTTAGATTTGAATTGATATTATTTAGTGGACTTATCTTTGGCTTGGTAGCCCTTAGAGTAGGTATTGTTGATATCGAACTGGGTCAACAATTACTTGTGTTCTTTATTGTTTATGCACTGAACTTTTATACCTTGTCTTTGTGTGTGTTTGGAAAATGTTGTCTCGACATATACATATGTGATCTGAACGCTAGACTTTTAATTGGTATAAGAGCAAGCATCGTGCTCTGACTCTAGGTGAGATTCAGGGAAAATACTTTATGGTACAATGGACAAGGACGAAGGGGGATTCTTGAATATACCACTTATTCTAGATGGAACCAACTATGACTATTGGAAAGCACACATGGTGGCTTTCGTTAAGTTTATAGAAGGAAAAGTTTGGAGAGCTATTGTCAAGGGTTGGGAACCTCATGAGGTTAAAGACAAGGATGGCAATATGGTTGTCAAGGAGGAGGATGACTGGGATGACACAGATGATACAAATTCCCTAGGAAACTCCAAAGCATTGAATTCCCTATTCAATGGTGTTGACAAGAACATCTTCAGACTGATCAGTGGTTGTACTGTAACCAAAGATGCTTGGGAAATCCTGAAAAGTGCACATGAAGGAACCACCAAGGTAAAAATGTAAAGACTTCAACTTCTTACTACTAAGTTTGAAAACTTAAGAATGAAGGAAGATGAGAGCATTCATGACTTCCACATGAATGTTGTGGACATTGCCAATGCCTCGGGTGCTCTTGGTGAAAAGATCTATGAGGCAAATATGATCAGTAAAATTCTCAGATATCTACCTAAGAAGTTTGACATGAAGGTCACTGCTATTCAGGAAGCCCAAGACATAAACACCATGAAGGTTGACGATCTTATGGGATCTCTTCAAACTTTTGAGATGGGACATGGTGAAAAGTCCGAAAAGAAGAAGAGCGTAACATTCGTATCTAATGCTGAGAGCCCAGAAGACAAGGAACGAGATCTATCAGAAGATCTTGTGCTATTGGGTAGACAATTCAATAAGGTATTAAAAAAGATAGACTGGAAGTCAAAACCAAATGTCAAGAACAAGTATCTCGATATCAGCAGAGCCCAAGATGGTGATAAGAAGTCCAACACTGAAGAGCAGTCCAATCAAGGGAAAGGAGTTCAGTGTCAGGAATGTGAAGGATATGGACACATAAGAGCTGGATGTCCTACATATCTTAAGAAGCAGAGAAAGGGACTGGTCGTGTCATGGTCAGAAGACAAATCTGAAAGTGATACTGAAACGGATAAGTAAGTCATTTCTCTATCTGGATTATGTGAAGAAGAATCGGGCGGTGAAGAATTTACTTTTGAGGAGATGCTCAAATCATACAAGGAGTTATTCCTCAAAAGTACTAAAGCTGATCAAAACATTGAAGTTCAGAAGGAGATTATTGCACAACTCCATAATGAGAAGGTGAGACATCTATCTTGCATGGATACCCCAAGACTGTCGTGCAACCCAAGAAAAGGCAGACTAGTAGCAAATCTAAAAATAAGTGGACTCCCGAACAGGTTGTGACTGCTCTCATAGCTCACACTTCTCTTAGATCCTCCACTATAGAAGACTGGTACTTTGACAGTGGATGTTCTAAACACATGACCAGCATGAAAAAATTCCCGCTTGATATCAAGCCTCGTTCTAACATCTATGTCACCTTTGTAGATGGATCAAAAGGTGAGATAAAAGGAGTTAGTAAACTGGACCATGTAGGGCAGCCAAGTCTTGACAATGTTTTACTTGTTAAAGGACTAACTGCAAATTTGATCAGCATTAGTCAACTGTGTGATCAAGGACTCAGAGTTAACTTCAATGATTCTGAATGTCTTGTAACAAGTGAAGGAGGAAAAATCATCATGAAGGGAACTAGATCCAAAGATAACTGTTATCTATGGAGTCCTCAAGAAACCAAATGCTTCTCCTTCCTGATTAATGTCAACCGAGGATGAAACTAAGGTATGGCATCAAAAGTTTTGACATCTCCACTTGAAAGGTATGAAGAAGGGCATATCCAGCGAAACTATGGTGAATGTCAAATTGGAAACAAAAAACAAGGATGTCCCATAAGAAGCTCCAACAACTAACTACCACCTCTAAGGTACTAGAGTTACTTCACATGGACTTAATGAGACCTATGCAGGTTGAAAGTCTTGGAGGAAATAAGTATGCCTATATGGTTGTAGATGAATTTTCAAGATACATCTGGGTGAGCTTCATCAGAGAGAAGTCTGATGTATTTGAAATCTTCAAGGAACTATGTCAGAGGCTCCAAAGGGAGAAATGGTGTCATGTGGTTAGAATAAGAAGTGACCATGGGAGAGAATTTGAGAATATCAAATTCGAAGAATTCTATTCTACTGAAAAGATATATAATGAGTTTTCATCACCTATCACTCCTAAACAGAATGGAGTGGTGGAACAAAAAAATAGGACTATTCAAGAATGTGCAAGAGTCATGCTTCTTACTGAGAAACTCCCATACTATTTCTGGACTGAGGCTATGAATACTGCATGCTATATCCACAACAGAGTGACCATCATATGTGGAACTTCTGTTACTCTCTATGAGTTGTGGAAAGTAAAGAAGCCAATTGTAAAGTATTTCCATGTTTTTGGAAGCAAATGTTACATTTTGGCTGATCGGGATTAGAGAAGAAAAATGGATCCTTAAAGTGAAGAGGGTATATTCTTGGGATACTCTAACAACAGTAGAGCATATAGGGTGTTCAACACAAGAACAAAGGTGATGATGGAATCTATTAATGTGGTGGTTGATGACTCATCAAAAGAAGATGTTGTCACAAATGATGTTGGATCATTTTTTCAATGGATGATCCTGAAACATCAGCTCCTGTTGAGAATGTTAAAACATCCACTCCTCTGGATGTATTTGCTGTTGACTCAAGTGATAATGCAAAATCAGCAAACATTGAGAAAGTGATTCAGAAAGATCATCCTAAAGAGCTGATCATAGGAGATCTGAATAAAGGGATAACCACCAGGTCAAGAGAGGTTGTGTCAAACTCCTGCTTTGTGTCAAAAGTTGAACCAAAGAATGTCTAGGAAGCAATAACTGATGAGTTCTGGATTAATTCCATACAAGAAGAACTTGAACAGTTCAGGAGGAATGAAGTTTGGGACCTAGTGCCTAGACCTGAAGGAACCAATGTCATTGGAACAATGTGGGTGTACAAGAACAAGTCACATGAACAATGTGTTTTTACCAGAAACAAATCCATACTTGTTGCTCAAGGGTACACTCAGATTGAAGGAGTGGACTTTGATGAAACTTTTGCTCCCGTAGCTCGCTTGGAATCTATCATGTTACTACTTGGGGCAACATGCATCTTAAAGTTCAAGCTATTCCAGATGGTTGTTAAGAGTGCCTTCCTAAATGGCTATCTGAATGAAGAGATTTATGTTGAACAACCGAAAGGATTTCATGATCCCTCATATCCAGATCATGTGTTAAAGTTGAAGAAAGCCTTATATGGAATGAAATAAGCTCCTCGTGCTTGGTATGAAGGACTAACTGAATTTCTAGTTCTTAATGGATATAAGAAAAGAGGAATTGATAAGACTCTTTCTGTCAAACAACAGGAGGGAAACATCATGGTAACTCATATATATGTAGATGACATTGTTTTTAGGGAAATATCGAATGAGATGGTCCAACATTATGTCAAGAAAATGAAATCTGAGTTTGAGATGAGCTTGGTTGGTGAATTATCCTACTTCCTTGGGTTACAAATGAAGCAGATGGAAGACTCTATTTTTCTTTGCCAAGAAAAGGATGCAAAGAATATTATGGCTAAAAAGGAGGAGTAATAGTATGTGCTAACCACAAACCACTGACTAAGGGGGAGATTTTTTTCTCCTGGTTTGTTGCTAGTCAGCTGCTGCTGTTGAGCGGGAAATCCTTTACAGGTTGAAGAAGAGATGGATTAGCATGAGAAAGATGTCATACACATTGTTTTGACATCTTACTGGCTGGTTAGGAAAGTCCATCTCTCAACTAGAATGAATGCATATTCCACTAACAACTAACATGTGTGTTACATATGTTTTGTTTTTCGCTGCATCTCTGATTGTGGAACTGCTAATGTATATTCTCTATAGGGATGAGAATTGATAAGTTGTTTTAGCCAAAATAAGTCAAAGGGGGAGATTGTTAATTCTCTGCTGTTTGGCATTATGTTTCGTAAAACTAACTTATGGGAACATGTTCCATGCAAATAATGAAGACATGTCGGGAAAGATGTTCTATGTAGAGTTCATTCGACACCACGTCTGTTATGTTACAGCTCTATCAGTTGGAGTTAGTTGATGTACACGTGCAAAATATTTTAGAATATTATGCAACCTATGTGGCGCTTGAATTAAGGGATATGAGATTGTCTCTGATTTCAAGTTATTTGGTTAGTTACTAAATATGGAGAATATTTAGGAATCTAATATTTGATATCCTATCTTCATGGAAAAGATTGTGGAAGATTTTTTAGAGTGCCCTGCAGCGGTTTGAAGCTCAAATCCAATCTAGAAGATCACTATATATAACACGCATCAGACCTAATATTTTGTGTGAACTTACGATGTAGTGTGTTAGGGTTTGTGCATTCTTGTCTATTGTGAGCCACTCCTATATCTTATTGATAGACGAGTTTGTTATTTTCATTGAGTTGTAAGTTCCGTGTTCATTCATAAGCTTTGAAGTATTGGATGATTGTGTTTAGAAGCGTGTCTTCTAATATTTGTAATTTTTATCACGATTGTGATTGAGGGGGATTGAGGTGAGTCTAAGTGAGAAGTTGTAAACGGGGAAGTTTATCTTTGAATTGATACTATTAAGTGGATTTATCTCTGGCTTGATAGTCCCTAGAGTATATATTATTCATACCAAATTGGGTAAACAATTACTTGTGTTCTTTATTGTTTCTGCACCACACTTTTATACCTTGTCCTAATGTGTTGAATAGGATTTTTAAAGAGATTTATGGCACTCAAGTTATCACAAAATAATATCATGACATTTCATGGAACATCATTCTCAACCAGCACCTGTTTCATCCATACTAATTGGGAGCAACTGCTCCCTGTTGCAATGTACTCAATTTTAGCTTCATTTATGATCAACCAAGTGGAAAGAAATTCATATTCTTGAAGACTCCATTGATAATAGTTATCATTCACTTGTTTCAGTCATAAACAAAATTTCATCTAGCACACTAACCCTAAAAACATTTCAGCAAGCAACATGACTTGTTTCAAGCGAAAATTACAGTATTGGTCAATTTCTTAACATATTTAAGATTTTGGATCTGTGGAATATCTGAGATTGATAGAAATTTATTTAAAATTTTCAATTTCTCTCTTTCGTTTTGTTTTGTTTATTCGAGAGAGTCGGATTCATGTTTATTGAAACTCATGTTTAATCTAATTGTATATTGGGAAACTTGCAGTATTGTTTATTTATACTGTTTGGATATTGTGTTTTATCAAACTGGGTTACGGTTCAGAGAGGGTTGGTGCTATTCAGTTTGTTCGTACAATTCTCTCAAAGTTTAGGATACGTCTAACTGAAATAGAGAAGTTAGGTCATGGGATTTAGGGCTGCCCACCATTTATAACAAGTGTTTTAGCCATGTTGTTTTATTATATTCTTATATTTATGTTGTTACTTATCAAGTTTATTGTCAATTTTTTAAGAGATAATGGAGCTAAGTATCTTAAAAGTTTATATGGATTCAACGTCATTACGAAGATGTTTACTTGACTGTCTAATAACTTGAACATCCAAATACATGAGAATAAGTGTATCTTAAATAATAGTCTAACAGGTTTCCTCATCTATATGCTTGAATAATGAGCTATACTTCAAGGAGGATATACAATAAAAAAACATGAGCAGTAGCTTATTGGGCTCAAGTGGAAGAACTCCCATGAAAAACAACAGAGGAATTTACTTCAGAAACAAAAAGCTTATGGTCCAAACCTGCTACGCCACAAGTTGGGGAGCTTGTGTAAATATTCACTTACATACTCTCCTACTATAGAAACAAAAAGCAAACATCTCTGAATGAAAAACAACAGAGGAATTTACTTCAGAATCAAATTTCTCCCTATTCTTTGAAGTAAAATAAATAATAAGAGGCGAGTAAAAAACCAAGTAAAAATTCCAATCTTTTTCTTTTTTTATATCAAGAACAATATCAAAAGTTCAGCTATGGAACTCATGATAAACACTAAACACCACGGTATTCCTATTTATCAATGCAGAAAGTAAAGAAAATTCAATCACAGCTGGCTACTGCACAAACAGAATAACTGGTTCGTTGTTGCATCAAACTGTTATATGACAAATCAAAATACACTATATTTCAATTTCTTTCATGAACAAAACCTATTAATGTCAATCATAAAACAGTACTCTAGAATCTTCTTGGGGAAAACATAATCTACTACCAAGAAGCTATTACAATTGCCTTATCTCTTGGTCCATTAAATTTCTCAAACAGTCTCATCAGGCGGCTCGACCTTCCATTAATTTTTTCGGTATAGAATTTCCGCATCATAGTATAAAACTTTGTAATATGATCATAAGAAAAATATAGGTTCTATAAAATTATCCAGAACCACAAATGCAAGTTCAAATTTTATCAGTACTACAAAGTTTAACCATAATTGAAGGAGCCATTTCTGCCAAGTTTAATGTTTCCAAACACTCAGTCCAAGAGTTGAAACAAACGTATATTATGATCATTCCGTTCAATAAAAAACCATTAAAACAGAAGTTGTCATAAGCGCCGTCTAAACTGCACCTAGGCCACCGACCTTAGTTTATGCTTCCTTTGAGAAATCAACAACTCAATTAATCTATGTCCATGCTTTTGTTTCAAATAAGTCATGCATCGAATCATAGTTTAGCACATAAAAAACACTAATTTGTAACTTTCACTCTCCTACCATGTGGTTATGCATTGAATCAGAATTTAGCATACACATTATTGGTTTAGATAGTTTATTCATCCAAGTTCCACATCGGGTAGTAGGAAGAAAATAGAATTGGAGTAATAATATAAATAGAGATAGTTAGTTTGAGTTTTCCACACAACAACAAAATTTAGTCTCTTAGGTGTATTGAGGATTTGAGTAGTTGTGTTTCTATAGGAGATGGTAAAATAGTTTGTTGAGAGGGTTTGGTATTTCTCCGTTCAAAAATAGTTTGTTGAGAAGGTTTTCTATTTCTCCGTTCAAAAATAGTTTGTTGAGATAGTTTGTTGAGAGGGTTTTCTATTTTTCCGTTCAAAAATAGTTTGTTGAGAGAGTTTTCTATTTCTCCGTTAAAAAATAGTTTGTTGAGATAGTTTGTTGAGAGGGTTTTCTATTTTTCCGTTCAAAAATAGTTTGTTGAGAGAGTTTTCTATTTTTTCGTTCAAAAATAGTTTGTTGAGAGGGTTTTCTATTTTTCCGTTCAAAAATAGTTTGTTGAGAGGGTTTGTAGTTTTTCCGTCCAAAAATTGCAGTGAGAGGGTTTGCAATTTTTTCGTCAAAAAATTACAATTGAGAGAGGGTTTGCAATTTTTCTGTTCAAAAATTGCAATTGAGAGAGGGTTTGTAATTTTTTCGTTCAAAAGTTGCAATTGAGAGAGGGTTTGTAATTTTCTCCTTAAAAGTTGCAGTTTTGAGGGTTTGCAATTTTCTCCTTAAAATTGCAATTATATAAGAGGGTTTGTAATTTTGTCATTGTAAAATCAAAAGTTGAATTATAACTATTTAGTTCTAGTTTTGAAATATTTGTTTATTTTCTTCTTATTATGGGTATGCTTCCGCAAACGTAGAATTTTTTCCCAAAACACATAACCAAAAAATCTATAACATTGATTTGTTGAAGGAGGTCATGAACAAGTTAAAAAACAGCTCTACAAGCTTGAAATTTTTCCTAAACTTGTGCACCGAGACAAAGATCAGGACCATCAAGGTTCATAATTCAAACCTAACAGTTGAAAAGTAAAAGTTAATAGAAGAAATTATACTTACATTCTCGAACAACAATGACTCTACATCTACGAGAGGCCTTTGAGTATGGGCATACTTTTTTTTTTACGTTAGGGCTCAAATAGATCGTCATACTTTGCAAAACTTTTGCCTCCTTCAAAATGTATTTTGCCATTAGAAATTCACCTTCTTTGCATGAAAAGGACTTAAATTTTCATGTTTTAATATGCGAATTGAAGAAACACATTTCGGAACAAATATCGGGTCCTACAACTTCCCTCGACATCTTCTATTATCTCCTTGGATGTGCCCTATGAATATGGATAAAATAAAATAAATAAAAAAGCCATGCTAAGAAATGATAAATCCGATATAAACTCAAAATTTAACAAACCTGAGAAAGGTGAAAATGATGAAGGTAACGACATTGTTTGAGTAGTCGAACCAACAACTCCCAGTTATAGTTTATAGAGGAAAGTTTCAAGTTAGTCAAATTATGAAAGGTGGGAATCTCATCATTAACCCGACACACCTAAGCAAATAAAAAGCATAGAAAGGTATATAGCTAGAATTTAGGTTGAAATTCTAAAAGGAAAGATATAAATCAAGTATCTTCATGGTAAATTTCAAACCTTATTTAAGTCTATCATCAAACTCTCCATGTTACGAAGGGCATTCAACGGTAAGTGACAAAAAGTGTTCATCAAATTTTCTTTGGTTAACTTACTTAAGGTTAAGCTTTCATGCTGCTCTTGATAGGTAAGGTTCTCTTGATAGGTAAGAACCTATTGAGATAGAAACTCTACCTCCTCTGCATGTAAACTCTAAAGATTGGGACATCCATCCAGAAGCCATAAGAAACCTTGAACATTCGAGAAGGTAATATATTCCAAACGAAGGGTTTTGAGGGAGGGGAGACTAATGGAAAAAATATCCTTAACAACAAAGAAAAGCAACTCGAGATCAATAAGGGTCTGGAAGCTTAGAATGCTATTAGGCAATTTGAGACAAGCAATATCTGATATGGCACATGCTAAATCGATGAACTTGACGTTGCGTTCTACCACAAAATTGATCCATTTTACGACCTTTGAAAACTCAAGACGGCCAACCTCATGATCAGTATACGAGAGGTAGAGTGTGCAACTCTTAATAGGATTAAGAGAGAGCAGAACCGAGCAGGAAATCTTGGTTATCCAGAAATCAGTTTCTCTATCACCTATTTCTTCCAAGACTCTAAGGGTAGGAACTGAGTGCCATATATCAATCCACCTCTTAAAAAGAGCACTAGTACTAAGTACCTCCTTAGTTTCGAGAAAAGTACTGACCCTATCCATTTGTAGGGTAAGGAAACTCTGCATAACATTCAACCAAAAAAAATACATGAACATCACAATGAAGCATACCAAAATTCATCCAAGCATGGAAATTATCTAATCACACTAAAATAGCATAAGTGTTTTTTATGGAATTTTTCTATGTAGAGAAAATTATTTTTGAAGCCATAATCTCAAAGAACAAAATAGAACACAAGCTGAGAAGAGGGTGCAAAACCCAATTATGTCCAAATGGAAAACAAGTAGCAGCGCTATTAGGCAAGAATGGAGGGTGTTACTAGCGTCTACGCAAGGCCCAAATGGCTTTAGTGCATCCATTCCCTATTAGTTAAAAAAAATTGAGAATAAAAAGATAAAAAACAAGGGCCCCATGCATGGATCACGCGCTGCCCTACCCTAGCAGCCTTCTTCTCCGGCGAGCAAACCAATTCCATGGTGGCGCCGGAGACTAAACAATACCAAAAAAAAAAGTAAGACCTCTACCCTATGCGAAATCCTTCTCCGATTCTGAATCTGCCCTAAAAAGCGCCATTAGAGACCTCTAACACGCAAAACAAAAGCATGCAAGAATCTCGACGTAACATACATTTCACAATATGCACCTACAACAAACATTGCCCCATAAAAGGAAGATTCAGATGCAACTATTGTTGGGAAAATAACAAAAAATAAATTTCTACGTTTGCGGAAGCATATCCATAAAAGAAGAAAAAAACAAAAAATTCAAAACTAAAACTCAAAATTATAATTCAACTTCTAATTTTACAATGACAAAATTACTAATCCTCTTATATAACTGCAATTTTTAAGGAGAAAATTGCAAACCCTCCAAACTGCAATTTTTAAGGAGAAAATTACAAATTCTATCTCAATTGCAACTTTTGAACGCAAAAATTGCAAATTCCATCAATTGCAACTTTTGAACGGAAAAATTGCAAACCCTCTCTCAATTGCAACTTTTGAACGGAAAAATTGCAAACTCTTTCTCAATTGATACTTTTGAACAAAAAATTGCAAACCATCGCTCAATTGCAACTTTTGAACGAAAAAGTTGCAAACTCTCTCTCAACGGTAATTTTTGGACGGAAAAATTGTATACCCTCTAAACAAACTATTTTGAATGGAAAAATTGAAATTTCTCTCAACAAATTTTTTTTGAACGGAAAATAGAAAACCCCTCTCAACAAACTATTTTACCCTCTCCTCTAGAAACACAGTTACCCAAATTCCCAATACACCTAAAAGAAGATTATATTTTGTTGTTGTGTGTAAAACTCAAACTAACTATCTCTATTTATATTATTACTCGAATTTTATTTTCTTTGTACTACCCAATGTGGGACTTGGATAAATAAATTATTTAACCCAACAAATCATCACTTCATCCAAAGTCTCACATATCTTCACTTTTGTCTTCAACTTCATCTTCAAAGAGATGATTATAATTATAATGATTAGTCTGTTACATTTGTAAAAATTATTACTCTTCAACATTTTTGTCTTCTTCCTTCCTTGATCAAAAATTTTGTTACTTTTCCTTTTTGCTTAATCAAAATTTTTTGTAACTCTTCCTTCCTCCCTCAATCTAAACTAGGTTTTGATACCGGTTGTTGGTAAAATAACAAAATAAATAAATTTTCATGCTTGCGGAAGCATACCCATAAAAGAAGAAAAAAACAAAAAATTAAAAACTAAAACTCAAAATTATAATTCAACTTCTAATTTTAGAATGACAAAATTAATAATCCTCTCATATAACTGCAATTTTTAAGGAAAAATTACAAACCCTCCAAACTACAATTTTAAGGAGAAAATTACAAACCATCTCTCAGTTGCAATTTTTGAATGGAAAAATTGCAAACCCTTTCTCAAATTTTTGAACGGAAAAATTGTAAATCACCTCTCAACTGCAATTTTTGGACGGAAAAATTGTAAACCGTCTAAACAAACTATTTTTGAACGGAAAAATAGAAAATCATCTCAACAAACTATTTTTGAACGAAAAATAGAAAACACCCTCAACAAACTATTTTACCTTCTCCTCTAGAAACACAACTACTCAAATCCCCAATACACCCAAAAGATTATATTTTGTTGTTATGTGTAAAACTTAAACTAATTATCTCTATTTGTATTATTAAATAAATTCTATTTTCTTTCTACTACCCGATGTGGGACTTGGATGAATAAACTATTTAACCTACTACTAATTCGAGCTTAAATCCTAGTTGAAGAGAGCTATAAGTTGAATAGCTTACCTGACAGAATCGAGCTAGTCACCCCTTGTAAGATCAAACAAAGGCGAAATCTCTACCACGAACTCCCCTGAGTTTCAATAGTGATGAAAGCCTCAAAATCTTGATGAAATGTTGAGAAAAAAATGCAACTCGAAGCATGGAACTTCTTCTAGACTTATTCTTCCAATGAGAATCCATGTGTGTCCTCTACTTAGAGGTGATGATGATGAGGTTAGGGTTTGTTTAGAGCTGATGATTTTCTTCATGTATGAAAAGAAAGAGTGAGAGGTTGAAGGGTATTGTGATGTGATGATGTTGTTATGGTTTCTGTTAGAGGAGAGAGAAGTGAGTATGAAAAACAGAGAGTGGGGAAGGAGTTGAAGGTGAAAATGCCGCCTCTATTTCTTATGAGACAGGGGTTACTATTTCTTATGAGAGAGTGGGTTATGCTGTTGTGTTAGAGGAGAGAGAGGTGAAAGAGTGAAGAAGGAGTGTGAGTGTATGAGAGGTGGTGGTATCATGAACAATATGGAGCGTGAACCGTGGCGAATTCCGAAAATGATTTACATACTTTGACTATAAAACATTATGAATTAAAAGATATATAACTATAAGGAAAAAATAAATTAAAAATATATAAATTCTTCCAAAATTACGATTTTTCTTCATAAATTTTTACATTCTAAAAATACTTTGTATATGTAAGTAAATAATATTTTTCTATTTCTAACACACCAAAAATATATAAAATTTATGTAAAATCAAAATATATAAGACTGAATATTAGCTTGTTGTAATGTTAAATTAATAACAAAAATAATTATATTAATAAATACTATAAGATGACTTATGCGGATTATGTTTATGGAATTGTAAATAAGCATGACTACATGATTTTATTTAATAATAGAAATATATGTATACAAATCTTTTGAAAAGTTTATATAAATATGTTATGAAAGATACACCAGTACAAGAAAACTCCTCCCTAGCCACGTGAAGTTGTGACGTGATTACCATGTGGATAAAATAATGAATATAATGTTTACATGTTAGGTGTTGGAATTTAAAAAAAAATGCAATGTGGGAATCACGCCGCTACTGAAAATTAAATTAAAAAAATTATATAGGAGCTAATATTTCGAAAGAGGAAATTTTGAAATTTTAAAAAAGGTTAGTTGTGACGTGGTAAACACGTCGCAACATTTTAGAGGGAAAATTTTTTATTTGAACTTAACGTGGTGCAGGTTTGTGCAGACAAGGCAATAAATGTTTTTGACCGTTGAAAGTGTTACGAAGTGTGAACATTCATATTATAAAGTTAATAAAAAATGTTAAATAATAAAAATTGTTTTAATGTATATTATAAAAACTGTTTTATAATAAAAAGAATAATAAAAATTTTATGTTATTGTTTTTAAAAACAGAATATATTAATAAAAATAGTATATATTTTTATTTTTATGAAAAATGTAATATTATATATTGATAAAAAAAAGTCTTTTTTATTAAAGAAGGATATAATAGTTATATGTATGTATATTATATATATATATATATATATATATATATATATATATATATATATATATATATATATATATATATATATATATATATATATATATATATATATGTATATTATAAAGTTTTTATTTTTATTTCTTAATTTATTGATATATAATTTGTTAAAACAAAATAATAAACAAAATAAAAAAAGTTATCTTACACTATATTAAAAGCAAAAAAGAAACTCCTACTTCAAGGTTCAAATGGATTAACAAAGGTTTCACTCCCTTATATGTTCGGTGTTTGGGAATTTGAAATAATGCATGTACGTCATCAATTAGGTATTGCTCAAAAGAATACAACCAGAGATTTTTTGCGTTTTTTGTTGTCATCTTCCTTCCTCCGATCTTTCCCTAAGCAAGAGATTAGTAAAGTTGGTATCGTAGTGCCAGAAAAACATTTATTGAGTGAGAACGAATGGATTGCTTCAAGACAAACATATTCTTTTATTATGATTTTCATTCAAAATTAACAAAATATTTACGTGCAAACAATGGTTAAACAAACAATAAAAGATTACAAATGAAAACGCAGTAAAGACTAAATGGTTGCCATTATTGAGGATACTTGACTCTGTCTGGACTTATTGCTTCTGAATGCTTTCTGCAATTTAATGCTCACTCGCGAAAGGGATTCCCATTCCTATATGGTGTGAACATGATAGCTTTTAAATCGATCAAGTCTTGAACTTTGTCTTTGAATGCCCTACAACCCTCAATGGAATAGCCAAGCGCCTCTGAGTTGTATTCACATCTAGCATAGAAGTCATGCCCTTGAGGAGGAAGTGATATAGGAGGGTCAGGTTCCCTTAACTAAACCAAAGAGCTATTGAGCAGATGAGGGAGCAGTTGGTTGTAAGGCATAGGAATTTGGTCAATTTTCCTTAGTGTACTCTTTGGTCAAACATGGGGGAGCAATTGGTTGTAAAGCATAAGAATCATGTTCCCTTTGAAGTAAGAGTCAACGTACGAAGCTCAATCAACTAAAGTTCCAGCAAGGGAGGAAATAAATGAGCATACGACATTGGAACTGGATCAAACTACATCTCAGGCCTCCTCTTGGTTGTAACCTTAAGCTACTAATTGTGCCTTGTTTCTAGTTATTACTCCATTTTCGTCAAGTTTTTTACAAAATACCCACCTAGTACCAATTACTTGATGTTTTCCCGGATGAGGGACAAGGTCCCAAACATCCTTTCTCTTAAACAAATTTAATTCGTCTTGCATGACCATTAGCCAATGCTCATCAAGTAATGCTTCTTTGGCGTTTTTCGGTTCAACTTGCGGAGAAAAACCAAAATGATGACAAAAATTACTTATCTTGGAGCGTGTTGTAACACTATTTGTGATATCACTAAGAATATTATCGATTGGATGATCCTTTGAGGTTCTCCAAGCTAAGGGAAGATCATCCACATTTGATAGACTATCTTCTTTCTCTTTATCACGAGAGTTATCTTCCTCCTCCTCAATATCCATCGTATTGGGTTCGCCAACTCCCTCTTTTGGTTCTTTAAGTATATCTTTAGAAGATAAATCTGCATCATCAAGAGAAATACCTTTCCCGACATTTTTCGGGTAAGATTCATCAAAGGTAACATGTACAGACTCCTCAACGGTAAGTAATATTTTATTATAAATTTTATATGCTTTACTTGATTTGGAGTATCCAAGGAAGATACCCTCATCTACTTTAGTGAAAAAATTTCCAAGGTTATCTTTTCCATTATTTAAAATAAAACACTTGCATCAGAAAATGTAGAGGTGTGACCAATTTGGTTTTCTACCCTTTAAAAGCTCATATTGAGTATCCTATTTAGAACATAACAAGTTGCAATTATTGCATCGGCCCAAATATATTTAGGTAGACCACTCTCATTGAGCATTGTTCTTGCCAACTCCTCTAAAACACGATTTTTTTGCGCTCCATAACACCGTTTTGTTACGGAGTTTTAGGAGCTGATAAGTTATGCTCTATACCATGCTTGTCATAATAAATTTCAAAAAGATGGTTTTCAAACTCACCTCAGTGACTGCTTCGAATAGCAACAATTTTTAAATTCATTTTATTTTGAAATAAACTAGCAAATTGAGTAAAAGCGAAAAAGGTTTCATCCTTACTATGCAAGAAAATAATCCAAAAAAATCTTGAGTAAAGGGATCTAGAGGTTGAAACAACATTTATAGATTTAAAAGAGAATCTTATTCGCTTCCCCTTTTGACACGCATCACATAGGTGATCTTTTGAAATTTTTATTTTTGGTAGATCGAGTACTAAATCTTTTGTTACTACTTTGTTAAGCAAGTCAAAATTGACATATGCTAAGCGCCTATGCCAAATCCATGAATCTTCACTTAAGGTAACAAGACACTTAGTACTTGACAACGATACGCCATCCAAATTTAGCATATAAACATTGTTAACCCTCAAGCCCTTAAACAAAACATCCTTATGTTCATCATGTTCAATTGTGCAACAAGTATTTGTAAAAGTGACTTTAAAATATTTATTACACTGTTTAATAATGCTTAAGAGGTTATGTTTAAGGCCTTCAACAAGTATTACGTTAGAGATAGTAGTAGAAGAGGGACTACCTACACTACATTTTCCTAGTATGATACCCCTGTTGTTGTCTCTGTAGGTTACATATCCCTTATTTTTGGCTTGAAAATCAATGAAGAGAGATATGTATCCCGTCATGTGTCTTGAGCATCCACTATCAAGGAACCACATCCTCTCCGTGGTGTCAAGACATTCCACCTACAAAATCAATTTAGGGTGAAAGGTACCCAATTCTCATTGGGTCCTTGAGAGTGAGTAGCGAATTGGTTTCATTTTGGAAACCATTGAAAGACTCCTTTAGGAATTAAAATTCTCCTAAACTTACACTTTTCAATGGTGTGCCTCTTTTTGGAACAATAATGACAAATAAGATGATGAACATGTTCACTTTTGCTAGTTGACACTTTTGAAACAAAGATATACTTTTTTATACAAAGGAGTAAAAGACTTTTTGAACTTAGTAGGATCAAGGATAAAAGTTATTTTAGGTTTTAGAGCCTTGTCTAATTTGGCCTTAAGAGTTCTTACTTATTTTTGTTGAGGAAAAATCCTTTTTGATGTTTTGAAGATAACAAATTCTTGTGTAAATATAATTAAGATTATGATCTTATTTGTTATTTGACGTGTGCTCTTTAGTGGAAATAAATAAGACAGGTTCATTCATTCTCACTCAAGATATTATACTATGATCCTTAAAAGAATAACATTATGAAAAGTCAAGAGTTACTCTTAACATTACCAAGAATAAATCTCAGAACAAGTCAAGAGTTACTCTCAGCATTACCAAGAATAAATCTCAGAACAAGTCAAGAGTCACTCTCTCAGAGTTACTAAGAGTAATTCTCAGCATCTGTCCCAGAGTTACCGTCCCAAAGTTACTCTTCCAGAGTTACCGTCCCAGAGTTACTCTCTCAGAATTATTGTCCCAGAGTTTCTGTCCCAGAGTTACTCTCCAAGAGTTACCGTCCCAGAGTTTCTGTCCCAGAGTTTCTGTCCCAGAGTTACTCTCCCAGAGTTACCGTCCCAGAGTTACTCTCCCAGAGTTACCGTCCCAGAGTTTCTGTCCCAGAGTTACCGTCCCAGAGTTACCGTCCCAGAGTTACTCTCTCAGAATTACTGTCCCAGAGTTTCTGCCCCAGAGTTACTCTCCCAGAATTACTTTCTCAGAATTAGTCCTTGAAGAATGGGTCAAAGGTCAGAATTACCAGATGCCAGCATTACTCAGAATAAAGACCAAGTCTTGCCAGCATAAGACTAAGTCCTGCCAGAATAAGACAAAGCTCCCAGCATTACTCAAGTAATTCTCAGTACTTCTCATACAAATATTTCAAGGGTTATTATGGTACTTGCACTCAAGCTTTGGCTCTATAAATAGAAGACACATTATATTTTCACACTACCGATTTGTTGAAGCACACAAAGAAAGCCAAGATCATAAAGCCAACATTATCATTCACTCTACAAATTACTTTCAATACTCACTACCAAATAGTGAACACATAAATTTTAGAGTTATCATTCTAAATCTCAGTTCATATACTCACTGCCATATAGAGAGTATCTAGAAACTTATTGTAAACATCCTGAGATCACAAAGTATATCACAACAAAGATATACAAAACCAATTATTGTGTAAGCTGTCTGTAAGCTATACCATTCAGAAGTGTAAGCCTGGTGAGGCTAAGAATACATAGAAGAAAAAGTTGTTGTAAGAAGATTCAATAAAGGATAATCTCACAAGGTGTGGGGACTGGACTAACCACATTGGTGAACCAGGATAAATCTCTTGTGTGATCTCTCTTAAACTCTACTTTATTTATTTATTATATACTGTTAATCACATTGTTACACACACTACACTAAATATTATATGATATTTACTCTAACCATTCTTCTCCAAGGATTCCTTGAGAGGTTGTGTTTTTTATTAAAGTAAATCTAGATTTTAAAAGGGTCACAATTCAACCCCCCCTTCTCGTGACATTTCTATTTACTTCAATTGGTATCAGAGCACTGACTCTAAGTTTAAGCACTTAACCGTGTAAGAGGAAAAGATCCAGGAAGAAATGTCAAAACCAACAAATTGTGTACATGTAGTTGGAACCTCAAGTAGACCATCATTTTCGAATGAAATGGTTAAGAATAAAAAACACTCCCAAAGAAATAGAAAGACAGAGCATCAACGTTACACTCAACATGTTGAGGATGAAGGCGAGTTAGTGAGTTCAAAAGAAATTCAACAAATGCATAAAAGACCATCCTCAAAATTAGAAAAGAAAGAAGCCAACATGTGTCTAATGACAAACTCATATATCGAAGAGGTAGATGTTTCTCAATCTTGCTCTTTATGTAAACATCTTGAAATAGAGTTTGATAATCTTTTAAATGACTCAAACACTTTGTCTAAAATATGTTTATCTCTAAAAAATCAACTTTATGAGATAAATAAAGAAAAAGAAAAATTGCAAATTAAGAATGATGAGTATCTTAAAATCATTCAAAATATGCAACTGACTCAGTGTAACAATTCTGAACAACATAAGATCCTCAATGAGAGGATAAGTGAGGTTCATCCTCAAAGTCTTTGTGAAACTCAAAAAGAGAACAATTCTTTGAAAACAAAAGTTGAAGAACTAACAAATGATCTTACTAGCTTTGTGAAATCCACTGAGACATTTCAAAAAATTATGGGATCTCAAGTTGGAATATTTGACAAAGCTGGAATAGGTTTTAGAACCTCACAAAAACAAAAGCTTTATGAAAATTTTTTTGTACCTAAAAAGGAAGATTTAAAGTTCAAAAAGATATGCTCTTACGGTAAAAAAATTGGACATGTTGTGTTAGATTGCTATCATAAGAAAAAAGTTGGAAATTTCAAAAAGGGATGTTCTCATTGTGGCAAGCCTAACCATCATGAATCAAAGTGTTATTATAAATCTTTTGACAAAATTAAGAAAAGATGTTCTTTTTGTAACAATCATGGTCATCATGAATCAAAGTGTTATAGTAAGAAAATATTTCATAAAGGCATTAACCATCAAGGACCCAAATCATTATGGGTACCAAAATCACTACTAACTTGTGATATAGGAATATCTTCTGGCAAACAAGAAAAAGCTTTGGTACTTGGACATTGGCTGCTCAAGACATATGACTGGAGATAGAAAATGCTTCTTATCATTCAAAGAAAAAGATGGTGGATTAGTAACTTTTGAAAACAATGTCAAATCCAAAATCAAAGGTATTGGTATCATTGGTAAGATTTATTCTATTAAGATTGAGGATGTTCAATACGTGGAAGATTTGAAATATAATTTGCTAAGTATAAGTCAACTATGTGATAGTGGCTTTGAAGTTATTTTCAAACCTAACATGTGTGAAGTAAAACAATCATCCTCGGGAAAAACCATTTTCTTTGGATCAAGAAAGAAAAATTTGTATTTATTAGACTTAGATGAACTCTCAATTAATTCATGTTTTATATCCATTGAAAAAGAAAGATGGATCTGGCATAGACGAGTTGGTCATATAAGTATGAAGATTATTTCCAAATTATTCATTCTTGATCTAGTTAAAGGTCTTCCTAAAATCAATTTTGATAAAGAAAAATTATGTGAAGTTTGCATCAAAGAAAAACAAGTAAAGAGTAGTTTTCAATCCGAAAATACAATTTTTACAAATAAACCTCTTGAACTTCTTCATATTGATATTTTTGGTCCTATCAAAACTACAAGTCTTAATGGAAATAAATATGGTCTTGTAATAGTTGATGATTTCTCTAGGTTTACTTGGGTTTTATTTCTAAAACAAAAAGATGATTCTTTGGATGCATTTAAATTTTTTTGCAAAAGGGTTCAACGTGAAAAAAGTTTATACATTATTTCTGTAAGAAGTGATCATGGGAAAGAATTTGAAAATTCATCCTTTAAATCTTTCTTTGATCAAAATGGAATCACTCATAATTTTTCTTCCCCAAGAAGTTCTAAACAAAATGGAATTGTTGAAGGAAAAAATAGATCTTTGCAAGAAATGGCTAGAATTTTTTTATTTGAATCAAATGTTGAAAAACAATTTTGGGCCGAAGCCATTAACACTGCTTGCTATATTTTGAATCATGTTTCAATTAGAGATATCTTGAATAAAACTCCATATGAACTTTGGAAAAATAGAAAACCAAACATATCATACTTTCATATTTTTGGATGCAATTGTTATATTTTTAAAAATAAAGAAAGTATGAAGAAGTTTGACTCAAAATCAATCAAAGGTATATTTTTAGGATATTCTACATCCTCCAAAAAATATAGGGTATACAATCTCAAAAATCAAAGTGTAGAAGAAAATGTGCATGTTATTTTTGATGAATTTAATGACTTTGATGATAAAAGAAAGGAAAATGATGATGAAGATGAACAACACTACAATTTTGATATAAACAAAAATAGTGAGGTTATACAAACTCCATCCTCTCAAGATCCTCCAAAGAGTCGGAAAATTATCAAATGTCATCCTCAAGATCAAATTATTGGAAATATTTATGATGGAGTCAGAACAAGACAATCCTTTAAAGAAGATTCAAACAACATGATCATTATCTCTCGGTAAGCTAAAATTAACAAATGAGCCTGAGGACAATATAAAATACAACTTGAAGATGTTTTCACCATTGATACTAAGAGTAAGAAACATCACTAAAAAAAAAGGTACATGTTATTTCTATGTCTTATTTATATGCATTTAGCTCAGATTTTTCGATGATTCCTCTCTTTCTCCATGATATTGCATATATTGCCCATTTCCTTTTTCATGTATTTCCCCATACTTTTTGTATGATGACAAAAGGGGGAGAATGACTATGGGAGAAATTATTTAAAATCAAAATATATAAAAATCATCAATTTTTTATGCCTAAATTGAGGGGGAGCACAATCTATTTATTGATGCATAAATTGAGGGGGAGCACAAAATTTCTCCAATTTAAAAAATCAAAATCTTAATTACAAGAAGTTTGTCATCATCAAAAAGGGGGAGATTGTTGAGGAAAAATCCTTTTTGATGTTTTGAAGATAACAAATTCTTGTGTAAATATAATTAAGATTATGATCTTATTTGTTATTTGACGTGTGCTCTTTAGTGGAAATAAATAAGACAGGTTCATTCATTCTCACTCAAGATATTATACTATGATCCTTAAAAGAATAACATTATGAAAAGTCAAGAGTTACTCTTAACATTACCAAGAATAAATCTCAGAACAAGTCAAGAGTTACTCTCAGCATTACCAAGAATAAATCTCAGAACAAGTCAAGAGTCACTCTCTCAGAGTTACTAAGAGTAATTCTCAGCATCTGTCCCAGAGTTACCGTCCCAAAGTTACTCTTCCAGAGTTACCGTCCCAGAGTTACTCTCTCAGAATTATTGTCCCAGAGTTTCTGTCCCAGAGTTACTCTCCAAGAGTTACCGTCCCAGAGTTTCTGTCCCAGAGTTTCTGTCCCAGAGTTTCTGTCCCAGAGTTACTCTCCCAGAGTTACCGTCCCAGAGTTACTCTCCCAGAGTTACCGTCCCAGAGTTTCTGTCCCAGAGTTACCGTCCCAGAGTTACCGTCCCAGAGTTACTCTCTCAGAATTACTGTCCCAGAGTTTCTGCCCCAGAGTTACTCTCCCAGAATTACTTTCTCAGAATTAGTCCTTGAAGAATGGGTCAAAGGTCAGAATTACCAGATGCCAGCATTACTCAGAATAAAGACCAAGTCTTGCCAGCATAAGACTAAGTCCTGCCAGAATAAGACAAAGCTCCCAGCATTACTCAAGTAATTCTCAGTACTTCTCATACAAATATTTCAAGGGTTATTATGGTACTTGCACTCAAGCTTTGGCTCTATAAATAGAAGACACATTATATTTTCACACTACCGATTTGTTGAAGCACACAAAGAAAGCCAAGATCATAAAGCCAACATTATCATTCACTCTACAAATTACTTTCAATACTCACTACCAAATAGTGAACACATAAATTTTAGAGTTATCATTCTAAATCTCAGTTCATATACTCACTGCCATATAGAGAGTATCTAGAAACTTATTGTAAACATCCTGAGATCACAAAGTATATCACAACAAAGATATACAAAACCAATTATTGTGTAAGCTGTCTGTAAGCTATACCATTCAGAAGTGTAAGCCTGATGAGGCTAAGAATACATAGAAGAAAAAGTTGTTGTAAGAAGATTCAATAAAGGATAATCTCACAAGGTGTGGGGACTGGACTAACCACATTGGTGAACCAGGATAAATCTCTTGTGTGATCTCTCTTAAACTCTACTTTATTTATTTATTATATACTGTTAATCACATTGTTACACACACTACACTAAATATTATATGATATTTACTCTAACCATTCTTCTCCAAGGATTCCTTGAGAGGTTGTGTTTTTTATTAAAGTAAAGCTAGATTTTAAAAGGGTCACAATTCAACCCCCCCTTCTCGTGACATTTCTATTTACTTCAATTTTTGCCAAATATGACAAGTCTCACAATCAAACCAAGATGGTTCCTTATCCTCATTCTCATATTTTTGAATATCTATCATAGATTGCTTTAAAGCTTCCATATTATTTTTAGTTTCTTCAACCTTAGATTCAAGATATGAAAATATTTTCTTATTTGAAGCTAATATTTTTAAAGCTTCAATAGCATCTCTATCTAGTTCATCAAAATCTAATTTCAATTGAGAATGGGACACATTATCTACAAGCTCGGGTTTCAAGTAACTTACATGTTTCTTCTTCTTGTGTTAATGAGCCATGAGACACAAATTTATCATTTATTCCTCATCGCTTGAGTTATCTTTACTTGATAATTCATCACTTTCCCAAGCTATGTAAGCTCTTCTAGAATTGTTGTGATTTTTGTGTTGGCTCTTGTCTTTGTCCTTCTTGAGTGATGGACAATCTTGCTTGTAGTGGCCAAATTTTCCACAGTTGAAACATGGTCCTTTAGTTTTTCCCTTCTTGTTTTCATCTTGTTTGAATTGTTTGGATTGATTTCTATAGTTGGTTAGATTATTGTCCAAATGTTTCACACCATTCTTTCTTATGTACCTATTATACCTTCTAACAAACAATCTCGTTTCTTCATCATCCGAGTCTTCGTCATCACTAGAGTCACTCTCACTTTGCTAATTGTATTAGGTTTTAGAGCTAGAAGCCTTTAGAGCTATGGACTTCTTCTCTACCTCCTTATCTTTTTTTCTTCTTCTTTATCTTTTTCTCATGCTTATCTAGGCACATGAGATGTTGCTCTTGTTCTTCAAGCTTGTCAAATAGTGTTGTGATGTCCAAAATTGAGAGATCATTAGCTTCCTTTATATTTGTGACCTTAGGTTTCCATTCCCTATTTAAACATATCAAAATTATGTTAGTTGTAGTTTCATTAGAAACTCTATTGTACGCCCCTTTAGGTTCGGAAGCCATTTTTCTAAGAAGTATTTTTCAAAACAAGGAATAAACCAGAGCTCTGGATGCTACTTTTTAGACGCTAGGATACGATCTAGAGGGGGGTTGATAAGATCCCACTAAAAAAAATTTTAGTTTTTAAAAATTGTTTTTCAAAGATGGCTTGTGGAAGCACTCTGGGATCGACTTGCGTCTATTATGAGCAGCTATTGGTAGAATCGGATTTGCGACTAATTCTTTAATAAATGTGTGAAATGTTTAAGATGAGAACTATCTTGAATCAATTTGTTTTGAAATATATATCGTTTGAACAATTTAAACACTTAAGCACCGACTTCCAATGAAATATAATTGACAAAATTGACTTAGTCAATTTGTCGAACAGTTGTTGTGCAAATGTTATTATGCACAATCAATTCCACAAACACTTGGTATGCAATTTATTGCCCGCCAATGTTGTCTAAGTATTATAGATTGTGAAATCCAATTGCAATTAACAATTATAATTTTCTATATAAAAACAGTTTTGTATCATAATTTAAACATTTAGAATTATAAGCGATTTAGAAATTGTATACCAATATCTATAGTAAGTAATAGAGAAATAAGGAGAGAGGAACACAGAGATTTATTTAGGCAGTTCATCGACCGTCCTCGCTACGGCTACGTCTACCCCCAATTCCAAATGGGAATTGAGATAGTTTTTATTTCTTTGCAAGTGTTTATACAAGAAAAGTTAAAGGAATAAACAAACAAACTCAGCTTTGATATTGATTATTTATCTTCCCTCCCCTTGATCTTAAGCAAGATCAAGTCGCTTAACAATGTCGAATCAATCCTCCGGTTACCATTACTCCCTTGACCGGATCCATGTCCTTCAAGGCTTTCACTAATTGTTGTCACCCAAGAACTTTGGTTGATCCTCTGTCTATCGTTACTCCCTTGACCGAACCCATTGTTCTTCAAGGCTTTCACTCGGCTAAATCGAATCCAAAGATTCTTGTCAAAAACCCTCAAATCAAACTGATATGGGAGGACAAAACCTCATTGGTTTTATTCAATGAAACCCCCAAAATTCTTCACCCAATTGGAATGTACAAATTTCTAACTTTGGACGTTATCACTCTCAATCTATGATCACTCAACAAGAATTATTATGAGTAATTGATGAATGATCATGATGAAGAATAAAGATGAGAATAATGTTTGTCTCTTTTAGGTTTCAAAGTTGTATTGATTTTGATGGAAGAATGTATTTATGTGTGTAAGAAAGGGAGTAAAATATGGAAAATTCGAGCACAAAAATGCCCAGAAATATGCGATACGTCGACCTCTACAAGGCAGTGAGGTCTGGAGGTAAGCAATACAGTATACATCGACCTTTGGTCCCCTGTGCTTCGACATACACAAGGCAGTGAGGTATGGGATTGAAATACACAGTATGGGTCAATCTATAGCATTCCATATGCCGACCTATAGCCTACTATGCGTCGACCTGCAACTTCTGTGCATCGACCTATGCTAGGCAGAGGTGTTTTTCATGAAAACTTTCTTTTTCTTACTCAATCTAATGATGTTTGTCTTCTTCTACCTCAGTCACAAGCTCCATTCGTCTACCACTGTCGTCTCCCTTTGAGTTTCAGGTTTTTTTCAACCCTAGTAATAAAGACTATATGTTGTGTCAAACTATTTGAGGATTTTTGGGGAAACAATAAAAAGCAAAGCCACTATAATTAAAACTATAAAAATTAAAATCTCGTCAGCATCGTTTATCATGTTATCTTTTTTTAACTGAAGGTTAGCGTCAAGGACAAAAACCACGTTATCTTTTTTTTAACAGAAGGTTAACGTCAAAGGACAAAAACCAAATGAATATCAACATTTAAAAACTTTTTTAAAAAATAAAAAAGATAAAGGAAAAAAAAAAACAGCTTAAAGATGTGAAACATATATTTAAGCCAAATATAAATGATTGAATGGTTGATTTGATGTGATTATCTTCTCTCTTTTTTATAAAAAAAAAAAAAAAAAAACATAACCTCAACCCTTTCCAATTCAAATTCTCCAACTTTTGGGTTGGAAAAAAACATAAACAGGTTGTGCAATGCAACCTATTAATTTCTTTTAATTTTTTTTATATTTCTAAACATAGTGTTAAACCACAATGTTGTAGATTAAAAGGAAGGCATATCCTGAATGAAATTTTAATTGCTAATGAGGAGGTGGGTGGGGGAAATGAAAGAAGATGCACTACAGGTAAATTGAGACTACAGGTAAGAAGATCATATACACTACAGAATATGAAAATAAGCTTATACAGAAAATTGTTTGATTAATCAACTGCATGGTCCTTCCCATCATAACTTATCTTAAGGAGACAGGTTTCTACCACACAGTCAACAACCAAAAACATGTTACAATGTTACAACATTTGGCTGCCAGAAGAAGCATCAAATCTGCTTCCAGTAACAACCATTTCCCACATTTGTGATTTGAACGAGTATCGTACTCATGTAGATAAATAAATTCTGGTTATAAAACCGGAGACACTAAAACGGCAGTGTTTCCGGCTGTAAGTTTGAGACTGGCTGCATGTTCTAATTGTCTCCAAGCTTCTTTCCGTTTCTCGGATTCTGTGTTTAGCATTGCTTCTTCCTCCTTAAACTGAGAACGACAAGAAAGGAACAGATTCTCGTCCATCTCTATGAACATCTTTCTAACATTATGAGTTAAGTTGAGCACTGCGGGGTTCCAGTGGCTCTGAGAGTTTCTCTCAAGTGCGGGAATTATGATAGGTAGTATCACTTGACGGTTGTGAGCAATCAAATTGACAATGTGGTCGTTGTTCCATAAGTAAAGGGCTCTTTCGGATACCTGAAACAATTCAGGTAGAACTTTAAAAAGGGTAGCTTTAAGAAATTCATAAGCAAGTCAAAGCAAACCATTGAAAACTACCAATAAATGATATACATGTAGCGCGTGTTTAGTTCTACGATGACAAAATTTTATTTTAAACGAATTGATCTAGACTAGAAATGAGTTGAATGTAAATTGAATGTAAAAGTATGTTGAACAATAGATTTATGGCAATTGTAGATGAAAAAACATTCAAACACGTCAAAATCAAACACGCATGTAGAAAATATAGAGAGCTCCAAAGAAACAAAAACATAGATACAAACTACTTTCACGCCCCATCGATTACCGCCAGCTAACAAAAGATTTAGAGCATGGATTCATTTTTCCTATAATAAATATAACATTGAAATAGGAATATCCAACAAAAAAAGAGGATTCTTTTAGCAAATGGAATCAATGTAAGATTACCTGAAAATGCAAACTACTAATGCAGCATCCAATTCTCCAAAACAATGGCACCATGACCTTTTGGAACTCAACCATGTTAATTGTTTCCAAAATTTCTTCCAACTCACCGAGGAACATCACCTCTTTCTGACTATGTGTTATTGGCCAATATTTCAACAAACCTCTAATCACAATGCTTGCCAACTTAGGCTCTTTCTCTATAAACTGCGTAACACAATAAGACAATTGTTGGAAGTAAGCCCCCATAGATCTAGGCTTGTGCAAAGGGATCAAAATTCTCCACAAGAATATTTTGTGTTCCTCTTTCAATGGCAAAGCAAATCCACTTACTACGCTCCCGAAAATCTCCAACAACTCCGCAATCCCATTATGCTTCTCGGTCTCAAACACGAACCTATGAAACACATTGTTAAACGATTTCCGAATGTAAGGTCTATGAACCATGAATTTGCCATACACCCTATGCATTATTGTCTTTAAACAATCCCTTTCTCTAGGATCCTCCGAATCAAACAACTCCAACAATTTCGAAATAAACGAATGGTCGAAATACTTTTTCGCAGCCTTAGCATCAAGACAAGAAGATGTTATAAATTTAAGCAACAATTCATAAACAAGTTGAAGATGAGGCCAAGCAGGATCGAAAGACGGCTCGTCATCGTCATTCTCAGCACCACCACCGCCCCGATTATTGGCTCGATAATTCGGCGGGAAAACACGAAAGAGATTAATAGCACACATTCTACACATTGCAAGAATAGCAGGCTCACTAAACCTTGCAGACCCAAAAGAAGAAACAAAATCAACAAGTTCAATCAAAGTTCTTCTTTTTACATCTTTCTCCACAATGTTCTTACCGGGATCGGTGAAATCAAACGCAACGCAACAAAGACTCAACTTGCTCACAAAAAGGTTCATCTTTTCAGAACCCGCAACATCCTTAAACGGCACCAAAGGTTCTATCAACGACACGGTGCTTGTCGGGAAAACAGCCGCCGATGAATTCTTTTTCGCTGCATTGGTTTTGGCACCATCATTTCCGCCGTGTGACTTGCTACTCTTCCCGGCACGAGGCGAATCGCTCCGGCAGGACGAGTCACCTCGGCTTGACTCGTCCGAGTCAGTTTTTGATGTTTTCCGAGGAAGTTTACTTAGGATTTGCTTGAGCATGGTGACCCAGAAGCCGAAATCGATAAATTTTGAATCTTTAAAGGGAACCCATGAAGGAAAAACTCAATCCAGCACGAAAAACGTGGATTTGTTGTAGAAGAACCATGGAAGGGAACAATGAGGGAAGAACAGGGTTAAGAAACCCTAGATCTCGGTCACCATGAAATCTTTGAATTCCGAACAATGTGAGAGATGCTGCGTGAAATTGAGATGGAGAATTTAAATGGGTTGAAGGAAATTTTCGATTTTGCAATGTGTATCATGCATTGATGAGAAATCAATTATTGAAGGTTGTTGTGGGTAAAAGCAAAAAGGGGAAAAGAAAATGAAAATGAAAATGAATTGTAACAAATCTTGCGGAAAATAATTAATTAAATTAACATGTGAAATTAGCCAATTTTTTGTGTGTTGGGAATGAAAAAAGAGAAAGGAAAATTGTGAATGGAATGTAGAAGAAAATAAAGGGGGTTTGATTTGATTTTGAATGAAGGAAGTTATGATTGAGGTATGATTTTGAGGAATGAAACTCTATTGAGCTGTTAATTTGGGTATGATGATGAATAATGTGATCTACTATGGACAAAAATAAAGAAAATAGAAAAAGTACAATGAGGCAATGGGTTGGTTTTTTAACTTCTTTTTATTTAGTAATAATAATGATCAAATAAAAAATAGTAATAATGGAGAAGGGATTAGATCTTGCATTTCACTAGGTTCATCATAGGTAGATAGAATAATAGAGGAGTAATAATTGTAATTGAGATTGAAATGAAAGAGGAGAGAAATGTGAGTGGATTTTGGACAGAAACAAACACGTGTTAGTGAATAGAGAGCATGTGAAAGAAAGGGCACAAACAAAAAATGGGGCAAAAAGTTAGGAGGGTAAACCTAAAAACTAAGGACATGGTAATTGATCTTTGTGATGCGGCTATGCCAGATAATTGGGTTATTATACATATTTGATTTATGTTAATAATTGGTGGTATATGATATGATTTGATTTATTTTTGACAAAGTAAAGGAACAAGATGTGATTGGGCTATAAAATGGAATAGATGTTGTTTTTATTTTTGGTGAAAAAAATTATGTTATTTAAAATTGATTAAAATATGACATAAAAGAGTTTATAGAGTGTGTTCCGGGTTGGACATGGGCTCAAGGAAGGAGATTTTCAATTATAAGAAAGTTTAGTTTATGGAGTGTATCCAATTAGATGCTAAAGATTTAGTATACCTGTGATCAAGTGATTCGCAATCAATCTTCGCCGTTGAATAATGATTCACCATTCGACGTAATTGAACAGTCTCATGCGTCTCACACGCGAAAAACATGGGGTGGTTCTAACCGCCTCCCATATATAAGAAATATCACGTAGGGTTCATCTCATCATAGCTCCTGTTCTGGACTGGGCCAAGGCTAGGCCCAACACCGCTTTCGGCCCAATAAGCCTCAGAGGCCCATGTATAGTTCATGGCCTTCCGACACGCCTTGCTCGGCACCAACACCGCGCTCGGCGTTCATTCTCCCCCGGACATCATCCTTGCCGAGGACCCTGCTCCGCGCAGGGCTCCTTCATATCCAATCCTCCGAATAACTCGGATCCCACGTGGCTCCTAAAAGACCGCGTCTTCCCTTGGACTTCGGAGCGGTTGACCAGGACAGAGGGCATACACGCACCTCCGATATTTCCGCTCAGGAAACCTGGCAGTCTCCTAGTTGGGCTTGGGAATCCAACCCAATAGCGAGATCATGGCCCAGCGCTGGGGGCTATATATACCCTCTTCAACTAGAGGGTCAGGTATTCAATTCTTACTCACTCTTAACTAGTACTTGCGCTCCTTTGCTCGTCAACTTACTTTGGCATTGGAGTACCTTGCAGGTACACCCCCCCTCCTCCTCCTTCCTAGAAGATCCAGTCCGTGCAGCCTACGACGATTCTTCTGATCAGGTACGATCAGTGGCGCCGTCTGTGGGAAACTTGCTTCCCCATCTTTAAAGAACAAAGATCAAAGCTAATCATCTCCAATCGTCATGGCTGACAACAACAACATCCCAAGCGCTGACCCTTTCCTCCTCCACGAGCTGATCGAGGAATCCTCCCGCGAACTAGCTCATCATCGTCGGGGGGATCGTCGGCGACAAAGGTCCGGGCATGAAACCCAGGACACCCAGCTGTTGCAGGTCCTACAACAGGTCCAGAATGTCGACCATGTTCCTCCAGAAGGGCACGTTCAGAACGGTGAGCAGATCAGAACGACCAACGTGCCGGAACATGCCCAGAATGTGAATGAGACCGACCCCCGAGACGGGCAACATGCTTCCTCGTTCACCCACACCTCCGAGAGGCGGAGAGCCCGTCATGGGGAAGAAGAGGAACCGCTCAACATTCCCGAGGATGCTGACCCCATCACCGTCCGCTTACTCAAAGAAATACAATTGACGAACAGCCTCCTCAGAATTCAGGATGACCGAATTCACGAACTGGAAAGACAGCGGCGACGTCGCCCTTCTCCACGGAGGCGCTACAGGTCACGCTCCTATTCCTCTTCACGCTCGCCGCCGAGAAGATACCGTCGGCGTTCCCCGTCCTCTTCAAGGTCTCCCCCGAGAAGACACCGCCGCCGGAGGACTCGTTCCCGTTCTCCACACAGAAAGAACAGGAAGAACCAGAAACCTGAAACCGCTGAACAAAGAAGCCCCTCCCCCGAACAGGGCCGTCGGGGCCCCTCCAAAGCTGCGACGGGTAACAACCAAGAGGATCCCCGACGAAACAGGCACTACAATTCACCAGGACCGAGCGACGAGGAGGACTTCCGCAGCCCCTTGTCCGCCAGTATCCGGAGAGCCCGCCTCCCTCGGGGAATGGAAAAACCGCCAGTGTTGGACCAATACGACGGAACCACTGACCCCGACGACCATATCCGGAGCATCGAAGCGGTCATGGACTATCACGTCGTCCGAGGCTCGATCAAATGCCGCATTTTCCCGACCACCCTCAGGAAGGGAGCGATGAATTGGTACAGGAACCTCCCTTCGAACTCCATCCATTCTTGGACCGAGCTCAAAGAACTCTTCTTGAGCCACTTCACAGCCTCCCGACGGCAACCGAAATCGGAAGCCAATCTCGAGGCCGTAGTACAAGGACCCAACGAACCTCTTCGAGATTACCTTGAAAGATTCAACAAGGAGGCCGTCCAAGTACAGACAGAAGACTACATGAAGAGGTACATCTTGGAGCGAGGACTTCTCCCCGGCAGTGACTTCAAAAAAGCTATTAAGATCGAGAAGGTGCACTCGATGAATGACCTCCTCAACAAAGCAAAGGCATTCATCGATTTTGAGGAAGGCGAGGCAGCCGCAATCAGAGCCCCGAGGGGCAGCGGTGCCTCTCGCAACTCAAACCTCGAAGACCCGGGGTCACGCCGAGGACAAGACAAAAGAAGGGACGACCGATCCCGAGATGTCAAAGAACGGCGAGGACCAGCAGGGCGTTTCAACGACTACACTCCTTTGAACACCTCCCGGGAGAAAATTCTGGCCGACTGCCAGAACGCCGAGTTCAAGAAATCCAACATCAGGCCCCCGAAGTCAAATCCTACAAGACCGGGGACAGACAAGTCCAAGTACTGCAAGTACCACAAAAGCCACGGACATATGACCGACGAGTGCATAAATCTCAAAGATGCCATAGAGACCCTGATCAAAGAGGGCCACCTGGCAAGATACACCAAGAAGGGAGAACCCCCCAGAAGAGGCATCCCTCGAAACTCGGACGAGGGGAACTCACCAGACAGCAGACCACTTCAAGTCGCACTGTCCGTAAGCCGACCGGAAGACTTCATCCCTTCGCTCGGCGTGACGACCGCCCTCAGCACCTGGGAACATTTCCCCACCGCTATGGTCATCTCCAACGGCGGGGACCCCGGCTCTCTCACGGTCAGTTCGGTCAAGAGAAAGTTCGACGAGCTACTCAGCGCCAATGCAGATCTCGGCCCTACTCTCCGGAAATTCCGAGGAAAATCAGAGCCAATCACTTTCTACCTCGAAGAACTGCCCGGCGGAGCTCCAAACGCCACCATTCCCCTTCTCGTCCGAGCCAGAATGGCAAACTTCGATGTGCGACGGGTCCTGGTAGATGAAGGCAGTTCAGTCGACATTATGTACTCCCACCTCTTCCACACACTTCAGCTGGACGACTCGCACCTCACTCCCTATGTGGGTTCCGACCTCCAAGGTTTTAACGGAGCCACCACCAAACCATGGGGCTACGTCGAGCTGATTGTCACCTTCGGGGAAGGGGAAGCGTCCAGGCAAGTCAAAACCAGGTTTTTGGTAATCGACTGCAAGACATTGTACAACTGCATCATCGGGCGCCCCACACTGGCCGAGCTAACCGCCGTACCCTCCACGGTCCATCTGAAGATGAAGTTTTACACGAGGACAGGGAAAGTGGCCACCATCAACGCCGACATTGAAGCCGCGAGAAGGATCTTCGATGCCTCCGTCAAAGGACTAGAGCTGATCGCTCCTCCGACCAGCTCCAACAAAAAACCAAGAGCCGAAGACAAGCATCCTCGGGAAGATCAGGTTCCAACGGCCAACGTCAGCTCAGTCGACCTTGACGCAAGGTTTACACAGGAAGAACTGAAATCCGGGGAAGAGACACTATCAAAAGCCCCTCATCCCGTCCGGCCTGTCCCCGACGGAGACTTCGAGCTGATCCCCCTGGGAGACAACCCCGACAGAGCAGTGAAGATCGGCAAAGGCATCCCTGACCTGCCGAAGAAGCAACTCGTAGCCTGCCTTCGAGCCAATGCCGACCTGTTCGCCTGGAGCGCCGCAGAGATGCCCGGACTCGACCCTGAGGTCGCCTGTCACCACCTCTCCATCAATCCAACCGCCAAGGCCGTAGTACAACGTAGGCGTCGGCAGTCTCCCGAGAAAGCGGAGGCTGCCGAGAAAGCTGTAAAAGACCTCCTAGAGGCAAAATTTATTTCCGAGGCCAAGTATTCAACTTGGCTCTCAAATGTTGTACTTGTTAAAAAATCTAATGGAAAATGGAGAATGTGCGTTGATTATACTGATGTTAACCGGGCATGTCCAAAGGACGCCTACCCTTTACCTAATATTGATAGACTGGTCGACAACTCGGCCGGCTATAAACTGTTGTCCTTCATGGACGCTTATTCTGGTTACAACCAGATTCCCATGGCGAAATGCGACAAACAATGCACGGCTTTCATGACCGAATCGGGCAATTATTACTACAACGTAATGCCCTTCGGACTCAAAAACGCCGGAGCCACTTACCAGCGGATGATGAACAAGGTCTTCCGAGGAGAAATCGGCGACACGCTCGAGGTGTATATGGACGACATGATCGTCAAATCTCGAGAAGATTCCGACCACACGCTACATCTCGAGCGGGTTTTCGAGCAGGCCAGGTCCTGCAAGATGCGCTTCAATCCAGAGAAGTGCACCTTCGGAGTGCGGGCGGGCAAATTCCTCGGCTTCTACTTAACAGAGCGAGGAATAGAAGCCAACCCTGATAAATGCCGAGCATTCTCAGACCTCCCTACTCCCACCAACAAAAAATCCATCCAGGTGCTAAACGGAATGCTCACGGCATTATCCCGCTTCGTCGCAAAATCCGCCCAGCATGCACTTCCATTCTTTAAGCTTCTTCGGAAGGAAGCAACTTTCGAATGGTCCGAGGAATGCGAACAAGCATTATCCCACCTCAAACAAGTGCTCTCCAAACCCCCGGTGCTATCCCGACCAGACAGCAACGAGGTTCTCTATCTCTACTTGGCCGTTTCTGGCGAGGCGGCCAGCGCGGCCCTGATCCGAGAAACGGAAGACGGGCAGAAGCCAGTGTACTTCACTAGCAAAGCCCTACAAGGACCCGAGGTCCGCTATCAACAGATAGAAAAAATCGCGCTGGCCCTAATAACGGCCGCCAGAAGACTGAGGTACTACTTCCTCGCCCACACTATCATCGTCCGGACAGACCAACCGATCAAACAGCTTCTCAGCCGACCAGATATGGCCGGAAGAATGCTGAGATGGTCCCTCGAACTGTCCGAGTTCGACATACAGTACGAGGGCAGGAAAGCGCTAAAAGCCCAAGCACTCGCCGACTTCGTGGCCGAGATGACGACGATCTCCAACTCCCCAACACCCACCGAGAATAAGTGGACCATCTACGTCGATGGCGCCTCAAGCCACGCGGGCAGCGGAGCCGGTATCATCTTGGAGAACGACGAGGGGCTCCTCATCGAAGTATCCTTAGTCCTCTCCTTCGCCACATCGAACAACCAGGCCGAGTACGAAGCCCTCCTAGCAGGCCTACGCCTTGCCAAAGACGTAGGCGCTCGGGAAGTCGTGATTTATACCGATTCACAACTGGTCGCGTCGCAAGTTAGCGGCGATTACCAGGCCAAAAACGATACACTAGCCGAGTATCTATCGCTCGTCAAAGAAAAGATGAAAGGATTCGCAAAGGCAGACGTCGCTCACATCCCTCGGGAACACAACTCGAGGGCCGACCTCTTATCCAAGCTCGCAAGCACGAGAAAGAAGGGAGGGAACAAATCGGTGATACAAGAAATCTTGTCCGACCCGAGCGTAGGCAAAAACGCGCAGGCCATACAAGTGTTTGCCATCGGAGACGACCATTGCTGGATGACTCCGGTATACAATTACCTCATGAACGACGAGCTCCCCGACGATCCAAAGGAAGCTTCAGCTATTAAAAGGAGAGCCTGCTCGTACACAGTCATCGAAAATAAACTCTATCGGCGCGGCTTCTCCATTCCCCTCCTCAAATGCATCGACGACTCGCAGGCAATGGAAGTACTGCAGGAGATCCACGAAGGGATTAACGGCCAGCATCTCGGCGGCCGGTCGCTGGCAAGGAAAGCCCTCAGAGCCGGCTACTATTGGCCGACCATGCAGCAGGACGCCAAAGAGCATGTTCAAAAATGCGACAAATGTCAGCGGCATGCCGACATGCACCTAGCTCCCCCCACCGAGCTCAAATCCCTCTCCTCTCCTTGGCCTTTTTCCACCTGGGGAATGGACCTCCTCGGCCCTTTCCCGGTCGGATCGTACCAGAATAAATATCTCGTGGTCGCCGTCGATTACTTCACGAAGTGGATAGAAGCCGAGGCGCTTGCCAAGATCACATCTCAAAACGTGCTCCGTTTCTACAAACGAAACATACTTGCCCGGTTCGGGGTCCCCCAGGCCATAATCACCGACAATGGCACCCAGTTCACTGACAAAAGATTCCAAGAGTTTGTGGCCAAGCTCGGCACGAAGCAGCACTTCACCTCAGTCGAGCACCCTCAGACGAACGGGCAGGCCGAGGCAGCCAACCGAGTCATCCTCCGGGGATTAAAGAGAAGACTCGGCGAAGCCAAAAAAGCCTGGGTCGAGGAACTACATAGTGTACTCTGGGCGTACAGGACGACACCCCATTCGAGCACAGGCGAAACTCCTTTCCGACTAACCTACGGCACCGAAGCCGTAATTCCCGTAGAAGTCCGAGAGCCTTCTCGGCGCACCGAATTCCCCCTCGAGGAAGAACTTAACGACGAGGCCATGAGGGAAGAACTCGATATGGTAGAAGAGATTCGAGCAGGGTCAGCCCTCCGAGAAGCTAAACTAAAACAGCAAATAGCTCTTCGCCATAACGCCAAAGTTATAAAGCGCGAATTTGAAATCGGCGCCCTGGTACTTCGCAGAAACATGAAAGACTCGCGCGAAGGCAAGCTAGCCCCAAACTGGGAAGGCCCGTACCGAGTTTATGACAAAACCGAGAACGGCGCCTACTACCTCGAGAATCTTCTCGGCGAAAAACTTGCTCGACCCTGGAATGCTGAAAAACTCAGACGTTATTACAGTTAAACATAAGCTAAAACGCCCGGCCTCTAACCCAAACTCGGGCAACGGACGGGCACGGATCCACGTCGTCAGTACGGACGTGAGTGTTCCACGACAGCAACGATCGGTTCCTCTCATCGGATAGATGGACCGACCCCTCGGCGGATTCTACACCTAGACCCCCCGTGGAAGTACCTGCATGGCAGAACCCCAGCTCGCGATGGGATCGTTCACGCCGCGAACGCTTGCCCGCAACCGCGGTCTCGCGCTCGCTAAAAGCGCATACCCGCTCTGCGCACCCGGCCCGTACTCAACACGCCCGGGCAATCAATCTAGGTCGAGCATAGCCCACAAAACCAATAATATCTCAAGTATACTGGTGACCCTCCGGCATGTCCGAGCATTAGTCATCAGCCACCTAGAACAACCGCAAAATACTCTAAGTATAGAGGAAATGCCTCGTCATACAAGCACGGCAGGAATGTTATCAAAAAGAACAAACATACGGTGATAACGCCGAAAGTGAAAATAAACAGATATAAGCAAGCAGAATTGTAAGACATCAAAATTGCCGACCAACTTGGCCGGCGAGGTCAAAGGTTACAATCATTGCCGGGCACGCAGGCCCCAAAAATTATCCGGGCATAGCCCAACAAAAAGAATGGCACGCAGGCCGAGAAAAACGGACACGCAGGCCCGGAACTACACTTCCTACTCTTCGCTCCCCGGGGACTCAGGCACCAACACGCCATCTACGATCCTCGAAGAGAGCCCGACATTATCCTCCTTCAAACCAGGGTTCAGAAGCCTCAGCTGGTTAAGAGCACGCTCGAAACCGACGTCGGCCATGTCGGCCAGGCTTATCTTCAGGTTTTCTATCTTCTCTGCAAACTCAGCCCTAGACTTCAGAGCTGCCACATCCGGCGACTCGTCAGCCGAGGGAGCCCATTCGAGTCGAAGGTCAGCCAGCTTCTTCTTCTCAGCCGCGACCTCCGCATCTTTCTGCTTCAGGGCCGCATCGACCTTCTTCCTCAACTCCTTGCGCTCGACCTCCATGGTCCTCACCTTGTCCTCGGCCACCTTCTTAGCCGCCTCGGCCTCCTTCAGGGCCTCGGTCGAGCCCGAACCTCCACTAGCCAACACTTGGGCCATCTCCAAGACCCTCACCACGGCGGCACTGTCGCACGCCAACTGTTTCTGAAGAGACGGGGGATCCATATCACTGATCCGACGAGCTTCATCCGGTGAGGTAGCCAAGGGGAACTTCTCAAAATAGCCTCCATCCTTGTAGCAAGAAGGCAACACGAAGGCGCGCCCGGGACCCAGGTTCGACTGATCCGGACGTCCCCCCTCGGAAGCACGAGGTCTCTTGGGTAACCTCTCGTCGACATGAATCTTGTGAGGGGAGCCTGCCGAGCCGGAGTTCTCTCCAGCTCCGGTACCCTGGTTCCTCTTCTTCTGATTCTTCCTCGCATCCAATGCTTGTTTCAGGATATTATCCTCCTTCTCCGGCATAGCCTCTGCAAAGAAAAAATAAACGAGTTAGCAAAATACCGGACAGAGATCACAAAGCAAGGGGAATAGACACAACCTAACAACGCCCAGGTCTCCTCGGGAGTCCGACAAGCTAGCAAAGCCTTGGTATTAATAGGCCGCTGCTCCGTGATCGGCACCCCGTCCTCGTTCAGTATGGGATCTCCGTTCCTCGTCACCCAACGAGACAGGGTAAAACTATCTACATATTTGCAGAGGACCGAGTACGACTCCCGGTCTTGATCATCCAAGTCATCGTCCTCCCAAGCGTAGTATTTCGGAGGAGACGCAAAATGACCCTTCCACCAGAAAAACGGAAACGTCGTGCAGAACTCCCTTACTTCCTGCCCATGTTCATCCCTTACTATCTCCCCCTCGGCATCCCGCTCGGCCACCATATCCGACACCGAAGAATAGGCCGTCGGACTTAGGGGGCGGACAACGAAGTATCGATCCTTAAAACCCTTCACGGAGTCAGTATACATTCCGAAGAGTTTACGCTCGGCGTTCCTGAACGAAACCCAGCTGTACCGCCCGTTTGACGCCTGCCGTTGAACACGAAAACACCTTCCGAACAACGCAGACGTCGCACCTATACCCAAATAATCACAAACAATCTCGAATGCCCGCATAAAGGCAAAGGCATTCGGATGAATTTGGGACGGTGCCAGAGATAGAAACGCCATGACTGAAACCTGAAAATCAGAGAAGGGTAATCGGAAGCCGAGCTCCCTAAACACGTAATCGTACATCGCAAATCCGTCCCCGGCAAACCGAGAACATATGCGTTCGTCTGGAGACGGGCAACCTATTTGATAATTGGGCGGATCACCTTCCCCCAGGACCTCAATTTCTGTAAACGCCCCATCCAGAGACGCGGTATACCGAGAAACAACAGACAGAGCCTCCTCGGCTATCCAATCGGGCGCAACGGTATGTTCATAACTGAATAACGGCATAGGGGAAACCCCTCCCTCGGCATTCGAACCAGGGGATCCCGTGTGAACACCTTCGGCCGAGGGAGTGCCCTCTTCCTCAATAATTTCGACGTCGGAACTAGTTGCCGTCGAGCTGTCGGAATCACTGGTCGTCGAGTCGGTGTCCGAGCCAGTTCTTGAGGAAGCGCTCGAATCTGATTCACCTGCACGCAGAAGGGAGAAGTGAATTCGATAGTCTATCAAATCCACCCTTCCACCGCAAGACAAGCGAAAGGGTAGAGCAGGAGCAGCGGAGCCCCCGGCCAAACCCCATCGAGGAACAACGCTCGTCAGCCGAGGACTCACAGATGACACGACAATCGGAAAGATTATCTTAACGCCAACGTACTACGGCCTGCCAACCCACGCCGACCCCGGGCATCGCTCGGATAACCCGGGGAGGATGACGATGGCGAAGACCTCGAAAGCGAAACACAAGTTCTATGAAAAATAGTAAAGCAACGACAGGCTAAACGAACTTACTTGCAGACATGATGTAGATGGCCGGGGAGAATCCTTCGCTAAGCAACGATCTGGATATGACGAACGAGCTGGGAAATTATGCCCCGAGGAACCCTTGATCGAAGCCGAGCAGATAAATAGAGAAAGGAAAATTCCCTTATGAGAGAATTCGCCCCCTTTTATAGGGAAAAAGGCTCGGAAGGCGAAGCGTCACCTCTCCTGACAGGCGCCGCCTCCTAGACCCTAGGCCATCAATGCCTATGCCACGTCAGCGCGTGGTTCCCACGCGCGACGTTTCGCCCACCACTGGACTTTCCTCCGAGCGCGTATATGTAACGAGGACCGATCCACCGAGCAACCACGAGAAATGAGGGTCCGAGCGTAGAAGCAAAGTCACAGTTTCTTAACCGGAAAACTCCGACTTGGGGGGCTCCTGTTCTGGACTGGGCCAAGGCTAGGCCCAACACCGCTTTCGGCCCAATAAGCCTCAGAGGCCCATGTATAGTTCATGGCCTTCCGACACGCCTTGCTCGGCACCAACACCGCGCTCGGCGTTCATTCTCCCCCGGACATCATCCTTGCCGAGGACCCTGCTCCGCGCAGGGCTCCTTCATATCCAATCCTCCGAATAACTCGGATCCCACGTGGCTCCTAAAAGACCGCGTCTTCCCTTGGACTTCGGAGCGGTTGACCAGGACAGAGGGCATACACGCACCTCCGATATTTCCGCTCAGGAAACCTGGCAGTCTCCTAGTTGGGCTTGGGAATCCAACCCAATAGCGAGATCATGGCCCAGCGCTGGGGGCTATATATACCCTCTTCAACTAGAGGGTCAGGTATTCAATTCTTACTCACTCTTAACTAGTACTTGCGCTCCTTTGCTCGTCAACTTACTTTGGCATTGGAGTACCTTGCAGGTACACCCCCCCTCCTCCTCCTTCCTAGAAGATCCAGTCCGTGCAGCCTACGACGATTCTTCTGATCAGGTACGATCAGCTCATATCACCATTTTTCTTACATTCTATTGATTTAGATGTTGGAGTGCTAATTTTGCAAGTATATCTCGTTCTGTCGCGCCAGAGAGCACTCGTCGCCGCATAGATGGACTTTACACCTTCATATTCATTATTTCTAACTCTAATACGGAACAAGATAAAACAAATAAGTGCATAGAAATCAGTATAAAATTGGTTCTTATTCTGATTCTTTAAATCTAAATATTTGGTTGTAGTAGAGGTGTTTTGGACATGGTTAAAGTATGTTTTTGTATTGGATTATATTTCGTTTCAAATCACAATGAGATATACCATAAAGTCACTATAGATAAGGATCAAACGATTCATGTTGCCCGTTAAATGAGAAAATTTAAAGAATCTCCTTACATCGGTCTAAGAAGACAATTGTCTTATAAAAGTTTTAAGGGCTTAAAACGATACTCCCTTATTATAAAGCCTAATGTATGGTACAAACTTCAGTAGGCATAATATCTATAAGTCTCACGCTCACAGTCTTTACTAACTTGATTGTTAGGGTACTTTTAGGTACATCGTCAACCTTCGAAAGTTATAGATCAATGGTTGTCAAACAACATCTTTTCACGTTCAACCATACTAAAGATCCTAAGTTGCGATCAAATCAATATGGTATTTTATTGACATTTTACTGAAATTATTTTTAAATGGTAATAATGTTTTGTTCCTGTTTATGCCAATGTATAAATTTCAAAAAAAAATATCAATTGAGACTTTAAACTAAAAGGCAAATATTATATTCATAAAATAGGCTTAATTTCTCATGGAATAGGATTTTATTTTGTTAACTTTCACTAGAAAATGGTGGAGAAAAGTGAGTTGCAACTATGACAAAAAATTTGTCCCGTTTTTGGAACCCCTGTAGGAATTTTAAAAATTGTTTTAATTGGTAACCTAAATAGAAAAGAAAATTTCATATTCATAAACTAGACTTAATTTTTATAAAACAGACACTGATTTTTTCTAAATTCCATTAGGAAATGGTAGATAAAAAAGAGATGCAATTCTAAGCAAAATGTTGTCTCGTTTTTTGAACCCATGTAGTAATTTCAAAATTGTGTTAATTGGTAACTTAAACTGAAAAGAAAAATGTATATTCATACGCTATACTTAATTATTCTATATAATAGGCACTGGTTATGCTAAATTTCATTAGAAAATGGTGGAAATTTGAGTTTCAAATTTGGTCCAAATTTTGTCATATTTTGAAACCCTCTTAAGCGTTGGTTTTAAATGAAACCAAATGTGTTTGAGAGTTAAGTATTAGTTCTATACGAGTGTAAAATTTTGTAATATCATGCTATATTTTTTATATTTATATATGGTGATTTCACAAAGTTCATAGTGGAAAGAAAAGATATTACATAAATATGTATATGCATAAGTATATGACATAATATGGGTAATATCAACAGATATTATCAATTACATAGCAGGTGAACGAGATTTATATCACATTATAAACTCAAAATATACTGAGAGTCATAATAATTTAGGCGTCAATTATCGTCAATAAGACAAGGTCTCAGTAGACTAGACTTATTTAGATTGACTCACAACTAAATAATGGACCATAGAAATTTAGTCATATTATATGTATATACAACAATACAAATTTTATAAAGGAAGGTAGGATTAATTATGTTACTTTATTAATTTATTCTAACCTGCCTAAGCTCGAGGAACTATGCCCGACAACAATTGAGGAGAGTAAATTATATAGTATTATATTTATCTCTACCGACGACATTAAATAGGATCTTAGGATACATATTATTCATTAAGATTATGGTGTCATCCTATGTTAATTCTATATGGAACTCATTGACACGTAGTTTCACCCATTCAATTGTTGTTATTTTCAAATGAGCATATTACTAGAGCTAAGGGCAAGAGGAAATTTGTTTAGAAGATCTTATGCTTGTTTATTTTATGATTAAGAACCTTGTTAGATCTTATTTTTGTACTAATTGTGTAGCATTTTGTGTTGATTTATGGATATGTCTATGGTACCTTTTGGTTATTTCTTATAGTATTATGTTGTTGTAACTCTTGAACTATGTCTGAGTTATATCTATAAGTCATGTGTATTAAACCTATTATGACGTAATGTTAAAAACCTCACATGGTATCATTTACTAAATTTTGACGTAATCTTGATCGTGCCTTGGGTAGTTTTAAGAGACATTTCCCTAGTTGTTATATATATTTTATAATTATCATTAGATTGAATATTAAGTATGATCAACTTGATATTGTGTTTGATATATAAAAGTTATGGCTAATATGTAATACTTTGACACATATTATCGACTAATTAACACTTTAATGAATTGTTAGTATGGTTAATTAGAATATTAGTAGCGCAATGATCCTACTAATTGGAATTTTCACTAGAATTTGACCAATTAAGTATAAAAGGGTATATTAGTACTTTCACCCCTTAAGTAGATATGTAGAATTCTAGCTCAACTCTTCATTTCATCTCATTCAAATTGTGCCAACATCAGAAAGTAAGAGTGGGAGAGGAGGAACACGTGAAACAAGGAAAAGCAAAAGCAAGCCAACAACATTCATCTTCCTCCATTGCATACATCAAGGATAGTTCAATTCTTTGATTTTTTTTAATCATTTAAACTCAATTCTGAACCAACATATTTTCATCAATCCAGGTGAGTCCTTAGTTAGGACTTGGGGATATAGAAACCCAGGGTTGTATAATCATGGGAGGGGTTTGTGATAATGTTTGGAAATCTTGTCATTTGTGTGATAAGTTGCTTAAATGTGATACTTGGTGTTAATTGCATGCTTAACTTGCAATTTGGCCTACTCTGATCCACGCATCTTGTGTTTGTGAAATCTGTTTCGTGCTCAGAATGTCCCATTTTCTACATTTTATGCTATTCTTGCTTAACGAGAATAATGGTGGCTAAGTGAGCCTTCATGCAAGGTTATTTTCAGCTTTCTGGGTTTGCTCGCTGAGCGACTCATAGATCACTAAGTGAGCCTTCATGGATGACAAAACTGGATTTTTGGGTTTGCTTGCTAAAAGACACAGAGCTCGCTAAGAAAAAGTCATATTTTTGAGGAACTTTCAATTCTGTCTGACCTTGCGTGGCTAAGCAAGCCTTTGAAGTTTAAAAATCTAGTTTCACTAATCTAAGCGTATCTTGAGTACTGTAATTTGTAATGAGTCACGATCGGTTGAATTGGGAAGCTAACACAGAGAATTACAACATAATGGAGACTTCCAGGTCCTTCCACTTTATTCCCCGTATGTATTTTCATTTCTGTTTTGAATGTGGTTTCGTTTCGTATGCTCGAGTGAAGGAATGAGCCTAAGCTACTAGGTGTTATGCATTTAGATATGTCGTATCCGAATTTTGTCCTTTTTTTAATTTATCTGGTCAATTTGTATTTTGTCACATTCTTCATATTTTGCACTTTTTATATTTTTTATTTATACCTTTTTATTTAAAATATCATATTGGTTTCTACATTATGATCATATGCATTTTTGTTGCAAAATGATTGATTATATATTTTTATGCATTTAGATTTTTGATCAAGTTTCTAACTTGCATATAAGATAAAAACAAAAAATGTTACATGTTAATCCATTCATCATCAAATATCCTCATACATACCATACATGTGCACAGAAAGACAAAATACAAAAGTCTCATTTTTATTATGTACATACATCACCATTACACATGAAATATACATAAAAAATGAATTACAAGATTTCACCGATATATCCCATTATTCATGCTTCTTTCACATACAAAAGATTCCACCAAACTTCACACTTTTCTCACCATAACAACTTTGTGCAAGGATCACCACTAATTCACACACCTCAATCCTTAACTATGAAGTTCTTATTTGTTAGGCTACTGAAAACAAGATTTATCTTATTGGTATATGTAGTATCAATCAATCCCTATAAGTATTCCTTTAACCATACAGTCAAAAACCTACATAGCCTCAGGATCACTCTCATTTCTATGTGAATTCAATTTTTTCCTAGGAGCTTCCAAGATCCACTCATTGTCATATCTCGTGCATCGATAACCATTCTCCTTCCTTGCCAGCCTCAAGTGTTACATGACCACTAGCTTCCGCTTGGTTCGCCCCTGAACCACGTTGTACTAGGAGAGGTATATGATCTTATACCATTTGTAACGCCTCAGACTGCTTTCAAGATTACTGACTGACCCCACAAACCAACATGGGTCTTTTCAGCATGTTTTATCCTCACTCACGTTTTCTAGAAAACTTTCTAGAAGGTCATCAATCTAAATACCATTCCAAGTCAAACATGCTTAAATATGGAGTTCTTATTTATTAGGCTATCGTTGAAAAGATGTATCTTATTGGTATAGGATGTACCGATCAATCCTTGTAAGTCTTCCTTTTAACCATGCAATCCTTTCCCCGCATAACGTCAGGATCGTTCCCATTCCAATATGGCGACCATTTTTCGCTCTCTTCGGCCTTGATTATTACATGTGACCACTCTCCACCCTCTTCGGCCTCATGTGTTACATGCCCACAAGCTTCCGATTGGTTCATCCCCGAACCACATCATACTATGAGAAGTTTGCTCTGATACCATTTATAGCGCCTTATACTGCTTTTAGGATTACCAACTGTCTCTTCAGCATGCTTTGTCCTCACTCACACGCTTTTTGGAAAACTTCCCAGAAGGTCTCCTATCCAAATACTACTCTAAGTCAAGCATGCTTAACTATGGAGTTCTTATTTGTTAGGCTACTGAGAAAAGATGCATCTTGTTGGTATAGGTAGTACTAATTAATCCTTATAAGCTTTACTTCCACCATGCAGTCCCTCTCATTCCGATTTGAATTCGGTGATCACTTTTTACCCTCTTTGGCCTCAGGTGTTACATGTGATCACACTCCGTCCTCTTCGGCCTCAAGTTTTGCATGCTCACCGACTTCCACTTGGTTTGTCCCCGAACCACGTTGTACTGGGAGGGGTCTTCTCTAATACCATTTGTAACTCTCCAGACTGCTTTCACGATTACCAACTATCCCTGTATACCAACACGAGTCTTTTCAGCATACTTTATCCTCACTAACACGCTTTTCGAGAAACTTCCAAGAAGGTCACTCATCCAAATACTACTCTAAGTCAAGCCTCTTTAATTGTGGATTTCTTATCAGGTAGATACTAAAAAGATGATGCATCTTGATGGTATAGGTAGTACTAATCAATCCTTCTAAGTCTTCCTTCAACTACGTAGTCCCATACCTGCCTCAAGATCCATCTCATTTCGATGTGAATTTGATTTTTTCTAAAAGCCTTTAGGAGCCGCTCATTGTCATGCCTCGCGCACTGACAACCACTCCCTACCCTAATCGCCCTCGGGTGTTACATCAATCCGTTGTAGAAAGCTCTTACAAACATCTCATAGGTTGAATGGATAAGCTTGATAGCCCTCTAATTGAAACAAGCGAGATACTCCCTCAAGGATTTGATGACCCTTGGTGAATGTTGAACAAGACGATGGTGGAAATCTTCTTGTGTTTGCTCAATTGGTGATCTAACTTCCCCTCCAGGTCCTAATAACTAGTAACTGACAGACGCAACAGATTCATATGCCACCTTAGCACGGTCTTCGTAAAGGTGGTTGAGACGAGCTTACACTTCAAAGAGTTTGAAAATCCAATGATTATCATTTGTATGTTAATGAAGGCGACATGTTTCCGAAGGTTGCTTCTTCCATCAAACTTTGTGAGTGAAGGCAGCTTGAAGCTTTTAGATATTGGAGCTCCCCAAATCTCATTAGAGGGAGGTTAGGGATCCAAAATTTATGTCTCTACTGCTTGAGGACAAAAGTAAATTTTATAATTATCGTAGCCATAGAGACAAGTGGTTTAAAAAACCGTTCAATAGTTTTTAAAATTCTAAGTAGAGAATAATTTCATACTTATTTTGATGCGTGAAAGTAAATAACGTAAAATAAATGATAGAAATTAAATGACAGAAACTAAAATAGAGATTTCGGTATTAACAGTAAGGAAGTTTTACAGGGATAGATTTCATCACTATGTATTTATCATGCATAACCATAGGTCAGTAATACGCTCCTCTACCTAGCTATTAATATTACCACTAGTTAATCTCATTCGTATCTCTTATCGGTCACAATGTCTTGAGATTAGTGCATTACCTAATAGTTGATATCTTGGTCTACTAACTAATGTAAAACATTACATTCCAAGACTTATAAAGCAGCAAAAATCCACACTAGTCCCACTATAGTACATGTGAGTATTGAACCTAACTTTATGTATAATCATTAGTGTCCAATGAATGATTATCTTGGATCTAATAATGTCAAGCACCTTTTGATTGTCAAGTGATACCATGAAAACAAGTTTTAAGTAGCAAATCTAAAATAGGAATTAAGATTAAAGAGTCCTAAATATTAAAACTTGAGTATACGTACTTACGTAAAACGTCATGACCTATTTAATATATGAATATATTTAGTCTCCAACAAAGAGATTTTTAGCTATGGTTACTCATCGTAGCTCTACCAGTAATCCTGCAAAGTTGAGCTTGGAAGTTTATCTACCTTGTCATTTGAGCAGCAATATTGAGTTAAAACTCCCTATTTTATTCTCGTGTTGTAGACCTAGGTGAACCTACTCCAATTATGTACTAACTCATCCCACCGAAACTCCTTTTGCAATAAATTGGAAGCCTATATTTATAGGAAAGAATTTTAGGCCTCTCTCGGCACATTGCCCTTGTGCCTAGCGAGTCTGCTTTCTTTTGAGCTAAGCAACGCTAGATGTTTGACAAGTGGCCCTGGTCGCATTGCCTTACTAAGCATATCGCCTATGCGCTCATTGCATAAACCCTTTATTCACCCTGAAATACTTGAACCTAGAAGTGCCACCTGGCCTCATGAGCTCGCATAGTGCGCCTATGTTTGGCCTAGAGAGCCTTGATTTTTAGGGGATTACTCTGGCTTGGTCATGCTGAATCTTAGTTTTCCATCCCTTTTTACTTGTTTTCAATTAATATATAATATAAAAGTCCAAACAGATATTTTATCATTTTTTATAGACAAATTGAAGGTTTTTGCATTAATTGCTTGTAAAATAAGTTAACAAGTGCCTACATATTTAACATAAGTTTAACATTTATCACTCTTCTTAGTATGACCAATCTCCCGCTGACGTTGATGGATGTTATGAACATTATCATCCAAAGTCTGGTTGTGACGATGTAAGTCCTTCATAGTAGTGTGCATTTATGATATGCCTTCATGGTCAGCGTCAAAGTTGATGTCGGTTGAAGCAGTTGCTCGCCTGGTCAACATGCTAGAAGAGATGGCAGAAGTGGGTTGTGCATTGGTTGTTGGTTACGAGTGTGATCATGGCCTACCTTAGGCCTCCAAAAAAATAGGGGCAGCAAAATACATTTTTTTAATAAATTTTAAATTTGAAATAAATAAATAAATAAATATTATTTGTTCAACTTAATATCCAATGTAAGCTAGTTGTCATAGTGGTAAAGAAGCTCGTTTTTAGCTTAAAGGTCAATGATTCGATCTATGGTGCCTACACTTTTACTATCTATAAATTATCAGGCGACCCTGAGTCTGACTCATGTCAGTTTTACTATGGACACCACGGTCGATGCCAATTCTACATTCTAAAACAGTACAATGAGGAATTATTAGGAAGATCCTAAAGTCTCACATTGGTTGGAGATAGAGCATTGAAAGAGTATGTATAGAGGGACACTCCTCACCTTACCAACCGGGATTGAGAGAAAGAAACTCATTCTCCCTTAAAATATGAGGAGGGGGACAATTTCCCCACTGACTGACCTCTTCAATATATCATTACTTGGACACGTCATCACTCACGCTTATAAAGTAAATGGATAGTGAGAGTTAGTTCAAACAACCCAAATCCAATAAAATAGTCTCTCACCCAAATTCAGACGACCATCCTATATCATACAGCCTTTCGCTCAAATTCACACGACCTCGAGCCTCGTATCATTTCCCCACGCCCAATGTTAAGACAAAGGGATTGTATGGTGAATAGGGGTGGGAATAGGCTAGGCTAGGCTAGGCTTTATAAGGCCTGGGCCTGGCCTACGATAAACTTACAAGGCCTGAGCCTGGCCTATGGCCTACTATAGGCTCGTTTTTCAGCCTGGCCTGGCCTTTTTAAAAGTCTGGCCTGGCCTGAAAGCCTATTTAAAAGCCTCTTTCTTATTAATGTTTTCAATTAATTCATATTACTTAAGAAACCTTGTAGGTCGCATATATATGAACATTTAGACCGACCTATTTAGCATTTTTTTCCTAATATATATGCATATATAGACCAATCTATTTAACATTTTTTTCTAATATATATGCATATATAGGCCAACCTATTTAGACTAATTTTAATATATATGAAAATATAGGCCGGCCTACAAGGCTTTATAGGCTTTTTAAATAGCCTAGGCCTGGCCTATTTTATTAAATAGGCTTTTAAAAAAGCCCAAGCTTGGTCTTTTTAACAAATAAGCCTGACCTGATCTGGCCTTAAGTAGGCTAGGCTATAGGTCCCTGTAGGCCGGCCTGGCCTATTCCCACCCCTAATGGTGAACTTACGGGCGTTCATAAATAAGTAAACAATAAAAATTGTGCTTTTAAATCAAATACATTAACTTATTTTAATATTTAAAACCGGAGCAGTAATCCCCGTCAGTCGTTTTTTTAAGAGTAAAGAGGATCTTACACGGTCTAATAAACCGGAAAATCTTGACGAAAACGAGACCAATCCCCAAAGCCAAGATTAAAAAAGTGTTCCCATTCCTAAATCCATGGCCTATTCATTTTTTTAGAACCCATTCATTTCTTCCTTCTCATTCTCTCCGTTCTCCATTTCACAACATCGGATTAAAGGGAAGGCGGTTGGCGGACCCCACTGCCTCCCTTTCCATCATCTCGTTTTTTCACTCAACTCTAATCAAATCACCTGATTAATCTAATCATTAATTAACCTCTTTCTCTTACACCCATTAATCACAATCATAATCATAATCAGATTGGCCATTAGGTTTCAATGTTGTTCTTCTTCTCCATGAGAAGAACGTAGAAACCAATCGTTGATGGCAAACCCTACAACTCACCATGTAATCATCGACATAGCAACAACAACAAATTCAAATTCTGAAGCTTCACCTTCTTCTGTTGATGTTGTTTCTAATCAATCTTCAAATTCTAGGTTAACAAGAGGCGATGAGGTTTCATTAGGACGTGTTTCCAGGACTCCGTTGAATTCAGGATTTTGTGTTTCTTTGGAATTTGTTTTTACGTTTACTCAGATTATTGCTTCTGTTATTGTTCTTCGTTCGTCGAGAAATGAACATCCTCACGCTCCGTTGTTTGCTTGGATTGTTGGGTATGCTTCTGGATGTGTTGTTTCGCTTCCTTTGTTGTTGTGGAGGTATTTTTCTCGGGGAAATTCGGAGTCGAGAAGCTCGACCACGGTGGATGATCCTTCCGGGATTCTGCTTTCGAATCCGACTACGATCAGAGGGGAGGATGTTGTTCCTGTTTCATCGAATCAGGCTTCGTCGTTGTTCACGAATACGAGGTAGATAATTGTTGTTGGCGTTGTTTGGTTATGATTAATTCAGTTAATTCGCGCGATTTAGGTTCTGTTTGGATAAACAACTTAATTAAACGGATGTAGGTGTGTGAATTCATGTTTATTGATGTTGTTCTTGAGAATATGTTATGTATAATGATGCTATCACATGCCAAAGATTTCCAAGACTTGAGAATCTATCTATAATAACCAATGAAAAACTTAATATAGTCTGTTGAATTTCGCTGTTTTTTTGTTTGAAAATTTACTATTCGGTCACTCACTAATAGCTGTGACTCTGGTTGTGAGAAGTTTATAGAGTTACTGAGCTCTTTCTTGCATTTAATATGCAGAATCAAGATACTTGTGGAATACATCAAAATCGTCCTAGATTTATTTTTTGCATCATGGTTTATTGTTGGAAACATATGGATATTTGGAGGGCAATCATCTGCTAATGAAGCTCCAAACTTATACCGGTATGTGTAGTCTTTAAGAACCTCTTACATTTAATATTATGTTTTTTCGGACCCTGCATGTTAAATTTGCTTCCTTTTGCTTGACAGGTTATGTGTAGTGTTTCTTACTTTTAGCTGCATCGGTTACGCGTTGCCCTTCATTCTATGCTTAACAATATGCTGCTGTCTTCCCTGTATAATTTCCACTCTTGGGGTCAATGAGGATATGGCACAAACCAGAGGTGCAACCTCTGAATGCATTGATGCTTTACCAACTCACAAGTTCAAATTGAAGAAAAGCAAAAGCATAGATGAAAACACTCCGGCTGTTATTGAAGGTGGGGTTGTTTCTGGAGGAACCGAAAAGGAACGCATGATCTCCGGAGAAGATGCAGTAAGTATAAACTGATTTTTAATTATTCTCGATCCTTAAGTAAAACTCATGGCATTTACGTTGTTCTTTCAAGATACTGACCTAGGTAGAAACCTTTATCTGACAGTGAAAGTAGAGTCTTAAGAATGTTTTGTCATATTCATATATGTCCATTTGACGAGGCAGTGAACTTCAATTTGGTGTCAATGCAATGTTATCAACTTTTGATAATCGTACAGCAACAAATCTATAATATCATTGCTTAATTCATGGAATCGTATAAGATAATCTGAACATCATGCCAATTTGTTTCATTGTTACATCGATTGTTGTTATTTATTTTTTTATGACTTTGATTATTGTTTGTGTTTTATGAGTTTGTCTACTGACCTGTTGTACTTTCCGCGTTTGTGTGCAGGTTTGCTGCATATGCATAGCGAACTATGAAAACAACGATGAATTAAGAGAATTGCCTTGTTCACATCTTTTCCACAAAGATTGCGTAGACAAGTGGTTAAAGATAAATGCATTATGCCCCCTTTGCAAAAGGGAAGTTGGCAGGAATGAAACAGAACCAGTCATCCAGGAAAATGCCAGCCAACAAAGGGGCGAGAGCAGGATTGAGAACAGTCCTGCCAATACCCCGCCGTAATATAGTTGCACATATATGATCATCTATTTAATCCAGACTGCAGTTTTGTAAAACTTTTCCTTCTTATCATCTGCCCACTCTTTTTCTTTGATTGACGTCTGAATCTTAGTGCATCTTTGAAATTACAGTGAGTTTGACAATATTACGGGGCCACACCGTATTTTGTTGAAGTTTCAAAGTGCAATTTTTGGCCAAAATCACGATGCTACATTGTGATTGTGCTAAACTCAGCGTCTTTCCAAACATGTACTTAGTTCAATCATTTTGTTTTGTTTTGTTGATAACTAGTGGGTTGATATTGACCAATGTTTCACTGGCCGATACTGGAGTTGTAAGTGAATGGAGGTTATATTTGCAGAGGCTTTGATGGGGGAGAGAATATTAATAATAGAAAGATAGAGATAAATGAATTGAAGTGTTTCTTCTTCTTCTTTTGTATTATTTGGTTATTGATTCTACTTTCTAAGAAATAATATCCACCAAGAATAGTGACTTTATAGTAATGAATAATGCTAATGTTTTTCGTATAAACGCGATACTGTAACAAAAATATGACATTATTTTCACATTTTAGATAAAAGCATACCTATTTATTGGCTGTGTAAAATAGAGTGTGGGATGTCCAATTATAAAATTGGGTTAAATATGTAATTGATCTCTTAAATATTTCAAACTTTACTTTTACTCTTTTAAAAAAAATATTTAAAGAATGATCCTTCAAATATTTTCCATCCACACTTTTGGTTCCTTCTGTCAACATTTGTTTATATATCCACACTTTTGGTTCCTTCTGTCAACATTTGTTTATATATCCACACTTTTGGTTCCTTCTATCAACATTTGTTTATATATCCACACTTTTGGTTCCTTCTGTCAACATTTGTTTATATATGATGATGTAGCATATCACGTGGAATATTTTTGGTGATTGGGTATATAGGTGATAGTGACAGTGTGACAAGGATGCTGATGTGGCATGCCACGTCATTTAAGATCAACATTATATACTCACTATAAAAAATGCATTAAAAACGCATTAGATTGCGGGGGTTGCAGACCTCCTTAAAATCAAATACTCCTTAAAATTGCATTAAAAACACATTAAAAAGTTATTGTTTTTGTTTTCATTCAGGTTCCATTTCTCTTTATTGTTATTATTATCATCGCAAATCATGTATGTTATTTACACTTCTGCTGCTTTACCAATTTTAATGTCTGAGTACAATTTCCATGTCCGAGTAGTTTATTAAGAGTTTAGGATCTGATAAGTGTCAAAATGTCGATATTTTGAGTATATAATTGTGGTACTTATCAATTCTATTCGTATAGTTTTTGTAATAAAATCCCGACTTTTATGTAAATATTAGCATAATTGAGTTTTGATTTGTTTTGTGTACTGTTTAATAGTTTTCCCTTTGTTTTTATAGGTATTTATGCATTTAGGAGCCTCGAGGAATAAAGTGTCAAAGGCACAACTTCGATTGCGCAATTTTGGAGCTCAATAAGCAAAATTATGCAGAACAGTCCGCTTAGCGGAGCACCAGCGCGCTTATGCAATTGAATTTCCATAACCCAGCTGCAAGCGGAGCAGGGCAGAGGCTTGAAGATTTTTTGGGTCCGCTTAGCGGAGGTAGGCCGCTTAGCGAGCCTACATGTACTGTTACAGATATTTTGGGAAATAAGTGTAGTGCGCTTAGCAGAGGTAGTCCGCTTAGCGGACCTGCGCAGATTTGTGTTTATATTTCTTTCATTTGAACCATTTTAGGGTTATGGTTTTGGAGAGTTTTTGGTTCCAACTCCATCAATTTCATTCTTAGAGTAGAATTAGCTTAGAAAACAACATCAGATCATGCACTTGGAATATCGGAGGTGGATTTCTCATCAACCAGAGCTGACAACCCGCGAGATGTTTGGTTTATCTCTTCTATTCTCTGTGTATTTCTTTGTGTTGGATTTGTTTGTATAGCTACTCGAATCTTATGTATATTTACCGATTATAATGTTATGTTTAACTTGCTTTACAAATCTGTGTTGATGTTGTTATGGATTTTTGCTCTGTGTTGGAGATTTGAGTTGCTTTAGAGATAAACTTCTTAAATCTTTATTTAGGATGATTATCTGTTGGTTCTGAACTCTAGAGATAGATTTAGAGTTAGCATTCACCGTTTGTATCTGTTCTTAATGCTTTCGTGTTTGAGCGGCGCGTGAGAGATCGCCGACGCGAGAATACAGATGTTCTCGCAACTTTGCGTTAGAGATAACTTTAGTTGTGAGATGATCTCGTTTGTGCTCCAGAGATGGACGCTTATGTGAGAGATACGTGATAACATGGACGAGTATCGTAGGTTGAGTATAACGGGTTGGTAAGTGTATGTTTGTGAAGAGTGAATATATTTACATTCCTGATAAGTTATTTCTCTTCTAAGAATGTGTTTATTTTTTCCTGTCTATATCCTTTTATCTTTTGTTCATTCAAACCCGAGCTCGAAACCGTAGAAACTATTGAATGACATCTCTCCATCTCAGAGGACGATAATTCCCGGATCTATATTTCCAAATCTTTTGTTGCTTGCCGCTATGCCCGCTTCAACAGGATCAAAATGATTATATTATGACAGACCTCGTGTAGATTTTTCGATAAATTCATGACGAGAATGTAGTAAAAATCGTTCTGGTGTTTTTGTTTTTTTTAATGCTTAAGTTTTCTAAAAAAGTAGGAACAAGTTAGATATCACTTATACGCAGAAAGAGTATAGTGTAATATCTGATCATTAAACACCAGACTATCACGCCGAGACGATGAAAGTGTGTTAAAATCGATAGAGAAAATTTTCTTTTTAATGACTTGTATTCAAAACTTGTTCTGAATAAATATACTACGCCAACAAAAAGTGGGTAGGATATTTGCTCAGAATAGGACAACACGCCGACAAAAGTGGGTGTTGTCCACTGTTTTTAAGAAAGTTTTACTGGTAGCATATTTGATCAAAATAGGACAATACGTCGATAAAACGGGGTGTTGTCCATCTTTTCAATTTTTCTACAAAATTAGCGTTATTCTCGTAATGAGTCGGAATCAAAAAGAGGTTAAGAGAAATGAATAAGAAATTCTAAACTATGCTTACTTTAATCATGATATTTGCAAATAAAAAAAAATTCAATTTCAAACTAGGTTGAGATCACTTTAGCTAAATATATAAGTGATAGAGTTCAATACTTAGAAAATTGTTCTTAGTGGGAACGACAAATCTTTTATACTACTATGGTATTGTTGTATGCTCGTGGCTTATCAGACGTCGCCAATTTTTTGTTGGATTTCCATTATATGCAAGTATACATAGTCAAAGTGGCAACAAGTGATAGAAGTAAGAGTATTGCCCCACATAGATTGTATTAAGTTAAATTGATTTTCAACTCAAAAGTTATGAATAGTCAGAAGCCGAGAATAATAATGAATGTAGTTGTCACTGGATTGGAATAAAGATTCTTTGAATTGATGGTAAGGAAGCTTATCAGATATGAAAATATGCTGAGTAAAGACTCATTTAATAAGTTTCACCAAAAGTGTTAGTATGATGATATATGTCGTGACATATGAGATCAAAACGTGATCTAGTGGTGTATGCTAACAACGTCGTAGTATATGTAACAAATAGCTATGGAACAAGTTCCTAAGTCTTACAGTAACATAAGTGTACACCCTTGCTAAGTTCAGCTATCCCATATAGTTCTAATTCTTTATCCCTAACCAGATGACAAATATTCCTATTTACTTTTCTATCCGTATTTGTCATGATTTTCATTTACCAAATGACTTGTCAACATTGACATTTTTTTGCCTATTACTAAGATGAACAGTCAAAGTAACAAACATACGTCATTAAATCATATGACAAAATAAATCACTAAAATAACATCACATTACATATTTAACTTCACATTGCTCAACATAAATAAAGTTAGCTCATAATGAGTTGAAGAAATACATCAATATAAGCTTTCAAGCTTAAAATTTCTAAACAACGAGGAAAAGAACGTTTAAATCTAAAAGTGTCAATTTTACTTCCTGCAGTCTTCAACCAGCAAGAAGCAAGAGATGGAATGCCATATTGAATGTTATCCTTCATAAATGGTAGGGCGAGATGGACGTCAGAGACGTGTTCAACTACTCTTCCTTCTAGGTGGAATATTTTCTCTAAGTTGTAACACCCCAATTCTCCAACGGTAATTTAGTAAAATCAGAGTAAATTATTTTCAAAATAATATACAGCAATTAGGATGCTACACTTCATCAACAATAAAATTTGCGCAAACATGCATACATAGATATATAACACTTTTCGGATGAACAGACAAACAACTACAACTTAGTCTTTAACTTCAACTTTATTAATGTAGCGGAAGGAAATCATATTTTTTACAAAAATATTCTCTGACTATATCGAAAAACTTTTCTTCAAAATAAAATAGAGTTTATAATACTCAACATAATCACCAAAATAAAATAACAAATAATAAAGTAAACAAGCGTTCATCCCCCGATGTTATATATCAGAGCACTGACGCCAAACCAAAATAATAAAAAAAGCTATTTCTTTTAAACTCCGCATCTTAGCTACTTTGGGTCATCTGCCGTTACCAATATAAAGGTAACATTTAAACAGAAAGGGTGAGAACTCAAATCATTGTAGAAATAAACAATAATGAACAATGTATAACAACATCAACCAAATAATTCATCACATTGCATAATCATGTAAACAACATATCTCAATCTATTTCACATATTTAATTATACGACATGGCTCAACGGTTTAATCTCCAAAAGAATTGAATACAATTGTCACAATTTATAACGATTCACATAATTATAGCACATAACACATATATCGCATATATCCCACATACCACCAATGTAAAAATTAGCAAATTATCACATAATACGCATAAAAGCAAAGATCACATAACAAAAATGTGACTCCAATGCAATCAATGCGACTCATGCATGTGGTATCAATGTGAACATCAAGCTCACTCGCTCCCGATTCCATATTCAAGAACCAGAGCCACGCTTCTGATCCGAACAAGACCAAAGCCCACCAATATGAACATATAGTCCACCGCTTCCGATCCACATAGGAACAAAGCTACGCTTTTATTTTCGCACAAGAATCAAAGCAACAAACCAGAATAATAAGATTTTCCATGAATGCATGTGCAACAAGACCAACAACATATACGATTAAGATTATCTCTTGCAACAACACAAGGAAAAATGGTTAAAAAGGACGTTAGATTAAATGAGGGGGAAAATGAAGAAGAAAAACTTGTCTTTCTTGAGTTCACAGTGGAACAGAAGAAATTTCTCCCCTATTTCTTCTTCCAAAACATGTAACACCTCTTCCACGAGGGAAGGAACTTTTGATTTTTCTCCTAAAGAGACCAAACACATATGCACATATATAACCAAGGTTAAAAGACTATCCCATCCTTCATTTAATTTAAGAAATCTTCATCACGTCCTTTTTCCCTAATTAAGAATAATTCACTTAAGAAGAAAAGAACTCTCGGTGAATTTTATAATAGTACCCCTTCCATAACAACTTCCTTGCTAAACAGAAGAACTTTTTTCAAAGCATTATGATTAAAGATGTGAGAAAATTAATATTTTAGAGATAGAATGAGAGAGATGAGGGTGAGATATATCATGTTTATGGATATTTAGAAATGAGGGAGAATGCCTCTATTTATAGTCTAGAGGATCCCTAAAAAGGAAACACTCCCATGACAAAAATTAATTCACCTAATCGATTAGGTACCACAAATAGTTGGTTGTTTGAGCCCAATTTAAAAGGTTTTGATAGAGAGTCATTTCCATTCATTAAGACATTGTCACAATATATTATAGAGTTTTCTTACCCTTATCTAATCGATTAGTCACTTGGTCTAATCGATTAAGTAGTTCAAAAAAATTGCCCTGATCAATCTCAGTGTTTCTAATTCATTTGGATAGGCTCTAAAACATTTTTGGATGATTCTATTTTAAAATTATAGGCTTCAAAAATAATATTTATGAGTGTGTGATTTAGCCATGCTATTTTACAAATAAGCCCTTGTGTTCTTACAAAACACTAGACACTCATACACAAACATACAAACTTTCACACTTCCTCTCTTTCACACTTTAAAACTTTAAGTTATTTTTCAGAATATAACAATAACGATATCACTTTAATTGAATCTTCTCGAGTATGAGGCTTGAAATATCTTCAAGTCATATGCCATCATCCAAAGATATTGTTGGTGATCGTCAAACCATAAATCTTCAACTTTATATGGAGTAATAGTTTAATTATCTTTCAACTTTATTTTTTAAAATTTTTTTTAATAAAAAATAGTAATTTATATTAGAAATAAAAATAATTATAAATAAAATGGAAATCCAATATGCCACATCATTATTTTAGTTGACACGTTATAAAAAAAAGACTCAAATAAAAATAAAAATAAAGTAGGGAATTAAAATCCCAAAAAAAAATGAAATGAAGGGACCAACAAATTAAATTTTAAAATGGGAGGGTGAAAACTCAAATTATTTTATATAACATTTATTTCATAGATGAGTGTGATATTATATAAAACTTTAGAATTAAACTCTAATTTTGTAATGCTTTTTTTGTTTATATATTGTGCAACTGAACGCTGCGTTTAGAGGATAAAATCGAGAGAAGAATCAAGACGTGAGAAGCGGCTGATATTTGGTGCTGTTATACTGCTACTTGTTTGTTATTTCTCTCCTCATTCATTCCATATCGTTATCGTCTCCTTCTTCTTCGTCTTCCTCTCTAGGGTTTTCACTTCCCACTCTCTTTTCACTTTTCACCTTTCGCCAGATCACAATTTTCCTCTCCCAAGGTAATGCAATCGATCCGTTTCATTCCAATTCCAATTTTCCATTCCATTCGCTCTTACACCAATTCCAAGTAGCTCTCGTTGATTTTTCGAAAAATTAGCGTATATTTTTCATCTGTGATTTTATTGAATTTATGCATGTTAGTTTAATTTGATTTAATTCGTTCTAGAGTAAACACTTTGTTTGTGATGATTTTATGATTTTGTTTTGAATTGAAGAGTGTTGAAGCTGTTTCTATGGTTGATTTTGTTTTTTGACTGTGTTGTGAACTATTTCAGGTGCGTTTTGTTTGTAAATTGTAATTGTGTACTCTATGGTTGATGATTAATGCTAATGGTTGGAATGTCGAATAATTTGGTTTCGGAGCCTGTTACGAGCCGGCAGATGGCTCAATTGGAGCCTATTTTGAACAAGGTTGATTCGTCGGGACTCTTGCATCCTGTAGCCAGTGATTCCGTGTCGCAGAATCAGGGAACTTCGAATGGTGAACCTAAGTCTCAAGGCTTACCGCTTTCTAACCAGCAGAGTGGCCGGGTAGAAACGCGGGATGGTAATATGGGAGTGCATCGGCTTCTTCCCCAGAAACAAGCCGTGCAAATGGGGCCACGTCAACTCTCAGCAGCTCCTAAGCGGAAGGCAACAATTGAGCTGCCTTCGGGTAGCTTCATAACACCTAGTAAGCGGGAAAAACCAGCGGCTCACAGAACTTGGACACAGCAATCATCAAGCAGAGGCTCTCAACAGTTGCAATCACCGACAAATGCTTCTAGAGCGCAGCATTCGGCAGCATTTAGTAAGAGAAAAACACAAATGGAGTCTACCTCCAGCAAACCTGTGACGCCTCGGTCCTCAAATTCTAAGAGTCAGATTGCACAGATGAAAGAATCCTCCAAGGTTCAAACTGAATCATCTGAGAGTGTTAGGTCCAAGATGAGAGAGTCATTAGCTGCTGCTCTGGCATTGGTATCCCAGCAAGATAAACCTCTGGTTTCAAATGATGACAAACCTAATGATGCGGCCAATAGCTCTCAGTGTGCTGAATCCGCATCTGCATCTGCCGACTCTGCTCCAGAGCAAAAGCAGGAAATTTGTCAATCTGTTAATTCCTCTTTAGCTGTGGCTGATTCTGCTGGCCCTGTGATGGGAGAGCATATGAGTAATACATCTATTGGAGATTTTTCTGAAAAACCTAAGGACTATGAAGCGGGATTCACAAATGTTTTAAACAATGAAGATATGTTGAGTTCTGACAAGCAAGATTTCCAGTCTAACTACACTTTGACTACTGATGATCTTCCTTTCAGTGACAGTTTCTTTGTGAAAGATGACCTTTTGCAGGGAAATGGTCTTTCCTGGGTATTACCTGATATGGACCATATGATGGACATGGATGACCAAAGGGAAACTCAAACTATGATGGAGAAGAAATTGGAACCTGAGGTACCAGGTGGAGTTTGTAAGGCAGTGGTCCCTTTACCTGAACTTTTAGCATCAAGGATAGAAGCAGAGCTCTTCAAACTGTTTGGAGGTGTGAATAAGAAATACAAAGAGAAGGGAAGGTCTCTTTTGTTCAACTTGAAAGATCGAAATAATCCTGAACTCAGAGAAAGGGTTATGTTTGGTAAAATTCCTCCCGAACAGTTATGTTCCATGACTGCAGAGGAACTTGCTTCAAAGGAGCTTTCTGAGTGGCGGATAGCCAAGGCTGAGGAGTTTGCTCAAATGGTGGTTTTACCTGATTCAGATGTTGATATTAGACGCTTAGTCAGGAAGACGCATAAAGGTGAATTTCAAGTGGAAGTTGAACACGAAGACAATGTTCCAGTGGAAGAGGTGTCTGGTGGCAAAACTTCTGTTGTTCGAAGGCAACCAGTTAAAAAGGACGTGGAAGCCTCTTCTGCTTCTAAACCTGCCGGTGTAATCAAAAGAGATGTAAGCACTGACAATGAAAAGAGCAACATACAAACAGACAATCAATTTTCCATTACCATTTCTTCCAATGACGGGACTGATCCAATGCAAGGGCTTATGACAGATGATGATGCATTGAAGGACCCCGACTTTCTTCCCCCAATTGTATCTCTTGATGAATTCATGGAATCCCTTGATTCTGAGCCACCATTTGATAATTTACCCGCAGAGTCTGGAAAGGCATCTACCTCAGACAAGGATGTTTCTGGGGTTGGAACAAAATCAAAATCTTCAGATTTAATTCCAAGTGAGAAAGGTGATGCCAGTGCTAATAAGTCTGGTAAGCTTCAAAGTACAGATGCTGAGGAAGAAAAAAAAGTTAATGCTGAAGCTGGGTCCATTTTGTCTGATACAAAATACAGTGAAATTCGATCTGACACCAAGCCGGCTGATGGTCATACCAAGGAAATGTCAATTGATGGCCAAAAATCAACATCCAATAATGCTGAGTTAAGAGCTAGTCAGTTTCAAACAGAAGATAGATATGGCAAGGATAATGTGTCGAAAACTACAGTTCCCATTAAGGGTGAATGCCTTTGGGAGGGAATGCTTCAGCCAAACATCTCAACCACTGATTCAGTCATTAGCATCTTCAAAAGGTAGTCTACTACCATTTTTTAGTACATTTTTATCGAAAACTGTTCCTTTGCTCTGAACTCAATCTGAATATTGTGCAACTGATTAATTCTCTTATATAGCATGTTAAGCAAAAAAAATTTAAACTGTGTACAAAAGAGGTGAAAGATCAATAATATCATTGAAGTTATTAATCCATCCATATACAAGGGCAATGATGACTTTGGGATGTTATTTTGGAATCTGTAACTGTTTACTTTTCTCATTCTTTTATGCTTGTGATTTTTTCAGATTTTATTTTGTGCTGACTTGTGATTTTGTTTTAACCTGCACAATCTCGTAAAAATGTGGCAACCTACATTTAATGTGGTCCCTTATGGTCAGTGGATCAAAATTTCATGTTCTAGTTGAACACGATGGCAATTGGGCAGAAGCATAATTTAATGTCATGAAAAACAAGCTTGACAATATTTCTCTAGGGCGTGGAATTTGTTTTATTTGATCTCTTGTTCTAAGCCTTATTTATATTTATTTTTTTCATCTACTCCTATATCATATGCCATCTTACTAAAATGTAAGTTGTTTCTTGTTTTCTTTTTGGGTAAATAAAACTGCAAATTACAGTTTCTTTTTGTGAATGCGGTTTCAGTCAGGTTTTTTTAGAAGTTTTCTAGTTTCTTCACAGGATTCATAATTGACTCTGGAACAATCCTCAAAATTTTGGGGACAATATTTAGTAGCTGTTCTTCAATATTTTAAGGTTCAGCTGTGTTATTTTTAGATCAATTCACTTTTAGGATACTGTTGTTTCATCCAACTTATGGTAACTAGGCATGTTCATCTCAGATTATATTTGATTATTTGTGCTTTTCAATGGCTTCCTTGTCTATTCAAACAATCCCAAAGGTGGCTTTCAAATCCTGTTTTATGTTTATCTCGAAAAGGGTGAGAAATATCTTTTTGAAATTAGACTATTATTTCTGTTCCTTTTTCCCCTAAAGAGGTCTATGTTGTGGGGGTTGATGTGTTCCACAATAGACTGTATTCATTTTCTTCTTATTTCATTGAAAAAAAAGAAGATATTTTTGATCTGTACTGTTTGAAGAAGATTAATATTTCTCATGTTTTTCCTTTTCCTGATCTTACATTATATTTTTTGTGAAGCGGCGAGAAAACTTCTACCAAAGACTGGCCTGGATTTCTCGAGATTAAGGGAAGGGTTCGGCTGGAACCGTTTGAAAAATTTCTGCAAGAGCTTCCACAGTCAAGAAGTCGTGCCATCATGGTATCTCAAGTTTTCTTTTGTTGTGCTAGACTTGTGTATCACCTGTTTATCTCACCAGCCATATATATAGCAATGATTAAAAACCGTTGCAGCTTGATACTAATTTTTTCTTTTCATCACATTTTTCGTATGGTAGATTTGTGTATTGCCTGTTTATCTCACCAGCCATATATAAAGTAATGATTAAAAATGAAAAAAAAAATAATGCAGCTTGATGCTAAGTTTTTGTTTCAATCACATGTTTAAACAATATCATCGTGAATTACAGTGTGCTTTCTTCTTTTTCCTTTGTTGATGCGATGATGTAGTCACTAGAGTAGTACTAGTTGGTAGTTGGGGACGATTAATGACTGATTTTTAAAGTTGTCAGGATAAAACAAAGAAAATGCCTTGTTATGAGGGAGAAAATGAATTTTAGCATCTGTATAACTTGAAAAAACAGTTCTCACAGTTAAATTGGATTACAAGATTCATTTTTTTGTTATTGGTAAATACTCTTAAGATGCGGCAAAATTGCGTAGATAATAGCATTGTGAATTATTGCGTGCTTTCTTCTTTTCCTTTGTTCATGAGATGTAGTCACTAGAATAGTAGTAGTTGGTGGCTGTGTATGATTAATGACAGATTTTAAAGCTGTCAGGATAAAACAATGAAAATGCATCGTTATGAGGGAGAAAATGAATTTTGGATTCGTATAACTTGAAAAAACATCTGTCACAGTTAAATTGGATTAAAAGATTCATTTTTTGTTGTTGGTAAATACTCAAAGATGTCTGGCAAATTGGTTAGAACAGATTCTCGTTTTCTTGGTATGTGTCTTTACAACTGCTCAATCCCAGAAATTCATGCACACACATGTATGAAATGTTGACAGGAGTTTTATGAAAGAATCTCCCCATTAGACTCTCCTATTTTAGGGGAGGCTGGTGTGGGGGGTGGATGTGGGGTATGAAATGACCCTTAAGGCTTAAGTTTGGTGTGGATGATATACATGGCATGATTTCACAGCTTAAAATGGGTTTAGTAACGTAGTTTAAGTGTATTTCCCCCACTGAAGCCACTTGCTTTTTTATTTGAATATTAACATAACTAATAGAGAGCTCTGTATATGATGAAAACTTGTTTCACACGTAATTTTCTTTTTGTGCTATGTATATATATTTGCAAAGTTTCTGTCAGCAAACAAAAAGTTAATAAAGTTTCTTTGTATGGCAGGTTTCACATTTTATTTCTAAAGGGTCAACCCCTGAGGAGCAAGCAACTCTCCGTGAGGTAGTGATAATTAGTATTAGGTTGGTTAATTATCCCAATTTTTAGCTGTGGATTGTTCTTTATAATTAGGTAATTTTGCATGCAGGTGGCTGATTCTTATATTTTGGACGAGAGAGTGGGATTTGCAGAACCTGTGCCTGGAGTTGAACTTTACTTTTGCCCACCTCATAAGAAAACAGTTGAAATGCTCACCAAGATACTTTCAAAGGAACAAATTGAGGCAGTTAATTCTATTGATAATGGTCTAATTGGTATTATTGTATGGAGAAAAACTAATATAACTACATCTATATCTCCCACTGCGCAATCACACAACAAACATAGCTCTAAAAGGCATAACTTGAGTAGAAGACAGCAAGATACTAATGCGAATGCCAATTCTACCCATAATGCTGTACCCTCTACGGGGTTTAAGACCACCGAGAGTGGGGATGTTGATGGTGATGACGATGACGTTCCTCCTGGATTTGGGCCACCGGCTGCCCGAGTTGAGGATGACCTCCCGGAGTATAATTTTTCCAGTAGTTCAAATCCATCACACTTGGTTCAAAAACCTATGGGACCAAGTACAGTCCCATCTCACTCGGTTGGTCAAACCCCTTCCCGTCCTGCACAACATATGAGAGAACTTGTACACAAATATGGGCAAAACCAAACACCTGTGTCTTCGGTAAACTGGCAGGACAAATTTAGGGGGTCAATTCAACCTTGGAATGATGACGACGACGATGATATACCTGAATGGCAACCAAATATGAATCAGAATCAGTTTACTCCCCAACAAACAGTGCATAATTTTAATCTTAGACCTCCCATTATGAATCAATCATTTGTGGGTTTACCCCAGCAACAAATTATGCCGACTCAGTATCTGCAACCCCCAACGAATGTGGCACATGCCCAACCAAATTTTGTCCCTCAGTGGGTTCCCTCTATCCATGGTAATACCAATATACATCCAAGCAATGCACCACCACCACCCTATGGAACACCTACACAAGGAACTCCGTGGTCTCATCATGTTTCTAGAAGTAGAGGACTTTAGTTTCTTTCATTTCATTTTATTTTACTTCTCTTTTTATCTTTTATACATCTGTAGCCATGTAAACTTATGATAGTGTCAGATTCTTTTATCTTATCTTTTTGTAACATCAATACTTTTTAGAGGTAATAGACCAAGCAAATGACTTCTTTTCATCTCCTGTTTTATCATGCGACGATTAAAGGATAGTTTCAAATTTCCGTTAGAACTAATAATTTGATATTATTGAATAAAGAACACAATTAAAGGCACAGAAACGTTCCTTTTTGACTGATATGTGCAATGTATGACCTATTGTATATTAGTATATTACTCTTGTACGAAAGCGCACAACAATAAAATGGGTCATGTCAGTGTTACACTAAAAAAATGGATGGAAAAGTTATACATCCTCAAGAAAATGACAAATGAAAAAGCAACCAAGAATTGAAAAGTAGCATAATCAATCCTGGATCAACCTCCCAAAACTCTCTTAAGTGCAGCACGTTGGCTTGATGTCAATTTTTTAGGGAACTTAACCTCAAATATGATCTTCAAATGACCCCTATGACCAGGTTCCTTTGTTATTGGCATTCCTTCATTAGAAACAATAAGCTCATAACCAGGACTCACAATGTCTTTCACTTGAACGCGTACGATACGTTTGTCGAGCGTTTTTATATTTATTAAAGTTCCTCCAATGGCTTCTGCTAGTGTTATCCTGTGGGTCACAATAAGGTCATTCCCATCTCTCTTGAACGATTCGTGAGGCTTCTCATCAATCACAAATACAAGATCTGCTGGTAGTTGATTCAATTGCTGATTCCCTTTATCCGGGAATGTGATCTTTGTCCCTTTCTTCCATCCTGGCTTTACTTCAATGCTTAATACCTCTGTTTCTTTGATTTCCCTTCTGCAATTTTTGACATCACAAACAAACAAAGGTTATCATACAAAGTTACATCAATTGACCCATGAAACAAACATCTACAATCTGTTTTCATATTAAAACATAAGCAGTTTTCATCATTTTTATTGAAGAACTTGTTGAAATAAGCTGAAAACAGCTTATCCATGTGTCATAAACGTTTTTCATGAGTTCATCTAAACAATCTCACAGAAAAACATATCAATAAGAGTAAGATAAGTAGGATTGGGATCTTATGCAGCGTCGGCTACACCAGCAGCCGCGCTGCATACGATCTCCAAACACAAGCAAGCGAAACGTACCCGTAGGCATTGGGATCCATTACAGTCCTCGAGATCTTCATTTTCCTAGTAGAACCAGAATACAACTCCTCCAAACTACAAAGCAATTTAGTCTCCACAGCCGACGGTTTCTTCGGCATATACGTCCTTTCGCTCTGTGTCCGAAAATTAAAATCTCCGCCGAACCCACCAAACGGAACACTTCCTCCACCATCAGACGAGAATCTCTTGGACCTTCCCGGTCCAGACGATCCAAAATTCAAAGGACTACTCCCAAAGAATTCCGTAAAGATATCCTCCGCAGTTCGATTAAAACCACTCGACGAATCATTCCCCGGCGGCGGCTTATCTTTTAACCCTTGTTCTCCAAGCTGATCATATAGCATCCTTCTTTGAGGATCACTCAATATCTAAAATCAATAAAATTTTCTCAGAATCCAGAAAATCACCCAATTACAAAACACCAGAACAATACAATATACATAACTTCTTTGACAAGAAATCCATAATGAACAAAAAAAAACCCTAATTTTTTTTCTTCATTTTTTACAATTCCAATTTCAATTTTTTACCATGAATCTAAAACTAAACCAACAATTTCTCTCATCTGCATCCACATTCATAATCTTTAAACAATAAAATTACATTGTAAGAATAAAATTCAATTTTTTTATTTTATAAATTATATAATTCAATTTCCAAATAGCCAACACAAATCAAAAGAAAATTGAAAAAAAAATGAAAATTTTACCGCATAAGCTTCAGAAATTTGTTTGAAATTGGCTTCAGCTTCTTTTTTATTGGAAGGGTTCTTATCAGGGTGCCATTTCATGGCCAATTTTCTGTAAGCTTTCTTCAAATCATCATCGGTAGCATTTTTTTCAACCTTCAAAACGTTATAGAAATCCACACCCATTGTCAACAATTGTAAAATCAACTATTATTCTTGCAAACTTTGTGATGAACAAAGAATACAAAAAAATTGGTTGATTGAACAATTGAGAAATCTGAGAATTTTGGAATGAGAAACGATTTATGGGGTTTGGGATTTTTGTATTGAATATTACAGAAAAAGAATTTTGATTGGCATTATTATGTTGTTGTTAATGGAGAATACTAAACAGAAAATTTTGGATCATACAAAATTATATTACCGAGACTTTTGTTTTTATTAACCACTTGGATTAATCGTTATATGATTTATATTTTGTATAGTGTCCTAACAGTGTCTTCAATTTATTTAGTTTTTTTTTTTTTAGGTGAAAGTAACAAACAATGAGAATCTTCTTATATCTTTATTTTAGTTTAATTAGTGGTTTATTTTATATTTCTAAAGATAATAAATGGTTAAAGAAAATTTCTGACTTTATTCATGAAAGTTTATGGATTGTCATACAAAATTTATTTTATTTTATAGTTCTATTAACATTTTAAGGTTGTTTTGTGTTTTATCTGGAGACTTTTGACATCCAAGGTTCAATGAAAAGGGTCGGTAAGGAGGTGACACGATATCTCAATAATTTTTAGTTTGGTGTTGGGGTATCAGGTGGTGACGAGGTCATTTTATACCGTGCCAACAGTGTCTTGAGTAAGTGACATGGAGATGATTCTCTGACTATGCTCACGAAAGATTCCGCAAATGCTTTCAACCTGGTAAATCGATCTGCCATACTACGAGAGGTGAGGGTGAGATGCACATCTACTTTCTTGTGGGTAGAGTTTCTCTATGGTCAGACAGTAAGGTTATACTTTGGAGATGGACATATTATGTCAGTCACTTGAGTGCGACAAGGTGACCCATTAAGGTCGCTCTTTTTTGCTCTTGTGCTACACCCACTTATTCATCAAATCAACGATAGTTGTAAGCTTCTTCTTCATGTTTGATATCTTGATTATGAGACCATCATAGGAGATTCAAAGGAGGTCGCTAAAGCTTTTGACATCATCCGGGAGACCAGTCCAAGATTAGGTCTTGAAATGAATATTCATAAACTAAGATCTTTTGACCTTCGTGTGATGGTAGTAAACTTTGTAGGAGGTTGTTTCTTTCAAACATTGGGGGACTGATATTGGGGATGAACTTGCTTGGAAGGGCTGTTAGTCGAGATAAAGGCTTTATCAAGGGGTTGTCCATGAAAAGAGAATCCAAGGCTGTTGAGTTAATGCATCTTCTGTAACAACTAAGGGATCTTTAGAGTGAGCTTCTTCTACTTCGATATTACATGGGTATCATCAAACTCTTTTTTGGCCTTAGAACGTGTCAACCTAATCACATGGAGAAAGTAACTATTTGGTTGATAATGAGGTTAGAAAGGTGGTTGAAGACACCATGGTTGGTAAATGTCATTTCTTTGTGGACCTTCAATGGATAATGTCTTCTTTACCTATTAGAATTGGGGAATTGGGTTTGTACACGGCAGTAAAGGCTGCCTCTTAAGCGTTTGTGACTTCTATGGCCCATTTTTAGGTGTTACACAATCATATATTAAGAGAATATGAGATATATGGTATGGACCTTGATTTTGACAGAGCTTTGGATGGTTTTAGTGTTGTGATTCTAAATTTTGACCTAAACAATTTTACTATCAATAACACTGTCCATCCTAAAGCACAATATCGTTTGGCGAGTTTTTTTTTAGTAAAAGTATTCAAGACATGGATGTAAAGGTTGGCATGACCACAAGGAATGAAGCATTTTTTGGTTGTTTGCAAGCTGAACATGCTCAAGATTTTAACCTTTCTATCCCTATTGATGATCTAGACCAACATATATCCTTTGTAGAATATCATACCATCCTTAAATACCAGCTTATGATTCCCTTATTTTCTATTAATGAGATTTGCCCTGTCTGCTGCAAGGTGTACATATATACATTTCAGGAACATAAAATTGTAAGGAGCTTATATGATTCAAACACCGAAATGAATTTGTTAAGGATGTCTTATTTGATATATTTTGGTGTGTCTGGGTATATGTGAAGAAAGAGGCACATGTGACTTTCTTGATTGAACCATATGAAGGAAGATCGACACTTAGGCAATTTGATGTTTTGGTGTACGAGTGGATAGAAGGGAAACATGCATGTGTAGACTTAGTTGAGGTTTTTCCACCAGTGGGATTGAAGACATGAGGATGATGTACATGTAAGAGATAACCTTACTATTGAGGCATCACCCCTACAAATAGAGGATCGGGAAGTGAAGCAGCTGCATGGTAAAGAGATTAACTTGGTGAATGTAGCTTGGGAAAACCAACTGGTGGAATCATGACTTTGGAGCTTGAGAGTCAGATGAGGGAGTCGTATCTGAATCTGTTTAATTAAGGTAATTTTGGAGGGAATTTTTTTTAAGTAGGGAAGATTTGTAACACGCCGGTTTTTGATTTATTATAATTTGTGTGCATTCATTTAATTATTGGATAATATTAATTAAATAAATATGGGCGATGAGGGTGTGTGACCTTGAGGTGAGAGTGTAGAGAGTAATTAGAGACCGATAGAGTTTAATTAAAATTATTAGAGTTTCTTTTAAAAATTAAAATAATAGTATTTTATTATATTTATTCAATTAATTGAAAAATAAGAGGTTTGGACCATTAGTGGAAATTATGAGAAGTATAAGGGAGGAAAGAGTCGGAGGGATAGGAGTTTGAGTCACAATTATAATAAGATTTATCCTAATGATATAAATTAGGGGCATAATCTAAGTTAAGGGTTTTGGTTATCAATACATAAAAACTTTGGAAAAGAGACAAAGAGGCTAGAGGCCAAGGGAGAACATGAAGCTTTGGGTGAGAGGAGAATATTCTAACTAGTTCTGATTCAAATTACTTGCTAGGAATTGAGGTAAGGGAAATAATTGAATCAATAACAGGTATATATGCACGTGTGATAGAATGAGGAGTCCTTAACCATCAATAGGGCATTGGGTTTTGATTTGATTTTATAAATTGATGTTAATCGATAGTATGTGTTGTGAATGTTGATGAAATTCGTGCATTTTGATTGGTGATATTTTCTATTTTGATGTGTTGATGTATTTTCACCATTGTTGAGATTTTGAAGGTTTTAGGTATAGTTGTAAAGTCATGAAAATTGTCTAGTAAATGTGTTAGTCTGATGAATCGGTATGTGATAATAGTTGTATAACATGTGGGATTATTTTGGGTTGTTGTGATTAATAATTTTATGCACAAAACACATTGAGATGGATATTCACTTTGTTCAGGAGAAGGTCGCTCGTGGTCAAGTCTGCGTTCTTCATGTTTCTGAAAAGAAATGTGGTTGGGCCTAACTCATCCCTACAAAACCGGCTTGTAGGGTGAAGATTGCCCCCACTTATAAGGACATGTTCAGACCATATATTGTCCGATGTGGGACTGTTAACAAATTATTGATATCTTCACCAAAGACCTTTCTAAAGTTCTCTTTGATAATTTTTGAACCAGTTTAGGTTTCCGCCAACCTCTTTGCTTCGACAACGGGGTATGATAAAATATATATTTATTAAATAATATATATTTATATTTGTATATAAATCTCACATCGGTTATAATAATATAGATATGATAGAATATATATTTATATATATGAGGAAAGATATTTTTACTCCAAGATTAAATTATTATAACTTACTTCACATTTTGAGTTCTTGACCATTAATTATTCTCAATATAATGGTTGAAAATAATAACTAATAGTTTTCTCTATCCACATTTAATTATTTATTATTTTTAACCATTAGATTGAAAAGAATTAATTATCAAAATGTGAGATAAGTTATAATAACTTATTCTTGAAGTAAGAATATCCCAACAATATATATATATATATATATATATATATATATATATATATATATATATATATATATATATATTCAACTCAATCCAACTAATTATAATTTTTAAATTTTACTTTTAATATTAAAAATAGTGCTAACATTACATAATTCCCTCATTATACTTTGTTTTCACACATTAAAGCTTTTATTAAAAGAATCTTACATAGATAGAAACCATAGAAAAAGCATAGGAAAGAGATTGATTATATCACATGCGACTTTGTTGGGGTAAATACTGAATTTAACTTTAAAAGTTGTAGGATAATGTTATAGAAGAGGGTGATCGAATTCGAAGAGTTGCAGTGTTGAGCAGCAATGGTTTTACACTCTCTATGTCTCTCTCCCTGTCCCTCCAACAACAACCTTATTCTCCCCAACAACAACCTTATCTTCAGGAACAACCACAACAACAACAATAATAACACTTCAAAGTTAGTAATCCTTAACCAAAACAAATCCGACCAAAAAAGCGACCTTTCAACTTCTTCTCTAAGACCCACTTCGCAAACCAGAAGGGATTTGATGCTGTTAGGCCTCACTTCACTATCTCTAACATGCCTTCCATTGTCTGGTATCTCTCTTGCATTTTCTGCTAGATTTGAGACACGTTTGTTTTATTATCATAATTCTTTCATATTATGTCTTGCAGCTACTCATGCTGAAGAAGAACAACAAGACCCTAAAATGGCTTCCTTTACAGATGAAGTCAATGCCTATTCTTATCTTTACCCTGTTGAGCTTCCTTCTAAAAAATTTGTCTTCAAATGGTATCTTTGCCAACTATACTACTTACATATTCAGATTCATTGAATAACTGATGTATTCGATCTCAATTATAAACTGAGTACACCGTTACTCAATGTATCTAAAAAAAGATTATAATAGTGTGTGGCATGAGTATGTGTTAATGGAACTATAATTGAAGTAATTGGTTTACAACTCCATTTTTTGCCTGCAATTTTTCATATACTGTTATAGGAAAAGCTAACTCTTTCCATATATTTAAAGGGTAGAATCCCGAAAGCCAGAACGATATTCATCAGCCGCACCACTTTCTCGTAAGTTTCCTTCTCTTCCTTTTAATGGAAAAAGTTTATCTTATAAAAGAATTTCAGAATTGAGATTGTGTTTTGTTGCAAACTTCTTAGCATTATCACAGTACTGATTTTCTGCATAATGATTTTGGTTGATTGTTATGTAGTTTAGTTTCCCTTTTTCTCGATATAAATTTCTCTGTAAATTCCATACAGCTAATGCACGGCTGCGAATTGTGTCTGAACGTGTTGATATCTTTGACAACCTCATCATTTCCGTCACGGTATTTCCTTAACCTCAAACTTGTTGCATCAAATTATATGTATTCGTTCAATGCTTTATCAGTTATTTTTGGCATTAAATTCAGATAGGCCCTCCAAATGCAAGCCTTATAAACTTGAAGGATAAGAGCAAATGGACTGCAAAAGATGTTGCTGATTCAGTTTTAGCTGACAAATCTTCACTGGTAGCTTGTTGCTCCTTTTTCATAGATTTTCGCTCGTACTATTCTTAACTGTTGAAATTTCGTATTTGAAATGCTTTATGTTGCTGAAAGGTGCTTTGTCTGTGATCTGTAATGAAAATCCTTCCAACTTGTTTTTGATATTATTTACAATATTTTGCAGCGAGTTACTTCAACTGAGCGCTCCGCTGAGAGTTCAGTCCTCGACGCACATACTGATGAAGTAAGCTTTAAACATCATTGTTATTTCATACTTATTGGTTTCCACCACATCGACAATGAGCATGTTGTATCGTATAGATATATGATTGTTCATTAAATGAATTTGATATGAGATTGAAAATTTTGACGCATTTACATATTCTAGATCAAATGTATGCACTGTTGAGTTTATCTGTCTTCTCACAGATTAATGGTGAACCTTATTGGTACTATGAATACCTTATCCGTAAATCGCCTAATACAATGGTAAGTATTCCCTCTTGGTGTATTTTTATTTTCTTTGTGGGATAGTTCTGGTGTATGTGATTATGATTATTACTTTGGACTTGTGAATGATGGTTTTGTACAGTCTGAAGAATCGGGAATTTACCGGCATTATCTCGCTTCAACAGCAGAACGAGATGGTATTGACTCTCAAATTATTGCTACTGTAGTATTGCAAACATGCATTATCTCACATCAAGTATCAACTGTTATTAATTGTCATTGATTTCAGGTTATCTGTACTCGATCAGCGCTTCAACCCTCAGCCCGCAATGGAAAAAAGTACATACTCTCTTCCTTTTACACGGTGTTTGAGCATGTGCTCATTTACATATTACACTCGTCTAAATGATTCTAATAATTTTTTTATGCAGATGGGGCCTTTATTTCAACAGACAGTGAGTTCGTTCCGCCTTGTCAGTCCAACGGAAAATTATGTTCCTCCTTTCAAAGATCCCTGGAGATTTTGGTGAAAACTCAAATTTTGTTCTTATTGTATTCATGTAGTAAGTAACCTTTGCGAGGTGAAAAAAATTCATGTTAACATTTATGTTCTTTGAAGACCGAAATTTTGAATGACATCTCTTATTCATCGAGTTATTTCAGAAATTTCCAGACCCCTACTCAAATGATTTATATATCCATTATCTATCCTATTAACAAGCTCAATCTGAGCAAAAGAATGATACATAGTTATCTACTTTGTAGTTTACATCCACCCTTTCCTTTAAAGGGAAGGAGCAAGTTTCATATACCTAAACCTAAGGTGAGAGCAACAAGTCCTAGGTTGTAGCATAATATTCAAAAAACAGGCATAGTATTGGAGAAGATTGTAGGCGCAAATGCAAGCGACTTGTGAGTTGATAGCTCAAAGACCAGTGTGTTGCCATTTCTGAATCCTTCATTTGTCTAGTCACTTTGGCCTGCACCATAAAACAATTGCTTTCTCAATGAGTAACACTAGTTAAAACCCCAATAAGTAGCTTATGAGAAGCCGGTTGACATAAATAGCCATGTCCAAATTGAGGGCATGTCTGGTGTCCGACACTGACATATGTAGTTACATTCAATCATATCATTTTCTCAAATTACTAACGGTGTCGGATGTATCAGTGTTGTGACCATGCTAGTGCATTGTAGTCTTGAGAAGAAGCAAAACTTTGAAAGATAAACTAGTTTTATTGTCATTACCTGAAGACCTTTTCCAAGCTGTACTTCAAATTCTGTTCCAAATGTTAAATTACCGGCAAGAAACTCAAAAGTATCTACCATCGCACCAGAAGATACTAAACTAGAAATCTGAGGCGAGTGCATTATCCGCCAGCTAGCATTGCCAAACTGACCCTTCTTTTCTATCCGCGGCATTAACTTTTGAAGAGTAGTGGTTGCAAGCTTTTCAAGTGTAAGTTGACCACTGCCTTTCGAAATGGATTCTGCTAACTGACTCTCAATTTTTCTGACAGTCTGCATAGGTAGAATATATTGAAAATACCATGCTGCCGGAAGCCGGAAGTCGAATGACAAAGTTTTGAGCTCCAAATTTATCAAACAAGATAACATATAGTAGAATCTTTTACCTCAATAGGTGATAATGTATCCTTTTCCACACTGCCGTGCCAATTGCTAGCCCGGCCTTGAATCTTATATTGGAACTGAGATCCAACCAACGCTAAATCTAGCATTGGATCTAATCCATACTCAGGCTCAAACTTTGCGATATTCAGATGATCCCGTGTTAACCTCACCTGATTTTGAAATGAATTTTATCAACGAAGGCATAAACCTGTGTTGCAACATGGAGGCATAAAACAAACTCATCACACAAACCTGTGTTGCAAGTAGCTCAACTTCACCATTCTCGAATACCAATATGCCCTTAGGTGTTATACATTTGGGATGTGAGAGACCATTTAACTCAAGCTCTCCACTAACAGTAAATATAAGAATCCAAGGATAAACTATCTTCAATTCTGGTCCGAGCACAAGCTTCAAATCACTAAGGCGGGTTTCTATACTTGGTTTTATCCGCATTTTCTCCACGTCCTTATCAACATCACTTGACCCATTCACTGTAATGTTGTTTAAATTTTCAGAAGAGAGAGATATCATTATATATATCGTAAAACAATAATTTGAAAGATATAAGTAAAAAGGGAGAAGATCAAATGCTAAACTGGTTAAAATGTAAAGTATTACCACCAGAGCTCGAGGATTGAGGAGATTTGGTCGTCAAAGCAGATCTTGAACCAAAATACTGTGAAATATATCTTGAAGCAAATTCACGACTATCACTTCCAGCAGAAAGTGCAGACTGATTTGAAGCAAGGGCTTGACTATCGCCACTACCCCCAGCCCGTGGCAAATATACATCTCCACGACTAAGTTTAACATTCCCAGAAATGATTGGTTGCAATATTGAACCAGTTATTTGCAACTGGGAGTCAACCTGAGCACTGACAGAAGTAGAAAAAGTTATCTTGCCAAAAGTCAATAGTATTTTAGATTTAGTAGTCATATCTACATACACCAATGAATAAGAAAATCAACCTTAAAATATTTTCCACATGCACATCTAGAACATCGCACTTCAACTCAATTTTGTCATCAATGGTTTCTTCACTAGTTCTGAGAGGAAGGTTCCCTTTTAAAAGCAGTTTCCCTTTTCTGCCTAGCCTACTCTCCAGTGAGGTGATCGATAACCTATTTGATTTCATTTGAATAGTACCACCAAAGTTGGTTAGCGGATTTCGAAACACTGGTGAAGATATAGACGCCCTTTGGAATATTGCATAGCCATTAAGCAATGGTTGATCAACTGTACCTCTCACCTATTAAATCAATCAACACAACAGGATTTAGAGAAGCGAAGCGACTAAAACTGAATAATTATATGACAGTTATATTGACCAGACCAACCTCGAGCATGACATCAGCATTTCCATGAAGCCAATCAGCATAGGGAGTTAAAGCTGTTATCAGCATCATTCCTCCATCTTTTATATCAGCATCAACCCTGACCTCTCCAACATCTAAAATTTGCGAATATAAACCTTCAAGGCTTTTTGCTAACTGACTGTTCCAAACCTCTTCATTTCTGTCTCTAAAAGTGTTCTTGTTGCTGGCATCGGCAGCGGTCCCTCTATTTTTCTTCCTCACCCAATCAGGAAACAACGTAGCCCCGTTCTGATCTAATTCTTCATCTTGCTGTAACATGCTATTTTGAACAAAAGTAACAGGAATACTTCCTTGAATTAATACATGACCATTTTGGATTGTAGGCTCAAATTTTGCATTGAAAAGAAAACGGCTGGATGATGTTAAAGAAGCAACAACTTCTGCTCGTTCAAGATCGATTCCACCAACGGAACCATCGAGGAGCCTTATTTGCACATCACATTCTGGTTTTGTTAAACTTCCTCTAAGATCTCCTTCCATATGCAAGACACCCTTAATCGGTGCTAACAATGGCTCCAAAGAATGAACAGAATCTGTTGCTGTAGATTCAACAAGCTGAGCAACGGTTGGGACCAGGCTAACTGGAAAGTTTAAGACCGCAAAATGAAGGTTGGTTTTAGGCCCTAACAGATTTCCATCAGCATGAATGGTGGCATTATCATTCTGGATCAAAAAATTCTTCACGTCCATGCCATTATCATTACTATAAGCACCAACTGCCACGACACACTGAGTTTTGTAGTCTCCCAATTCCCAGTCTTCCCCGTGAATGTCAAATTTTGCCTGAAATGACATCAACAAAGAATTTCGGTATTCATAAAGTTGAAAATTTATTCCAACTCCATGTAATAGTAATAAAAACAATGAGTTTTTACCAGGGTGTCTCCATCCCCTCCGCCACTTGCACCGACAGAGCCATGCCAACGACCTTTGAGATCAAATAAATCTGGCAGATTTATATCTTCAAGAACAGCATCATGTGATGAAGCATAATGTCCCATTATTAACTGCAATTTAAAAGCAATTAAAGACAAAGAAACCTCAATGTTTGCAGTGAATTTCATTAATATTACGAAAATATGAACATTGCATGCACTCTTCAAGTATTGTGGCTATTGAAAGGAAAATAAGATTATAGTGATCCCTTGATGATACCTCAAGCAGTTGTTCAGTGCTTGTTGAATATAATCCCACCGACTGCAAACTTCGAATAAAAAAATCCTACAAACATTAATGTGGCAAGAGTTAGTTATTTCTATCATATATCTCAATTTGGTACCAGTTTCGATAAAAAAAACATCCAAGACATAAAACATAATACCACCTTTGATCTAGAGAGAACAGTTGGGTCCATGCTTCGAGAAAGAAGCCTTGCAAGAGGAAGCATCTCAGCAATCTCCGCTCTACATACTTCAAGTTTCATTCTCCACCTGCCCATCGAGGATATAAGACTACTAAGATTCCTAGACACATGACTTTTCAAAAAGCCGTCCCCTTTTCCATCAACAGGGTTGCAATTGCGGTTTCCAGGCAACACATATTCTCCTTGAAGTTCATAATGACTGTTGCTTTGTTCGAAGATAACTTTTTCAATAGTGATCTGAAAAAAAAAGAACATTAACAAACAATCAGTATCCTCAAACACAATTCCAGAATAACTTTACCAATAAAATATACAAAAGCACGAGGTCATTACTACGGCTAGACATTGATTTCATATAATGGAAGTCAATGAACAACTTTGATTAAAATTACAAAAAGGTTATTATAATGGAAGTGTGGTGGGTCCAAAACTCTCTAGTCCCAGGATCAGAACCAGGCTTTGATACCAACTTGAATAATATAGAATGAGTGACTTGTATATTACAACGTTGTTGTACAAATTTATATACTAGAGGGACAGTCCTAGTTACTCACAACATCTCCACTCCACCTAGCCGCCACATCTAGTGATTTACCAAGAACACCAATGAATTTTGGCTTAAGAACAGATAGGATTCCGTGTCCTCTTCTTTTTTGAAGATTAGCCTGGATTTCCGCCTGAAAAATACCAACCAAAAAGCAGCATGTATTATTTTCACTACAAGATCATTAAATAATGCATGGACCAAGTCATAATTCAGACAGAACTGAACATAAAAATAGAGCGTTGAAGAGATAAAATAAAAAGCAACAAAGTCGAAATTTGCACATTGTTACGGTGGAAACCTTGTCTAATCTCCCTAAAGGTCAACCTCATTATGAATTTATGATCCAAATATGCATAGGAGGAGGGCATAGATACGAACGAAAATGACACAGACACATACACGTGAAGTCAAATACATAAAAATGGACTTACCCTCTGAATAACCCCCCTGAGAGAAGCAAGCTCCAGCTCATCTAGTGGAAAATTTTGTACCTCCAAACTAGCTGAAAGACTTTGTTGGATATTGACACTGGCCCCCATTTTCCCTTTTTGAAGTGAAATAAACAACAGTTGTCCGCTTTTCAGATCATCTTCATCACTGGACTGTAGTGGCCTGATAAACTCCACTTCAAGACTTTCATCAGGTCTACCGGAGGTATCCAACTGCATACCATAAAATTATCTATTAGAATTCTTGTCCATGATTATATTGCATTGACGAATGAGCTACTACCATGGAGTCTAATAAACAGTTTCATAGTGTCGCAAAACAAAACACTTTTTAGGAAGACCGAGTTTTATTCCCTACCTTGATACATTCAGGAGAAGCTCTTAACAACCCCGATAGTTGAGGTGCGAGCACCAATTGATTCAATTTGAGACCAGAGAGTGAAACCTCACCAACAAGACAATCTGAACTTCCTTTCTCTAAAAGCTTTCCTTGAAACTTAACTCTTCCAGATGCTTTCAGAAGCAAAGGTTTTGGAAAGTCCAATGTATAAGTAGTAACCAAACGGAAGAATTCAAACTCGTGCATGTTCAGATCAAACTCAATATTCTTGTCAACATTAAACGGAATGACTTTTGGAGCACAAAAATCTTCACTTGGGAGCGAAAAATCATCAGAACTAGATGTTTGAGCTTTCATATAAAAATCAAATGCAGCTGAAGCAGATTTAACAGAAACGAAATCATGTGAAATTATGATATTTCCTCTAGCATCACTAAAAGACCCTTCTGCAGAAGGTGCAGTCCAATTTATATCAAGCGTTCTGCATAGAAAAATAAAATGAGAAAACAATTTCCACAAAAAAAAATCGTATTAGAGACGGGAACAAATCGTATCAAAACAGAAAAGGTGATGACTTACGGTCTTGAAAGAGATCCCAAAATTTTTGTTTCTCCATGTATAACCCCTAGTTTGAGTGGCATCATATGATAATTGGGAATATAACGAAGAAATATTGTTTCAACGGCCAAATTTCCAGAAAAGTTAACATCTATGGCTGTCTCATCCTCTTCACCCTGAGAACAAAAGAGTATATATTAGCAGCATAGGTGTAAGGACAAACTCTAGAGAGAAATGCGGGGAAAGCAAACATTCGAAAATTTGCTTTAGCAAAATCAACGGGACATCTAATTTCCAGTTTTGCAAGTGAGGGAGTCAGTATATATAGTTTACAGGCCATATACCTCCGGGCATATCCAAGCAGTCCCGGCTCCTTGAATCTCACCACCATCCACAAGGCTTGCTCTAATTCCATACAAATCAGCAACCTGTGGAATGCAATGCAAGGTTTCAAATTTCAATCTTACTCAAAACTAGTTGCTGATCCATAAAATTGTAAGTTCCAATAGAAACTATTACCACTTTCAACTTACACAGTTATCAGTGTTGAAAGTAAAATTGGCAGATACATATGAAAATGGTACGCGGTCAAATGCTGCGACTGCACCAGCTTCTCTACTTTTAGCAAGTGCTTCAGATGCTACAGTTGCAGGAGTGTCAACATGTAACGAAGGTGATGTCCTAGAAACCATTGCAGTGCCCGCAAATACAGGATTATCAAGCGGACCTTGGCAATTAAATAGAGCAGTTACTGATCCTGCTAGCTACAATCACTAAACCTTAGTTATTAATGATAGAAATGAAAAACAGTGTTTGATATTAGATAGGTAACTATCACTCTTTTTCGGTAACAGTTCTGTAACAAGTATCAAGAAATGATGATACTTCAAAAATATTAAAGAAATCAAGAAGAAAAATGATATAACTTTATGGTAATGTAGAAAGTAAATTTTCATATCACTTAATATTCATGTTTTCAAATTTAACATACCGGGAACGAGAAAGATTTCATGTTGAAAGTTTTCATCAATGCATTCACTTCAACACCAGGTACCTGGAAATTTGATCAAGAAAATATCATAAGGAATAAGTGGACCGAGTGTTTGCCACATTCTTTCGTTGAACAGCTACATACGCAATATCAGAGAACAGTTACGTGTGTAATTTTTAACATAATTGTGTTTGGAAACGTACATAAGGCTAAAAGTACCTCACACTTAATATGCAATTCTCCTTCCTCGGGGTGAATGCCGAAATCTCCTGATGCTTCTAAAGGGATGCTGCCAAACCAGCCACATGCATTGTGTAAAAATATTCTTTGAACACGAAAACACAAACTTGCTGATATGTTCTGGAAAAACCAAACTATTTGATCACCTTGAAGGCTATAAGTATTTTTTTGGTGAACGATAAAAATAAAGTGCATATGCAATGGCTCAGTTTCCTTTCAAGAGAATTACAATTTCCAAATGAAACATATCAAAAAGGGATTGCACAAAGCATTCTAATTCGGGATAAAGGAAGACATACAGAGAAACACGATGCAGCATCTAATAGTTGGAAGTTCAATCCCATCACGTCTAGTTGTCCGTGAATATTTGGAAAAGTCTCACCCTTAGACATGCAAAAGTGAAGCTGTAACAAAAGGAAACGGTATTTCAAACAGATGAAACAATATCAATTATCAAGAATAAACTAGCAAGTTAAAGACACACCTCACCACTGGCCCTTCCTTTAGACCATGTAATTGGAATTTCGAGGATCCTTTCGAATAGCTGCATAGAACTCAAGCCAGGCATAAATTATATAAGCATGCATAAAGAATAAATGTCTAAATAGGTGGAGACAAAGCTTTGGAACTTTAAATTACTATATACCTTACCGGAACATAAAAATTGTCGATTTTCAAATTAGTATGCCATTCCTGCTTAGTAATGTCAATAAAAACATTTGCAGACAACCAACCACCATCTTTGCATATATCATCTGACCTCCAGGGCTTACAATTTCCGTTCAGGTGTACGTTTATATGGTTGTAGTGGTTACGAAACTTCACATGACCATTGACATTCTCCATCTCCCTGAAAGTAAAACATACAAAACATCTAAATTCATGCAGCTTATCATTTTTTTGAATAAGACTAGAGGTTCCAATATAGAGGTTCGTAGAATTTGGGTTGAGTCTAACTCAACTCTATATAATCGGTTTGTAAAGTGAGAGATGCCTTCCACTTATAAACTCATATTTAGGCCATATCTCATCAAATGTGAGGCTCTTAACAGACACTCTCATGTCTAGGACAGGACATCTGAAGATTGACTCGAGTGGTTCAATGGATGCTCTGATACCATCTTAGAATTTGAGTCGGATTTAACTTAAACTACAAAATCAGTTTGTAAAGTGAGGGAGGGTATGAAGCACAGACTCCGACGCAGACACGTGACACTACTAATTTAGAAAATATAGGACACCGGAACCATATATATATATATATATATATATATATATATATATATATATATATATATATATATATATATATATATATATATAGATTATATATATATATATATATATATATATATATATATATATATATAGATTATAATTAAATAAAATATTAACATTTTCTATAAAAGATTTAAATTGAGAATTAAATTATACATGTGCATCTAAATTGAGCAATTCGTTTCATAACAAAAATGTTCTTAAATAAAATATGATAGCTTTTCATCTTCATTCATCCATCAACTATACCAAAAAGTTAAAAATGATATAATCAAATTCAATGTCTTCACCCCCTTCATTTATAATCACTGCTTTGACAACATCTTTAACCCTCTAGAAGTGTCCAAAGAGTGTCTAAGGTGTGTGACACTTGCCATACGAGTGACGGACACTGAGACGCGGCTAATACCAGAGATGTCTGTTGCAAATTCATTTTCAAGATCTTATCCCATCATGACAGGCTAAACTTTGAAATCTATCTAATGCTGCAAAAGCTGTGTGCAGCTTAAGTAAGATTGAATAACATTTTGGAGTCAAACAAACAGAAATCCCAGCTACAGTTGTTATTTCAGGATTTGCAGTGAGAATTAATTAAGACACTAAATAACATTGTAGAAACTAAAATGACAGTAATGGAAATTATATGGTTTTAGATGTAAAGTGAAGAGAAAGAATAAACTGACTTTGAATTATAATTATGGTTTCGGACTAAATATTCAGAATGATTAAGTAATTGGTGACAATAGTTCTTACCTAACTTCATTGTCTCCATATGCAAGTAGCATCACAGTTGCACCTCTGAAATGAACAGAATCTAACATTACGGGAAGAGTCTCGGTAAGGCCTTCAGACTGCAGAGCATCTAACCCATTTTCTGTAACAATATCTTTATCATCTTCACCACTGGCAACCGATTTTGTAACTTTATCAATATCATTTTCTATCAAATGTCTATCAAGATTCATAGAATTAAAGCATCCAGAAGATGAGGAAGGCTCCTCAGACTTTCCCCGTGATCGACCGCGAAAGTACGCATGTGCTGCCGACGCACTGCATTCGAAAATTCTTTTCTTAACGGCAACACCAGATGCAGATATGTCACTCCTTTTAGACTTCCTCTTAAACTTGTGTTTCCCGTACCTTTTTATAACTCTGGACCAAAACTTAAGCCCTGATGAACCAGGAAACTTCACTCTAAATGGCTTTTCCAACTCCCCATGTTTCATATCATAATCAACACCCTTGTCTACACAATAATGATCATGTTTCCCCTCACTCATGCAGAAAAAGGAGTTTGAATCGGTTGCTCCTCTCGAATGAACACGAGTCTCCTTTAAATCATCCCCTTGGGAGGACTCAGAAACAAAGTAACCAATCTTTGCAGCTTCCCTAGCCGCGTCATCCCGCTCTCTCTCCAACCGAACCGCTGCTTCTTCTTGTGCAAGCCTCCTCGTTCTAGTCCGACGATCAATCCCTTCTTCGGCAGACAAGTTCCTCTTTATACCGCCTTCACTCTCCGGTATCCCTAACCAACTATAGTCCTTCTTCTGCACAATCAACACACTTGGATGTGACAAAACTGCATCAACCACAACTTTTCCCCTCATCAAGCTAGCAAAAGGATGAAGTCGAAGCTTAACAATAGGGACCTCACCACAAGAAAACTCCTCCTTATGAGGCCCAAATGAACATGATTCCAATGTCAAACTCAACGGCGAGATCCTTCTAACCTTTCCAATGCGAAATTCACGCTGAATTCGCTCGCTGATCACTAAACAAACAGAAGGCAGTAGTTTGGCTTCAACATAACCCTTAACTTTATTACTTCCAAACCAAACCAACAGAAACAAACCAGAGATAACAACACTGTAAACACATACCCTTATCAAAAAAATCCTTTCTTTCCAAAATGGGGCAAAGAAAAGAGAAGAAAAACGTGATTTTTTGGTACATTTCAACCTAGACCCACTAATGGAAACATGGTGTAACCTCAACAAGTTTACATTTTGGCAACAGAAACTAAAATCTTGCCTTATTGGGTGTCTGTGTTTGGCATATACAGTGCACCAGTTTTTGGTTTTCTTCAACAAGGTTCTTCTTTTCAACAACTCCAAATGATTGCTGCTAGTGTTGTAAGCTTTGAGAGAAGAATGGAGTTTGATCCCAAAGAATGAGGAGTTCATTATCTTTCTTAGCCCCTCAACGATTGTTGAGATGTATATGATGATAAATTGAGTGTGCTGTGATTGAGACAGAGAGAAGTGTCAAATTGAGAATGCATTTTGATGAATATTTTGTGGAAAATTTGAACTTGAATTGTGTGTGGGAAAGAAGAAAAGAACAAGACAAGATGAATATTTTGTTGCTTGTTTTGATACAAATGGAATAATCAATCAAATATACTTATAAAATGATATATGGAATGCTCTCAAATTTCACTTTTACTTAATTAGTATTTTACTTCCTATAAAATTTACAATACATAATTACATTCTCCTTTCTACCTTATAAAAATGAAAAATCACAAGCTTTTAACTTTTTTGTCAAATTCTAAATTTATCATTTATTTATTCCCTTCAATATTATTCTATAGAAAGAAATTGTATAATTTATGTTATCGTTGCGAAAGTAAAGTTTCTCGAAAAACGGTGAAGCAGCGTTTCATTACAGTAACTGTGAATTTTCAGTGTGATGGAGAGAGAGAGTTGACTTGAAAAGTTAACATTCTAACATTCAAATTAATGGAAGAGTGAAAAGTAATATGAAAGTGAAAAATAGACGTGAATGCTTGAGAATGATGCGTATTTCCTCTTATACAATGGGAGTGGTTGAAATCGAACGCGGAGAGTGAAGACAGGATCATAGTCAACCATTAGGTTGATCTGGACAGTTAGTAATCCTTTAGAGGTAGAATTATCTGCTTTAGACGAGGATAAAGAAACACATGTGTTTAGACGAGGATAGAGAAACACCTCTTTTAATTAATTTTGTTGTGGAACCAGAGTTGTTCAATGAATGATGAAACAGTGCTTCGCACGACGGTCTTGGTCTTCTGATACGGTGGAGATGAGACTGATTTGCAAGATTAGCACTTTAACGCCTAAGTTAGTGAGAGAATGAAAAGTGATGTTAGAGTGAGAATGAATTTGAATATCTGCGAATGACATGTTTTCCCTTATATAGTGGGAGCACTTTTAACCAAAAGTGGTGAATGTGATGTAAATCGCGGTCAGTCGTCTGATTGATCTAGACGGTTGGTAATGCTACAGAGGTGGAATTATCTACTTTATCAACCATAATAGTATTCAAGCCACTTGATTCGTCGTTGCATACATCTTTTCAGAAAGTGAACATAATTTCAATTGTCATCAGAGTAGGCATCCTGACCTACATGGGTGAGCTCCAAGGAACTTACGAGTTCTGTTCAAATGGATAAAGACTAAGAAGGAGAATCTGTTTGCCGGCCACCTATTCTAGATGCACAAAATATGACTATTGAAATGTGCGCATGATAGCTTTCATCAAATTCATGTACAACAAAACATGGAAGGTAGTCATCAAAGGATGGACACATCCAATTGTTATTATGTTTGACTTGAGACTTCACACACAAGAGAGGGTGAATTGTGTAGTTTGAAAAATTTTGGTTTTGAAAGTTTTTGGCAAGTTAAATCAGAGTTTAAAAACATTTTCAAAAAACTAGGCAGCGGAAGGTAAATTGCATAAATTGAATAATTAAGAGAAGAAGAACACCAAGAATGATACACGTTCAGTAAAAAACGACTTAGTCCTGTCCTCAAGAATTAGTGTTGAGAGTTTCCAATAATAGTTGAGAGCTTTTAGTAAAAAAGGATCACGAACCCCTTTATACAAATAAAAGATCGTTGATCTTCAACCAAATATTACAAGATGATAAATATGGGCGTTTGTGCCTTTTCTTTGATATATTGTTGAGAATGAAGTGGTTAATCTTCCTTCTCAATAGTGCATTGAAGCTGTTAGTCTCCTTCCCACGAACACAGACCTTGGAGCGGTACGTCTTCAAGTTCCAAAATATTTGAGCTCAATACCTTTGGTTTTACCATGACAAACCAAAGAACCTACGCGATTTTAAACGGAATAATCTCTAACCTATGCAGATTTTAATACCAAACTAATCTTCAACCTATCTTGGTTTTGACTAAGCTAACCAAGAGTCAATGAAGATTTAAACAATGACTAATCTTCAACCAAAACCTAGGATTGATCACACAATCCCCAAATCTAAGCTTTTATCGGGTTTAGATTTGAACCACAAATAATCCCTAATTCGACAGTATTCAACCAAGGAGTATACAAAATATTTCTTTGGTCAATTTTACAATTATACCCTTTTTAGAATTACAACATTATCCTCACTCATAAAGGAACTTTTCTCACAAAATCATTTGGCTATAACATCTAGTGAGATAAAGTTAAATAAAACATTAGAGAGAGAAAGTGTGAGAGATGGAAGTGTCATAACACGATTCTGGATGATTTGAAATGAGAAATGAGGCATCTATTTGTTGGCAGGAGGTGTGCCCAAAATAGAATTTGCATTTAACTATTTTTACTATTAGCTAATCGATTGGACAAAAATGCTAATCGATTAGATATTAAAAACTAATCGATTATAAGTTCTCAAATTGAAAGTTTAAGGTATATAGTCGTTGTATAGAGTCAAGGTGCATTCAAACTAGTTAGGGCCTCATGTTGGTGCATTTCTAATCGATTGACTATTTGATCTAACCGATTAGAAAAGTCAAAATTTTGCCCATGGCTATTTTGGTTGCAACTGATTCATCGGATACAACTTCCATATGTTTTTCAAAGTGTTTTCTTGTGATAAAGCATTTGAAAATAAGTTATAGTATGTGTTTATAGCTTTATACTTTTACAGAAAAGTCCCTTTACTTACATAATTTTGCTCACTTACTAAATTAGGAGATTAACTCCTTTTTTACAAGCCCTTTGTCAGATACAATCTTTTGAGTTGACACTGCTTGAGATCACTTATAGCTTTAGATTATTTCCACTTTGTTTGCTTTTTCGGATAGTCAAGTTCATTAAACTATAATACTTAGGTTTGTGTCTTTAACCGTTAAAGTATTGTGCTTGAATTATCATTAGTTGTCCTTGTTGTGAATTCAATGCCAAGAACAAAGTATAAAACAAGGAAGAATAAAGGACAAGGAAGAAGAGGAACACAAGAATTGGTTATAACTGCTATTCTTTCACTTTCTCTTAAAACAAGATTACAAGTTTACAAGAATAACAAATAACCTCTCTCACCCTAAATTAGGATTTGCAGCTTAGTAATGATGAGAGACTAGTATGCTATTTATAATAAAACCTAACATACTAACTAATGGGCTTTTTCAGCAAGGCCCATTACACAAGCCAACTTAATAAACAAGCTAACTTAACAAATTAGGGTTTAAACACTAAAACCTAATTTAACATGCTAACAACCCTAGCATCTTCGACATCTGCATGCTAGACCCATCTTCGACTACAGCATGCACACTTCGACACCAGCATGTGAACAATCCTTCGACTTCATGCTTAACTCTGTCGAACTGTCGAACCAAGAAGCTACCCTTCGACAATACTAGAGTTCGATCCAATATCTCACAAATCTCCACCTTGGACCTAACTCTACAACGTCAAGGAACAAACTAGCTTTCTTCATGCAGCTTTATCAACTGCATACAGTGGAAAAACTTGCAACTCGGCAATGTCTTGGTGATCATATCAGCAGCATTGTCTTCAGTCAAAACCTTCAGCACTTGGACTTCTCCACGCTCGATTACTCCTCTGACGAAATGCAGCCTCACATCAATGTGCTTAGTTCGCTCATGATAGGCTGAATTCTTCGACAGGTGTATTGCACTTTGACTATCACATTTAACAGTGATACCTCGACCTTGAAGTTTCAGCTCCTTCGCAAAACCTTCAAGCCACAATGCTTCTTTCACAGCTTCAGTTAGGGCAATATACTCCGCTTCAGTGGTTGATAGAGCAACAACCTTCTGAAGTGTTGCTTTCCAACTAATTGCAGTGCCAAACATAGTGAAAACATATCCAGAAATAGATTTTCTGGAATCCATACAACCTGCATAATCAGAGTCGACATATCCTTCTATTATTGCTTTACTATCTTCACCCAAGGCTCCACCATAAATTAGGACTCTATTCAGAGACCCATTTATGTACCTTAAAATCCACTTCAATGCTTGCCAGTGAGCCTTTCCAGGATTCGCCATGTACCTGCTTACAAGACTTACTGCGTATGCTATGTCGGGTCTAGTACAGACCATAGCATACATCAAAGAACCAACTATATTAGCATATGGGATGCTATTCATATAGGCTCTTTCGACATCAGTACTGGGACACTGATCAATACTCAGCTTGAATTGAGGGTTTGTTGGAGTCACAACTGGCTTCGAATTCGACATACCAAACTTTTCAAGAATCTTCCGTAGATATGCCTCTTGAGATAGGCATAACTTCGACTTTTTTCTATCTCTTCGAATGTCAATTCCAAGAATCCTGGAAGCAGCTCCCAGATCCTTCATATCGAACTCCTTATTGAGTTCAGCCTTCACCCTCATCACATCTTCGACATTGTTGCTTGCTATGAGAATATCATCCACATAAAGCAACAAAATAACAAATGAATTACCAGGTCGAAATCTGAAGTAAACGCAGTGGTCGAACTGACTTCTAATGAAACTTATGCGTGCCATGAACTTGTCGAATCTCCTATTCCACTGTCGAGGAGATTGTTTCAGCCCATACAAAGATCTCTTTAACTTGCACACATAATCTTCCTTCCCCTTTTGGACATACCCTTCAGGTTGCCTCATCAGGATCGTTTCATCTAGATCACCATACAAGAACGCAGTCTTCACATCCATCTGTTCCAGTTCAAGATCGAACTGTGCCACCATGGCAAGCAACATTCGAATGGACCTATGCTTCACAACAGGAGAAAACACATCATTAAAGTCGACACCTTCTTTGTGAGTGAAACCCCTTGCAACTAACCTTGCCTTGTATCTTTTCGACGTCACTCCTTCAATTCCTTCCTTAACTATGAAAATCCATTTACAGCTGACTAACCTTGCCCCAACAGGTTTCTTGATCAGTTCCCAAGTATGATTATCATGAAGAGATTTCATCTCATCATCCATGGCCTTCAGCCATTCAGTCTTATTTCGACTCCTCATAACTTCCTTATAGTCTCTAGGTTCTTCGTCTAGAACCTCACTTGCAGAGATTAAGGCATAAGCTATAAGATCTGCATATCCAAGTCTCTGAGGTGGCTTGATGACTCTTCTCGACCTATCTCTCGACAATAGGTAGTCATCGTCAGTTTCCTCAACTTCAGCATCTTCTGCTTCTTCTTCGACTTCATCTGGGATATGCAATTCAGCATCAACATGCTCCACCTCAACAGGAATCTCTACATGTTCCAGCTCTTCGTCAGATGTTTCTGTACTTCGACCAACATCATCAGTTTTCTTAAAAGCCATTTCAGCTTCATTGAAAACTACATCTCGACTGGTGATACACCTCCTGTGACCTGGCTCTAGGCACCATAGCCTATAAGCTTTGACTCCTTCAGGGTATCCCATGAACATGCATTTCAGAGCTCTAGGTTCGACCTTGTCTTGCCTAATGTGAGCATAGGCTACGCAGCCAAATACTCTCAGTTTGTCGAGATCTGGTGGATGTCCCGACCAAACTTCTTCAGGTGTCTTCATATCTAACGCTGTCGAAGGACATCTGTTTATCAGATATGTTGCTGTCGAAACAGCCTCAGCCCAGAACACCTTCGTTAACCCCGCACTAGTAAACATGCATCTGACTCTCTCCAAAATAGTTCGATTAAACCTTTCAGCCAAACCATTTTGCTGTGGAGTACCTGCAGTAGTTCTATGCCTTGCAATACCAGAGGCAGCACAAAAACTGTCGAATGCCTCATTGCAAAATTCAAGGCCATTGTCGGTTCTCAACCTCTTGACCTTTCTGCCAGTCTGATTTTCAACCAGAGTCTTCCAACTTTTGAAATTCTTAAAAGTTTCATCCTTAGTCTTCTGGATGAATACCCATAATTTTTTGGAATAATCATCTACTATGGATAGAAAATACCTTGCTCCTGAATGTGATGGACACCTTGCAGGCCCCCAAAGATCAGCATGGATGTAATCAAGGGATCCATGTGTTCTTTGTTTACCTTTGTTGAACTTCACTCTGCAAGATTTTCCAAGTACACAGGGTTCACAAAACTTCAGCTTTTCGACTTTGTCTCCACCAAGCAGATTTTGTTTCCCTAATTCGACCAGACCCCTTTCACTGACATGGCCCAATCTCATGTGCCAGATTTCTGTTTTCGACAAAGGTTTCATGGATGCAACATTTGTTGAACCACTTACAACTTCAGCCTCAAGGGTATACAAGCCTTGTTTCTTCACGCCTCTCAAGACTTCCTTTGAACCCTTCATGACTCTTAGGATACTTTTCTCTCCTTGGAAAACATATCCTTTCTTGTCGAATTCACCAAGAGAAAGCAGATTTCTCTTCAAATCAGGAACATACCTGACTTCAGTCAACAACCTTATTGACTCATCATGGAGCTTGAATCTCACAGATCCAACACCTGCAATCTTGCAAGCCTTGTTGTTTCCCAGCAATACTGATCCACCATCTTGATCACATAATTCCTCGAACAAGTCTTTGTTTGGAGTCATGTGCCAAGTGCAACCTGAATCCATAATCCACTCCTTCTTAGAGTCACTGCTTGAAACCACAAGAACATCAGATGATTCGAAATCATCTTGAACAATGGCAGCGTTGCCATTATCCTTACCTCCATGATATTTCAAGCGTTCAGGGCACACCTTTCTTGTGTGACCCTCCTTCTTACAATGGTAGCATCGAATGCCAGATGCTTCGCCACTGTAAGTCTTCGACTGGCTTTTGCCTTTCTTCTTGTCGAACTTACCATCCTTTCGTAAGAGTTTTCCTTTAACGGGCAAACCTTCGCCAACAGTCGAAGGTTTATGCTCCTTTCGTTCGTTCAAGTCCTTAGAGTACAAGGCTGATTGAACTTCTTCAAACGTCAGGGACTCCCTTCCATACAAGAGAGTTTCTTTGAAGTGAGCATGTGATCGAGGCAAAGAACACAATAGTAACAGCGCTTGATCTTCATCATCGATCTTCACATCAATATTTTCAAGATCAAGAATCAGCTTGTTGAACATATCCAATTGCTCAGCCAATACTTTGTCTTCAATCATCTTGAATGAATACAAAGCTTGCTTCAGGTAGAGTCGATTTACCAGCGATTTGGTCATATACAAACTTTCAAGTTTCACCCATAACCCTGATGCTGTCGTCTCCTTTGATACTTGCCGGAGAACCTTATCACCAAGGCTCAACAAAATTGCGTTGTGTGCTTTCTCGATCATATTTGTCTTCTCCGCTGCCGTCAATTCTGCATTCATGGCTGCCTCTCCCTTCAACGCTTCCAAACAACCCTGCTGAACCAGTAGGGCTTTCATCTTCAAGCGCCACAGACCGAAATCATTCACTCCGGTGAACTTTTCAATCTCATACTTTGTTGAAGGCATCTTCTCCACGCTCACCGCACCAATTTGTTGTGAATTCAATGCCAAGAACAAAGTATAAAACAAGGAAGAATAAAGGACAAGGAAGAAGAGGAACACAAGAATTGGTTATAACTGCTATTCTTTCACTTTCTCTTAAAACAAGATTACAAGTTTACAAGAATAACAAATAACCTCTCTCACCCTAAATTAGGATTTGCAGCTTAGCAATGATGAGAGACTAGTATGCTATTTATAATAAAACCTAACATACTAACTAATGGGCTTTTTCAGCAAGGCCCATTACACAAGCCAACTTAATAAACAAGCTAACTTAACAAATTAGGGTTTAAACACTAAAACCTAATTTAACATGCTAACAACCCTAGCATCTTCGACATCTGCATGCTAGACCCATCTTCGACTACAGCATGCACACTTCGACACCAGCATGTGAACAATCCTTCGACTTCATGCTTAACTCTGTCGAACTGTCGAACCAAGAAGCTACCCTTCGACAATACTAGAGTTCGATCCAATATCTCACAGTCCTTATAGTTGTCATCATCAAAAATTAATGTATTGGTTAATGGTTTATCACCTACAAAACAAGGTTCCACATTCTCCCCCATTTTATGATGACAATGCATCTCTCAGGAGAGGTGGTAAAGGAAACAATATGGATATATTTGAAGTGATAAACTCCCCCTGAGTTAGATTAGAGAATATAACCTCCACCCCCCGAGACCGAGAGTATACTTCTCCTCCTTTGTCAAAATAAAAAAGGCGGGTAAAGAAGCATTGCAAGAAATAAATATGCGAAACAAGGGTATTTTAGACATTTAATAAAGAAAAATATTCCATTGCTAAAGATTCAAGTTACATAAGGGAAGTTGCATACGAATTGCGAAATTCAAAATGTAGAATGGAAATTTGTTGAATTGAAAGTACAAATAAAAAAATAATAATTACAAACTGACACATAAGTGACTCTATTCTATGCCATGATTTTCACCAGTCCTTGCTCTGAGTTTCTCTACATCCTCGGTTATGGTCTGGAAGAGATTAAGGATTTTATCCATCTTCGTGTTCTCCTTCTCCATTGGTTCGTCTTCCACTCCTTCCTTACATGACGAGTCTTCTTCTATTTCTTCGTACTTAATGCAGATTCTAATTTCATTTAGAACGGTGTGTGTGATTATGTGGCTTGTTGAGTCTTCTGATTCTCCAAATTTGTTTATGTTGAAGGTAGTTAGAAGTTTTGAGATCATTTGTCTGTAAGGTTTCCAGCAGTTGGGATTTCCCTACATCTGATCATGTGTTTGATTATTTCTTCCATCCAACTGGTTAGTATTTATTGGGTTAGGAGCCACAAGGGTACTATGTCTTCTTTAATAACTAACACACACACACACACACACACACACACACACACACACACACACACACATATATATATATATATATATATATGTGTGTGTGTGTGTGTGTGTGTGGTTTATAACTCTTGGAAACAAGATCCTGGTGATGAGGTAATGGAGGATTCTAACTTTTGGTTTCAAGTTAGTGGAACTGAAAGGAACCTTCTTCTTTTCCATGGATTTAATTACAAGAGAGTTAAAGGCAATGAATGTTTGGAATTTTTGAAGCCTATTGGTTTGTCTAGATTATACGTCAATCCTTCAAAAGGTATTTCAAAAATCCTTCTGATATGATCCTTGTGGAATGACTATTTCTACTCCTTTAACATAAGTTTCAAGGGACGTTCCTATGAGTTTTAGGTTAAGATATAATTTTCTTACTAGGTTTGGGAATGTTTTTCCTGGTGTTTGGGTAAAAAATTCCTTGAGTGAGGCCTGGCAGATTTGGTGATAGTATTTGTGACCTTTTAGTAGACTTGGTTCTAAGCACCAGGGTTGAATTACTCTATTGGTTAGTATTATCACTTTTTCTTTTTCTTTGTGATTGATTTGGCCAGTTTCTTTTTCTTTGTGATTGATTTGGCCAGCAAAGAGGAAATGTTTTGGTACTTCCTTGGTTTGTTTGCTTGAGGAGGACATAGTGGATTTTATGGCAAGAGAAAGATCTCACAACATAAAAGGATATAGGAAAATAAGAAAAAGACGCAAGAGAGAATGAAAAGAGAATACCATTTTATAGTGTGTTTCCTGGAGGATTTGAGCATGTGGAATAGGCAACCTTTAAGTGCATATTGTGTTGTTCAAAAATCAAATGCAATTCTCCTTTTTTGAGTATTCTAATTGATTAAATATTCCTCTAATCGATTAGATTCTTCAGTGTTTAAGATTTTGGCGATATCTACATAAATGTTGAGATCTTATTTACTTGACGCGCAAGGTATGCTTGAATTTGATCTGAAAATACACCAGCCAAGGTTTTCTAATCGGTTAGCAATATGTGCTAATCAATTAGAACATCGTATTTCAGCATTCTTTATGCATTGTCGGGCTTTTGTTGGATTTTCCATTCTTATGCACCCCATTGTCGATATTTGCACCCCTTTTGCTAAAAAATCTTATTTTATGGGTTAGAAATAATTTATTTTAAATGATCAAGTAATTAAAATTATTATTTTAAGGGTTTAATCAAATTTTCCTGAGCTTTTCAACCTTAAAATAATTTTACCTCCTTTATCAAAAATTATTTGATATATATTTCTCTAAAGTGAAGACACCACATGGTGTATCCTTCTGCAGGCATCGTTGGATGCGATAGTTGGTAAATCCATAAAAAATGGATAGGTCCATTACATACTTATTCCTTCAACTATTGACATTTGCCATCATCGTCAAAGAATTCCATAAATTGTGTATACTACTAGAATATACTGATGTTTTGTACAGTTTCTTCAAATAATCATTTAGACTTCAAGTTGAAAAAAGTTCCTGTAAAACACTTAAGGTTTCACCTTTAGTGCCCATATCATCTTCTTGAGCCCATGTGCAATAGTCATAAAAGGTCTAAGGTGATTACCTTTATATCTTTTTAGTTTAAAGTAAAAAGATTTCAAGTGTGCAGTTTTCTTACTGTGAGTACCTTTATATACTAAAAACTTCTCTTTTTTTAGATCTTTATGTTCCAATTTTGAAAACGTATCTCGCTCATTGGGTGCCTTTGAGATATTCTATCTTCTATGTTGGAAGACGATTCTTTTATGTTTCTCCACGGGATTGATATTCAAATGTTGAAGAAACTTCTTCATCTTCTTTTTCGTTCCTTGAACAAGAGGTCGTTCAACGACTGAGTACATTCTTTCAAAGAATTGAACTGGAGTTGTATGATATGAGCAAGATGAGGATGATGATTCTTGCATTTGTTCATATTTAAGTAGTTAAATAAGCTCGTTCATCTTCTCTATGATTTCTTTCTTGATTTTTTTTTGAAATTCATGAAGCCTCCTATCTATAGATTTAAGAGTTGGATTAATTTTTCAATTCTTAATTCTTAGATATTTGTTAGAAAAACAGTTTCCAACTAAAATCCTATATTTCTAAAAATATAAGAACATCAATGACTAATATCTACGTCTTCTTCATCTTGTGTGTTCATCTCCTCTAGTTTCATACTCGGAGAAACTCCATATATCTTTTTAAGAGTATCCCACATTTTCTTGGCGGCTTTACAATGACAAACAATAAAAAGTTTACTATCATCTAAATACATTATTAAAAAACTTCTTGGTTTTAAGATCTATATCAATCTTTCTCTTTTCTTCTTCGGTCCAAAGAGAATAGGGTTAATTCACTACTTCATCATCTATTTGATGAAAGGGGTAAACCAGATCTTCTACAATTATTTTCCATAATTTATGATATAAGTTTTCAAGAAAATTTTGAATTTAGCTTGCCAAATATAAAAATTGTTATTTATAAAAAATGGTGGTGAATTTAACAAAGATCTTGTATTAGAAGTCATCTTCCTTCTGAGACAATTAGTCTTTAAACAGAAGTTAGGCTCTGATGCCACTTGTTGGACTTGAGAATTCACACGCAAGAGGAGGTGAATTTTGTGGCTTGGAAAAACTTGATTTTGAAAACTTTTGGCAAATTAAATCAGTTTTAAAACATTTTCAAAAAACTAGGCAGCGGAAAGTAAATTGCATAAATTAAATAGTTAATGAAAGAAGAACACCAAGAAATATACAGGTTCAGTAAAAAATGACTTAGTCCTGTCCCCAAAAATTGATCTTCATGGTTTCCAATAATAGTTGAGAGCTTTTAGTAGGAAAGACTCACGAACCCTCTTATACAAGGAAATGATGGTTGATCTTCATCCAAATATTATAAGACGATAGATATGGGTGTTTACGTCTTTTCTTCAATATATTGTTGAGAGTGAAGTGGTAAATCTTCCTTCCCAACAGTGGATTAAAGCAATTAGTATCCTTTCCACGAACACAGACCTTGGAGCGGGTAGTCTTCAAGTTCCAACATATCTAAGCTCGATACTTTTGGTTTTACCAAGACAAACTAAACAACCTACAAGATTTTGACCGGGCTAATCTCTAACATATGAATATTTTAATATCAGTCTAATCTTCAACCTATCTTGGTTGTGACCAGGCTAACCAAGAACCAATGAGGAGTTTAACAATGGCTAATCTTCAACCAAAACCTAGGAATGCTCATATAATCCCTAAACCTAAACTTTTATCGGGTTTAGCTTTGAACCACAAATAATCCCTAATTGGATAGCATTTAACCAAGGTGTATGCAAAATATTCCTTTGGTGAATTTTACAATTTTATCCTTTCCAAAATTACAATAGTATCCTCACTCACAAAGGAACTTTTCTCACAAAAGTATTTGGTTATGACCTCTAGTAAGAGAAAATTAAATAAAACTTTAAAGAGAGTGTGTGAGAGATGAAAGTGTCAAAATAAGATTCTATATAATTTGAAATGAGAAACGAGGCATCTATTTATATGCAAGAGGTATGCCCAAAATGGAATTTGCATTTAACTCTTTTTACCGTTAGCTAATCGATTAGACAAAAATGTTAATCGATTAGATATTAATAACAATCGATTATAAGTTCTCAAAATGGAAGTTTAAAATATATAGTCGTTGTATAGAATCAAAGTGCATTCAAACTATATTGGGCATCAAGTTTGTGCATTTCTAATTAATTGGCTATTTGATATAATCGATTAGAAAAGTCAAAATTTCGCTCATGGCTATTTTGACTTCTCCTGATTCATCTGATGAAACTTCCATGTGTTTTTCAAAGGGTTTTCTTTTGTTAAAGCATTTGAAAAAAGGTTTTAGTGTGTGTGTGTGTGTGCGCGCGCGCTTGTAGCCTTATACTATTATGGAAAAGCCCATTTTCTTACACAAGTTCACTCACTTACTAAATTATGAAATTAAATCCTTTTCTACAAGCCCTTTGTTAGATACTATATTAACTACTTAAGTTCACTGACTTGAGGCTTTAAATTATTTCCACTTTGTTTTCCTTCTTCTGATAGTCAAGTTCATCAAACCACAACACTTGGGTTTTCATCTTTAATCGTTTAAGTATTGTGATTGACTTATCATTAGTTGTCCTTATAGTTATCATCATCAAAAGTTGATGTCTTGGTTAAAGGTATATCACCTGCAAAACACGGTTCCACATATTGCTAATGATGGGACCCAATCCCTAAATCCAGAAGTAGATTGGTCCAAAGATGAAGATGATAAATCTCATGGAAATTCGTGTACTCTCAACGCCATATTCAATGGAGTTGACAAAAATGTCTTTTGCCTTATCAACATGTGTACTAAAGGCAAAGAAGCATGCGAGATTATCAAATATGATCATGAGGGAACCTCAAAAGTTCATATATCAAGAGTTCAACTTCTCACCACCAAGTTTGAGACCCTGGGAATAAAGAAAGATGAAATCATAATTGACTTCTATGTTCGTGTTCATGACACAGAAAAATGCTAGTTTTCCCTTGGTGAAAAAATGTTTGAAGAAAAACTGTCCAGAAAAATCCTCATATCACATCCAAAGAAGTTTGTCATGAAAGTTACAGTAATAAAGGAAGCTTAAGACATATGTTCAATCAAAGTGGATGAATTTATTGGTTTGTTGCTGACTTTTGAAATGGCTAATAGTGGCAAAACTAAAAAGAAAAGCAACAAAGTTAGGTTGATGTGGAAGTAAACAAGGAGGAAGAAGTAGATGATTCTGATGTCAACCTGTCCAACTTTATTGCTTTACTTTCAATGAAATTTGGAAAAGAAATGAGAAGACTTGACAGACGTTCTAGAAACAATGTCATGACAAACATGAAAGGTAAAGTTCCTCACAATACAAAATAATTCATCCCTCAGCGCAGAATCAAAGATGGATACAATCTGGACAAAGGTAAGGGGAAACAATAACATGAATGTGAAGGTTTCGGCCACATCTAGGCAGAATGCACCAACTTCCTTTGAAAGCAAAAGACATGACACTGTACTAATCTTTTAGATGAAGATTATAAAGATGAGTGTGAAGAAGAAAAGGATAACAATGTATGTCTTTTTACGGTCCGTTTAGGACACAAGATAAATGGTCAAAATGATGGTGAATCCAGCGATGAAGAACTTTCAAATGAAGATGTTTGTGAAGCATATATATTGTTGTATGTAAAATAGAAAGAAGAATGCATGACAAGTGAGAAACAAAATCCTCAAATAAACATCCTACTTTAAGAGAAATATAACCTCATTGAAATACATAGTGTTAAATTCATCCTGGTTTCAAATAAACTTGAACAAAATACAATGATTAAGTAAGTCGTCCAATACACATAATTCGATTAGTTGGATTTTGAGATGAGGCAGTCCACAGTGAAAAAAATATTTCCGACAACATGTATCTTGTCAGATCAATACACACCCGATTATATACAATTGTTATAAGATGATCGATTTCAGTGAAGCGCGTCCATTTCTTCTCTGGTGTCGGATCGCTAACACTTTTTTTTTCATATAACATTGTGTATGATTCTTTATGCACCTTCAACTATAAGTTTTAGAAAGGACAGGTATGATTTTCCTCTCCTTTATCAAACAAAATTTAAACAGCTTGATAACCACAGTTAATATCACCCTTAACATTTATAATTTGTTCAATGTAATGAGAAAGAAAATACATGTACATTGTGTTGAATTCCTACTTATTTTACTTTTTTGATGCGATAAAACACAAGAATGATATTTTGGAGTGTAACATTTGATTAAGAATGAAATAATGTTTTTTAAAGGTTTTGAGAGAAAAAAGATACTTTGATCATGAGGAAGAAGAACATGCAAGGTGTTGTTTTATTAAATTTCTCGCATAACATTTTCGAAAATGTACGTCCAAAATTGTCACTGACATGCAAAAGTGGCATTTTTAAAATTCTCATTTCACAAATTTGAAAGTATACATATGAATTTGTCACGGAATTATTAAATAAACAAAATCTTTGAAGAGGCGTGTCTGGAGATACATTTATGAGCTAAATTTTGAAAAAAATGAAGGTGTGTCTCCTCTAAAATATATTTTATATGAAAATGATGTGTTCAAAAATGCACTTCCATATTCAAAGAGCCATTTTTTTAATTTTACAAGGTGTTTCTCCACCACTTATAGTGGGAGAAACAATTCCCAAAATATAAGATATTGGATGTATAGACAGTTTCTCTTATGTATTCAAGATTTCTTTTGCTTATAATCGATGAAAGTTTTAATAACTCATATTAAAATGATACCTACCACTATATCGCATCGCTGGTAGACTGACTCACTTGATATCATATTAGAATATAGAATATTAATCATGATGCTCTCAAAATCTATGAATGAATTTATTTATTTCAAATAGTTTAATTACACTAACTCGAATCTAATTATATATCCTTTCGATGCCCTGTTATAGTAAATAATGTCTAAGAACATACACATATTGGTCAATTTGTTACAGTTAGTTAGACTACCGTTAGCTAGAACTCTTGTAACTGTTTCTAACTATTAGACAATTATTGAATTCAATTACAAGACTAAGCTATTGTACATTGAACCTAAGTAAATTTTCATGAGCTTACTATTAAATAAAAGTTCTATAGAATAGTACAGATTGAAGAATTGTTTTATGAAAAAATGACTAGGACTAAAATCTCTAAAAGGTAGTAAAAAAGAACTACAATTTTAATTTAAAAATAAGGAGATAAAAAATTTATTTGAACTTATCCCCAAACATAAGTATTGTGAGAAGATTTTGAAAATCTTACAAAAACAAGTTATGATATTGTATACAAGCTGTTGCTAGCTTATTTTCATAAGTTCTTAAAAAAAAAAAACACTTATGTAACATATATGAAAACAATTTAACTAATAAACACGTTGCAAATAATAAGAACATAGAGACCCACTATCAGTCTAGTTTTATGTTTGAATCCAAAACAAAAATCTACTAATACTCCAATATAAGCAGGAACACAGCACATTCAAGAGTATACTTCAACTTCTCTCAGTTCTAACTAATTGATCCGCCATTCGACGAGGCCATTAAGAACCCCATTACACAAAAACGTAGTACATGTAAATTTTTAAGCTAAAATTTTATGTGCCAAAATGTGAGTCTATAACAATTAAACAGCACAAATCCAAAAAACTTTGACAATATCTCAGATTCACTGCAATACCACTACTAGTAGTCACCAAGATCCTTAAACCAACTGCTTATTCAGAATCATCATATGAACAAGGAATACAAATTCCTGTATTGATGTAAAGGAGGGCAAGGTTATTTTACCGCACAGGTTGTTGGTTATAATGATTCTTCTCCTTTTTCTTTGCTGCAGCAAGCCTTGCATTCCTTGCGGCAGCCTCTTGAGCAGCAGCTCTAGCAGCACCATCCATTTCTTTACTAGATTTCTTCTTCTTCATAGAAGCAACTTTCTTAATACGCTCTTTCACATCGACAACAGATGGATCCTCCTCTGCATTTTCAGTGCCAGTATCAGGCCTGTTGTTTGTTTCTGAGCTGTTGGGCTGACCGTTGGATTCTTTTGCCTCCTTGGAAGCTTTATCCTTCTTTTTCTTCTTTTTGGCATTCTTGGATTCTGCAACGATTTCTTTCTTATCACCATCTACATCCCCATCAACACCTTTCTTGTCCTGCGATGCGCCTGCAATTACAAATTTTCAATTAGAAGAAATCAACAATAAGCTTCCTGGAGTTATTGCATCTAGATATGCACACATATTATTCTTCTCTTAGGAAAAAAAACTATAAATGCTTGAATACAACAACTCATAGTTGAAACAGAAAACCTGTCAGCAAAAAAAAGAAGAAAATGGGGGTAGATCTTTGAACAAAAGCAGGAAATATCCAAATGGGGAAAGACCAATAGTGTAGAACAAAGTCATGAACAACAACAAATCAATGACCTGGACTCACAAAAATAAACAGTAGTCCTGCAATAATGAACCAAACAGCTCTAAATAAACTACCTTGTGACTCCTCTTGACCTTGACCGTCATTACTTTCCTTCGGTGCAACTCCAAAATCAGCTAAAAGAGCCTCAAGCTCTTCAAGTTCCTTTTTCTTCCTTTCCTTTTTGGAGAGTTGCCGTTCCGCCTCCTTTGGTACAACAGGAACTTCAGCATGCTTCTTAGGCTCATGTTCAGGTTTGACATCGTGCTCTGGTTCTGGTTCATGATCTTGCTCTTCCTCCTCCTCATCCCCTTCGTCTAAAATATCTTCCTCACTCTCAGTCTCCTGTTAAAAATTGTTAAGTACAAATTTGGAACAGCATAAGATTTATCACACCATATAAAGCAATAAAGCACACCAAGAAAACACATAGGCAAATCACTGCATACTTATATCACCGGCATTTAGCACATAAAAAAAAAACATGTGATAGACAGTCCAAAGTTAATCATTATCACTCAAAGGAACTCTAATTGCCAATATATAGCCCTAGAACAAACTAAGCAGAACAAACTAAACAAACCCATATTATCTTCCCAAAGACAAAAATACTACTTTGAAGAAACCATCAAGATTCAGGTATCCTAATAAGAATAGTCATAACCAAAGCCAAGTAGGCGAGTAAAAGACATATAACACAACTATAATCATGATCCAGGTATCCTATTAAGAATAGCTATAACCAAAGCCAAGTAAGCGCGTAAAGGACGAACATGTATTGCGCAAAGTGCAAACACATCTTTGGTGAGAATATTCATTAAAACATAATGATAATCAAACTATCCTACATATCAATAGCCATCAACAATACAACCAATGCACCCAAAAAATGATAATAAAAAGCAATATAATCCGAACAGAAAAATGACATAATCCCAAAAATCAATGTATAAATAAACAATCAACACCACTAATAACAAAAACAGATTTCAAAAAATGGGCAAACAAACCTCGAAATTATCTTGTTTATCATCACTGCCCTGAGGCTCGGAAACAGGCCAAATAGATTGAGGCGGTGCAGTGGTGGCATAATAATCATCATCATCCTCCACATCAGCCCACGAAGTTGCATTCAACGGTGCCAGAGCCCAAAACACCTTGGGATCCGATTCAGCTTCCAATTTCCCCGATTTAGAAGCCTTGCTCTTTTTCTCCTTATCCGATTTCTTCTTCTTCTTCAAAGTATCAAGCGCCGCAAACACATTGGTATTCTTAATTACCAACGAACCATCGTCCCTTCTGCTTCCACCACCAACCATTGTCAATCACAAAAATTCACCAACAATAAAAACTGTTTTAAGCGTTTAAGCGTTAATTACAGTAGTAATAACTCCAATTTTATATTGTCCGTTCAAATCAAAATAGTGACGGAATCGAGTAAAATCGTGAATCGGTTCTTTGTATATTGGAATTCGAACGTGGTTTGAGAGGTGGTTGAGATCTTGGATTTGGGGGAGAAGATGAAAATGTGGAATTGGGGTAAATTGAAATTAGGGTTTGGGGAAGAAATGAAAGAGAATGAGATAGAGGCGGTTGTGTTGGGAGCTAGGGTTACGTAAAACGAGACGGAGAAGATAACGAAACGAAGAGAACAATCGCGTGTTAGAGAATTTATATGGATTATTATTTCACTGTTTTATTTTATTTTATTAATTAATGTTGCAATTAAGAAATAGTAATTATCATTTAAGTTATGTTTTAACTTTTAAAACAACTAAAACGAAATTGGATGAAATAGATACTGTTTTATTGTTTGATTGAAATGAAAACGCTAAAATAAACAAGAAAAGTAAAGCATTTGGTTTTTTGTTGTTGTACTGAATTAGTTAATTTAACTCGAAATTTGCACGCAAGTTACTTAGAATTAAGGATTAATAACGTCTTATACAACAAACACGACACAATAATTTTTCACCACCATACAATGAAAATGTAGTTATTTTTTATCGCCGCTCATGAATATTTCATAATTTTTTATATCTTTAAATTTGATATGTAAAATTTGTTTGATAGTATAAGTTTTCTTTAAAATTAAATAAACCAAAATGTGAAAATAAAATGAAAAGTTTTTTAATCATTCGTGGAGAATATCACAAAGTATATGAGGATTTTTTTTTTAAAGGCAAATTGGCATAAAGAGTGACAAAATAGAAATAGAAATGAAAAAGATAGACTCAACAAAACAAAGGAAAAAAATTTGAATTAAACAAGGGTAAAATAACATCCAAAAAAGAAGAACCTTCAAACAAGTCACAAAAATTACGAAGTACTGTCCAACGGGAAATCAACTAGAGCTCCAACCGTCAAACACGCCATCAATATATCAAAAAAAACTCTAACAACACTATGATCACTTAAATCTTTGGAGTAAACCAAATTTTTTGAATACGATATATGATAAGATTTTGAACGCAATCAGAGAAGGAAGGCGAGTTCAATGATGACATATTATAAAGTCAATTCCAAGTCAAAATAATGTACTTATCCTCATTCCTCCACTTCTTTTACGTTTGTTGAAGAACTAGAAAACAACATATCATTACGCACTGACCAGATATACCACACCATTGCATGCTAAATCATGGCAAAACTTTCCCTAAACTTAGTCCTTCCATCTAACTAAAGAAAGAAAAATTTTAAAAAGCAACTCCAACTTCCTGAGAAGAGAACCTGAATCATTGTAACTTTTTGTATGAGGACTGAACCAAGATAATTTTTTCTGAGATCATTCTTAAACTTTACTTTTTTTAAGATATTGATTTTTAACTTTCACTCACAGTCCAAAATATTCATATTATCTTATGTTACATCTAATTTTTTTTCTCCAAGAATAAGTTGAGAGGTCTCTTTTAGTACTTTAAACAAAATATTCAAAAAGATCATTGGTCAACCTCTTTTTGTGACATTTATTTACTTCGAATTGTATTAGAGATTGGTTCTAACATTAAAGCACCCAATAGTGAAATAGAAAATGGTTCGAAAAGAAATGTCAAAAGAAACAAAGTTCATACTCAAAGGAGGACTGACACAAAGGTGAGAAAAGCACAAGAAATGGGTGGTTGGAATTGTGTTGACTAATTAAAACTTTTACAATTCATTTTAAATGAAACTCAATTCAAACACATATGTTATAGTGTTAGCTGGGTTTTTGACATCCTCTAATCTCAGCATACTAAGAAAGCGATTGAAGAAACACTTAGTGAAATTTAGATGGTTCTGGAGGTGTTTTTTCGACAGACATGATGGAGACATTTTGACATGATTATTTCAAAAAAGGAAAGCGTCAAAGTCTATGTGTTTGCAATAGTATTTGGGAATTAGTAGTTTCATAATAACAAAAATAACAGTTTGACGGTGACGGTTGAGACCTTCAACGAGGGCAAATAACTACCTTTTGTTCTTATCTACATCGAAAGACGCACGTGGAAGAAGAAGTGAATGTGAGATGCATGCACAAATGACGCGTTGATTCCTTAGGAGTAGAACGTTACAAGCATTTAGTTTATATTTCGTATAAATAGGAGTTATAATGTTAGAATTCAGTGTGTTGAATTTACTACAAAAAACTCACTATACTCAAAGTGTCCAACCGAAGCGAAAAACGACTCAATTGAGTGTAATGTATGTATTCGAACACCAATTCCATTCAATGTAAAATATTTTACTTTAACCTTATCTTCCCTGCATTTCAAGCTCATTTCCTTTCAATTCAATACGATTTTGACAACCGTCGAAGTCCTTTATGTTTCCATCACTTTTATTCTTTATTTATCTTACTTTAGTCTTAAGATTTCGCCTTCGTCGAAATCCTTTACTATTTTACACAAACTTGTACAAAACTCATAAGAACTTATGCAATACGTTCTTGGATTCACCAGTTAACCCTACAAGTAAACTTTTAAAAAGAGACTAGCGGTTGTTTATCAAATTTCCCAAAAAAACAAATTGGCACACCTGATGAGACCTTGTGCAAAAGTTTTTCAGAAAAAAAAAAACTTTTCCAAATTTTGTATTTCACTGTTGTGATTTGTTCTTTCTGCATAAAATAATTACCATGTTTGTTTATGCATGAATTTAAAAAGTGGAATATTTATACCTGAAATGACACGTCCGAATATAGATAACAATAACACTTCTAAACCACCACAGAACAATGCACAAAACGTGGTAAAAACACAAGTCAGATTAATGATGGAAAATGCAACGATTTTGTCTCCTGTCGAGACATCTACCGATGCTGCTTCGACAACGACAGTTTCGTCGATACCGTCGCAAGGGGAAGTACCCCAACCACCACCAGGGAGTTCCCCTTTTAATCCTACGAACACAAGACCCATCTTTGGGAATCCTGGGTCACCATTTTAACCTATTTTCTCAAGGCCAACAGGCACTAGAGACTATATTTATGGCATGCCAATATTGATGATGGCAAGTCTTTACAACATTACATCAACATACATATATAATACTATGGCCACCCTATGATCCCCAAAATTCCTCAGGATTCGACCATAAACAATGTGGGTTGACCGACAAGGATAAGTTATATCCCTCAAACAAAACCATCATCGAATACAACATTCATGATGGCTATGAGGTAACAAATGGATGAAAGTAACCTTGGAATGATGAATATTTTGACCCAACAAATGAACACAATATTTAACCATCTGATTACAAACACTAATCAAAGTTATGAGGTGCTGGCAAATTATATGGGTTAAATGTGAGGCAAGTTAAAATACTTGACAATGGGCCTCTAGGGGGACTGCGACCCCCAAAACCTACCCAAATAGAGAGGATAAAGAGTACAATGGTCAGTATAATCCTACGCCAGTAATGGTACAGCAAAATCAGGATGCTGACCAAATACTTAGGAATGTCCGACAAAATAATTTATGGGGGCATAACAACATAGTGAATATGGTCCAACAAATTTTGGCCCAAAGTAACCTTAATTTGGGCTTACAAATGCCTAATTTTGTTTCTCCCTTGATAGAATATGTTCGACAAACAGAACTCCCCAGGAGTTGGAAAGTCCCAAGTTTACCAAGTTCATTGGAGAGACAATGAGTCAACAGTGGAACATATTGCCAGGTATCAAACTGAGGTCGGCGATATTGCAAATAACGAGAATATGAAAATGAAATATTTTTATAATTCTCTTTAAAAAATGACTTCACTTGGTTCACCACACTCCATCCACAGTCTTGTATTTATTAATGGTGCCACCAAGATTCTCCTTCACACGAAAAACTCACTTGAAGCCAATAGGCTTCTTAGCTTAAGAGGGAGCCACCAATGACCAAGTCTGATTTTTTAAAAGAGCCTGATATTTCACCTGCATAGCCTGAAACCAGTGAGGAGCAGCCAAAGCTTGCTTAAGAGTAGTAGGTTCCATATGAGTTAGAAGCAAGGTGGGGTGAACATTAAGGGGATGTATGGGAGGAGGAATAGGAGCGGAATTGGTGAGGGAGACAAAAGTGGAAGCAGAACTTCCAGGAGAAGTAGGTAAGGAGGAAGGAGAAATTGTACTAACTTCAGCCAGACCAGAAAGAATATGAGGAATAGGAGAGGAAGTAGGTTGAGACAGAGGATAATGACTGGAGTGGAGAGGAGGACTTGACTAGAGAGGGGGATCAGCAGCAATCATAGATTGGGTAGAGGTGATAGAGGGTAGAGGGGCATTGGGAGAGGCAGCAAGAGTAGCATGTTGTAAGGGAGGAACTTTAAAGGTTGGAATAGGAGGGGAAGAAGCAGCTGAGGGAAACCAAAGTTAGTAGATAGTGGGAGTGGAAGAAGAGGAAGATAGGGGATAAATCTCTAGATAGAGAAATCTAGTTTCATGAAACAGAACATCTTTAGAGATGTAGATATGACCATCAGCTGAAAGGCATTTATAGCCTTTGCGAATGGAAGAGTACCCGAGGAAAATGCACTTTTGAGATTTAAAGGCAAGTTTGTTAGAGTTGTAAGGCCTAAGAAAGGGAAAACAAGCACATTCAAAAGCCCTAAGACAAGAGTAATCAGGAGTCAGTAGTAAGATAGAATAAGGAGACTGATTTTGAAGAGAAGCACTAGGTAACATATTGATAAGATAGGTTACAGTGACAAACAAGTGATCACAATACTTAAAGGGGGCTTGGAGTGGTCAAGGAGAGCTAGACCAGTTTCAACTATTTGGCAGTGTTTTCTCTCCACTATACCATTTTAATGGTGAGTATAGGGACATGTGAACCTATGAGTAATCCCTGGGGGGTAAGATACTTAGCGAGGAGGGGCTTAAACTCACCACCTTCATCACTTTGAACCCCTTTGATTTTGCAATTGAATTGGAGTTCAACCATATTTTTTAAATGAATTAATTGGGTGAAAGTGTCAGATTTTAACCTAAGTGGGGAAACCCAAACAAATCTAGAAAAGGCATCTGCACAAGTGAGAAAATAAGTGTAGCCACTAGAGGGTGTAATAGGTGCAGGACCCCAAAGATCACACACAAAAAGTTCAAATGGTCGGTGATATGTGGTGATGGAAAATGAGGAGGGGAGTATGTGAGACTTGCGCAAGCAACAAGCAGGACACAAATCAGTGGGAGGCTTTTGAGGTATGGGAATATGGCATAATTTGAGAACCTCAGTTAGGGCATGATGATGAGGGTGTCCAAGCCTTGTGTGCCACAACGCATATTTGTTATGGGATATAAAGTCAGAATTAGGCATTGTTTGATAAGAATTAAGAATGTGAGTAGTAGACACATAAGCAGTGGGAGAAGATTGAAAAACAGAATTGGAAACACTTTTATTTATGTAAAAAGCACCATTACAAGTAGAGAGACAGTTGCTATTGGCAACTGAGTTACAATTTGAACTAAATCTATTACATTTTGAACTAAGTTTATTAGGATAATGAGGCTGAGACATAGAAGAGATATGATTGGCAAATTTGTAGAGACCATTAACTCCAACAATGCCACTCAAAAGAACTTCAGAAGAATCCTGCGATCTGACAACACAAAATTGAGGATGAAATTCAAAATAAACACGATTGTCCTAAGCAAATTTGCTGACACTGATAAGGTTCTTAGTGATATGAGAAACAAGAAGAAGATTATGCAATTAAGGAAGAGTGAGAGGGATTTGATACAGAAAAACTCATGGAACCTACAGAGTTAATAGACAAACCTTGATCGTTTCCCATGAATACTTGATCAGTTCCAGACAATGAAAATGCAACAGACAAATTAAAAATCTCAAGCGTGACATGATGAGACGCCTCTGATGTGACATGCTTGAGGTGGCGGTTGTTTGAATGTCGTTGGTCTTGGAGGAGGAGCAGCATATCTAAAGGCAGGTGGATAAGGGAATCGGGGAGCCATCATGAAAGGATTGAAGGGAGTTCGTGGTGAAGGATATGAGGGAGCACCTGAGGAGGAGTGTTTATGGTAGCATACATATGCCTCATGTCCAGGTTTGTGATAAAATTTGACAAGAGACTCTACCAAAACGACCTCCACCACGTCCAAAACGGCCACCACCGTGACTAGAACGACCACCATATGAGCCATAACCTTGGTTCTTAGCATTTACAGTAACATGACTCGTTCCAACCGGAAAACTAGGATTCTAATCAACACCAGAAATCTCAGTCGCAAGCGGTGCTGAAACCGGTAGAGCTTGCGTGAGATTAATAGACATAGGTTCAGTGATAATAGCTTTCTGATTCTTCTCAAGACGCGATTTGTGTGCTAGGAGACTCGATTCAAGCTCATCCAACGAACTCAGATCCTCCTTATTGTTGATCGCAGCAACAATAACATCATACTCTTCATGAAGAGCATCAAGAACAACTTCGATTAGGTTACGAATGGGAACAGGATCGCCAGTTGAAACAAGAGACTCGCTGGTTTCGCGAACACGAACAACAAATTCAGCAATCGTTCGCGATCCTTTGGTGAGGTGACGTAACTCCGATCGAAGCTGATGCGCTTTGGTAGTGAGCAAGGTGTTGAAAGAGCACTCAACTTCAGACAACACCTGCCATGAGTATGAGAAATCGACGAGCTTAGGAAGAAGAGAATCAGAGATAGTGGAAAGAAGCCAAGTGCAAATGAGCGCATCTTACTATTCCCAATCAAGGAAAACCAGATCTGCGCTGGGAAGAAAACGCGGAAAAGCTAGCGGCGTCATCACAAAGCGTTGAAGCTTGTGACCATAGATAACACCTTTGATCTATTGTTTCCACTGTTTGTTGTGACCATAGATAACACCTTTGATCTATTGTTTCCACTGTTTGAAGTTCTTCTCATCCAGTTTAACAAAGATGAGATGAGAAAGTTTGCTTTGAAAAAAAGGAAAAAAACACCCTCAAAATTGAAGGAAGAAGAAGCTCTGCTACATGTTGAGAATAGAGAATGAGAGAAAAGGATAAAATATGTGTTGTATTGATTGGGTTGAATGATATAGATTACAATACATGTTGAGAATAGAGAATGAGAGAAAAGGATAAAATATGTATTGTATTGATTGGGTTGAATGATACAAATTACAGTCCTATATATAAGAGCTTAGAATAGTTTGTTATAACCGAAAGGAAACTATCTATATAAAACTATATTATAAAGCTATCTCTAATAGTTTTCCGACCAAGTTATAAGTCTAAATTTTTTTGAATTTTTTCAGCATAATATTTTGAAGGAGCTTAATGAGGTTTACAAGCTAATTACTGAATTGCAATCATGTTTGAAAGAGGAAAACATCAATATTTGCTATCCATGCTAAGTTGGAGTCGGAGCTTCCTTTTCCAATCAAAAGTATATAGAAATATCTAGGTGGATTAATTCGAGTGGAAAACTAGTATCTATAAGGTGGAGGTACTTTTATAAAAGCCATCTAGGCTTGCCTTTTTCCCCTCATATGATGGCTTTTGTTTTGGGGGTATCAAGTGGTAATGAGCAGAGAATAATAGATAGATTTCGTGGGACATTTTTCTCAATCAGCAAAAAGCTGGTTGTACAAGCTTTTGCCATCTCGAAGCCTTGAAAATATAGCAAAAATAGGAAAAAGAACAGAAAACTTCGTCCCACCAGGTAGCTATGATTTCTCCAATCTTCATAGAAACAACACAACACTTTCAAGAGTAAACACTTATCCGCACCAGCAGTAATTGATCAGCCACGACATAAGAACGAGTGCACAACAACATAGTCCCATATAATTTTTAAAACAGAGTTCGTTCATATAATTTTTAAAGATAAAATCCTGTGCTCAAAATATAATAGTCTATAACAATTAAACAACACTAACCCAAAAAAGCATAAACAGTATATCAAGTCTACTGGAGTACGGTAGGGTCACGAGAGCCTAAAGCTCAACTATTTATTCGGCATCATCATCATATAGACAAGAAATACAAATTCCTGTATAGATAAGATGTTTAGGAGCAAGGTTCTTTTACCGCACAGGTTGTTGGTTATAATGGTTCTTCTCTTTTTTCTTTGCTGCAGCAAGCCTCGCGTTCCTTGCAGCAGCTTCTTGAGCAGCAGCTCTAGCAGCACCATCCACTTCTTTATTGGATTTCTTCTTCTTGATGGAAGCAAGTTTCTTAAGACGCTCTTTCACATCAACAACAGATGGATCCTCCTCGGCATTTTCGGCCGTATCAGGCCCAGTGTTTGTTTCTGAATTGCTGTGCTGACCGTTGGATTCTTTCACCTCCTTGGAAGCTTTTTCCTTCTTTTTCTTCTTCTTGGCAGTCTTTGACTCCGCAGCTATTTCCTTCTTTTCTCCATTTACATCCCCTTCAACATCTTTTTTGTCCTCAGGTGCCCCTGCAAATACAAATTTGCAATTTGAACAAATCAAAAACAATAATCTGCGTCAAGTGATTGCATCTAGATACGCATAGAAACTTTACTTCTTTTTGATACAAAAATAAAAAAAGATAAAAAAAAACTTGAGCTCAACATAGTTAATCGAAAAACCCTGCAAGAGCAAAAGTAGGGAAAAAATCTGTGAGATAAGCAGGAAACCTCCAAAATGGGAAGGCCAATAGTGTAAAACAGAGGCACGGGTGTCGTTCAGTCAATAAACTAAACTTGTGTAAAATACAAACAATCCGGCAAATAATGTACCTTGCGACTCATCTTGACCTTGACCATCATTACTTTCTTTTGGTGCGACTCCAAAATCAGCTAAAAGAGCCTCAAGCTCTTCAAGTTCCTTTTTCTTCCTTTCCTTTTTGGAGAGCTGTCGTTCTGCTTCCTTTGGTACCACAGGAACTTCAGCTTGCTTCTTGAGCTCAGGTTCAGGTTTCACAGCATCCTCTGGTTCTGGTTCGTGATCTTGCTCTTCCTCCTCCTCATCCCCATAATCAAAAATATCTTCCTCGCTCTCAGTATCCTGTTAAAAATTGTAAACTATCAAATCTAGAATAGCATAAGAGTTTTCTAACCATTCAACCAACACCCACACCAAACAAACACAGAGGTAAATCACTATAAACATATACTTCTGACTCGTCGAACAACAATATAAATATAATGAAATAGAACTCAACAATGATTCTGCTACCACAACATTGTTTGCAATGCTAGCTGGTTCCATCACTGAAATGTATCGTATACAAAATCTTGTGCTAGACATTCCTAAGATACTAATGCAATTTAAAGGATCTCTAATTTGCTAATATATGACCTCAGAAACGACTAAACAGTATACAAACAACCATCTATTCTTTACGATACAGATATGCATAACATTACCCAGAAGGAACACAAGCCTCACCAAATACAGTCTCCTACTAAGAATAGGTATAATCAAGTAATCAGAAAAATAAAACACCATAACAACAACAAAAAAGAGAAATATTCAGAATAGTTGATATGGATTAATCTCATCAAATAAGCATCTATATGTTGCTTTCAACTTAATTTCATAAACTTCTTCAAGGTTTAAAAAAAGGGTCCACGACCACAACAAACCGGTATCAGCAGATATTATCTTACAGAGCAAATTGTGGTTAATTCACCCTGCGGCAACCACAATCAATGTTGCAACCATGTACAGACCGAAATTTCAAAAGCCTTTACACGACAGCAAAAAGACCTAAATCTCAAATAGAGCTTCCTGAGTACTCTACATAAACAAAGTATAAATATGAAGAACTTCATCCCTTTCAGTCTTTGATTGTAACAAAACACTACAAAATGCCATCTAAATCCCAATTAACATCGGAACTAGAAACAAACAAACAACACAAGTAAATTTGTATTAATACAGCAAATATTTCATTTTATTCAAGAAAACCAATATATCAAATCCAAACAATCGAAACCGATAAATGACATAAAATGAGTGACAAGGCATTAAGAAAAAAACCTCCAAATTTTCTGTCTTTTCCTCACTATGTTGTGGGTCAGAAACAGGCCAAATAGATTGAGGCGGTGCAGTGGTGGCATAATAATCATCATCATCATCCACATCAGCCCACGAAGATGCATTCAATGGGGCCGGAGCCCAGAACACCTTCGAATGCGATTCAGATTCCAATTTCCCCGATTTGGAACCCTTATTCTTCCTCTCCTTATCCGATTTCTTCTTCTTCTTCAAAGTATCAAGCGCCGCAAACACGTTGGTGTTGTTAATTACCAACGAACCATCGTCCCTTCTGCTTCCACCACCGACCATTGTCAAAAACTCACCGCCGCGCCGCTTGTGTTGGTGTCGATTCAAATCAAAATTTGTGACTGAATCGAGTTTTATATATTCAAAAAGGTGAAGCGGTTATAGAAAAATTGAAGCTTTTGTGTGATTTGATTTGATTGAGAGAAAGAAAAGGAAGATTTTGAGATCTGGTATTAAAGGATTAGAGAGAGAGAGATTGATGAAGAGAAATTTGAGTGAAAATGGAAAATTGGGATTAGGGTTTGGAGATAGATAGAGAGAAGAAAATGAGATGAATAGAAAAAGAAGAAAGCGAGTGAGAGGCAAATGGAGCTAGGGTTATATCAATACTTGAGAAGATAACGATACAAAATGATAGGGTGCTTCTAAAGGGCAATTATTATTATTATTATTATTATTATTATTATTATTATTATTATTATTATTATTATTATTATTATCATCTTGCATCCCACAAAAATTCATATATTTTCCTAATATTTACGTTATTTATTTACGCATTTCAAAATTTTTTTACAATATTTAATGTCGAATGAGTAGATTGACTATTTTCATTGGTTATCAACAACGTATCATAAATGTGTTCGTAAAGTTTAAATATGATATGTTGTTCGTCTTTTTGATGAAAGTTTAGCCTTTTGAGTGATGGTTCCTTGTATCTATATAAAAAAAATTTCATAAAGTTTCACATGGAGACATATATCTATAATAGTAATACATTTTTATTTCATCATAAAATTTTGAATTTGTCCTTTCATTACTAATGCTATAAAATTCTTGTTATCTCTCCTTTTATAAATAGGATATCCATCAGAAATCAACCATTGTACATTCAACATTGATATGAATAAAATAGTTCTTATTAATAAATTTGACGATTGTGGAGTTAAATTAAAAAAAATAGTACTTAAAAAACTAACAACAATATATAAACGAAATATTATCAACTAAATTAATCTTATTTGTGATATTCTTCAAAGTGAAATATACATTTACACTATTGACTGCCTTACATACTACTAGTTTGATAATCGTACCGACATGTAGACGTCAAGCTTTGCATAACCATCAGTAGTCTCCACTAGTTATAAAGTTCATATAAGGCTCGCTAACGAAGTCACATATGCAATCCCATTGATTCTAATAATCATCAAACAAGACATATTTTGTAGAAGTCTTTAGTAGAGTCATTTCACCAAATCCTTCATACGATAACATAAGTATAATCATTGACCAATAGTGGATGTTAAATATAATCAATCATCTTACATAAAAAAATGTTTAACAAAGAAACAAACAATAAATTAATAGTATGAAAGTGTATTTGTACCGAATAACCCCTGACAACATCATTTCATAACAATGTCTTTATGAATGAGATGCAGAAATTATCATCTGAATGATATGTAATGGAAGATATAGAACGCCCACTATTGGTAAAATATGATTTTAAACTTCTTGACTTTTCCAATTGAATCGTATTGGAGTGTCATGAGAATGACACGCCATTGAGGCACTGTCTCTTAATGTTATTACAATTCGTACAATTTTCCATATTCTTGTAATTAAATTAGGGTTATTAAATAAACATATTTACTATTGATTGTGTCAAGTACCCATAACTTGACATTCGTATCAACACGTAGACATCGAGCTTCACATGACCATCTTTAGTCTCCACCAATTATAAAGTGCATTTATGGTTTGCTAACGAATTCACACATGCAATCTCACTGATTCCAATAATCATCAACCAACACCAATTGTGTAGCAGTCTTTAGTAAAGTCATTTTGCCAAATCCTTCATACGATACCATTTGCAAAATCATTGACCAATAGTGGATGTTAAATATAATCAATCATCTTACGTAACAAATGTTTAACAAAGAAACAAACTATAAATTAATAGTATAAGAATGTATCTGTACCACATAACCACTAAAAACATCATTGCATGACAATGTATTTATGGATGAGATATGGAAATTATCATCTGAATAACATGTTATAGAAGACATGGAACACATATTATTGGTAAAATATGATTTTTGACTTTTTGACTTTTCTAAGTTGGATCGTATTGGAATGTCATGAGAAGGACGCGCCATTGAGGTATCAAACATATCTCTTAATGTTGTTGCACCCTAAAATTTGCTCTATTAATTTCAATCACAATTGACTTATGCTTCAGATTCATCTGCATATATCCATTAGGACAATAACCTCACAATCATGCATACAACATATGGGATCACATTATTTTTTGTGTGATTTGGGTGTTCCATTTAAAAAGGATAGGACTTGTCAATAATTAACCAATCTACATTCGAACAACTCAGACTCTAGGTAACCAATTGAGGCTAAACCCAAACAAGTGCATCTTTGGAGTATGATCTAGCCAAGTTGTTAGGTTTCATAGTAAGTCAGCGAGGCATTGAGGTCGATCGTGCAAAGGTAAAATAAATACAAGAGACGCCTGAGCCAAGAAAAGAGAAAGAGGTTCATGGATTATTTGGAAGGTTAAACTACATAGCCAAGTTTATTTCTCATTTTACAGCTACTTGTGAGCCACCAATATTCAAGTTGTTAATGAAGGATCAAGATGTGAAATGGAACGATGATTGTCAACAAGCCTTCGACAAAATCAAAGAATATTTACACGAGCCTCCAATCCCCATGCCTTCAGTACTTGGGAGACCTTTGATTTTGTATTTGATAGTGGTTTAGAATTTAATGGGTTGTGTGTTGGGACAATATGACGAGACTGGGCGAAAAGAGCATGCAATTTACTACTTAAGCAAAAAGTTTACCGACTGTAAAACAAGATATTCATTGCTCGAGAAAACTTGATGCGCTCTAGCATGGGCTGCTCGACGACTAAGATAGTATATGTTGACTCACACCACCCTATTAATTTTAAAAATGGATCTTGTCAAGTACATCTTTGAGAAGCCCGCTTTGACAAGAAGGGTCGCTCGATGGCAGATGATTTTAATAGAATATGACATCTAGTATGTTATCCAAAAGCCATCAAAGATAGTGTACTATCACATTATCTTGCTCATCATCCAGTGGATGACTACCAACCAATGAAATTTGAATTTCTAGATGAAGATATCATGTTGGTTAAAGACTGTGTAACCCCAGGCCCGAAAGAAGGACCTGAACCAAGATCGGGATGGACGTTCGTGTTCGATGGTGCCTCGAATGCTTTAGGTCATGGTGTTGGAGCTGTCATCACGTCTCCCTCGGTTTTTCATATCCCATTCACCGCAAGGATCTGTTTTGATGCTACCAACAATGTTGCAGAATATGAAGCATGTACTTCAGTTTAGAAGCAATAATCGATTAAAAGATCAAGAATCTATAAGTGTATGGAGACTCAGACTTGATAATTTTCCAGATAAATGGATATTGAGAGACTCGTCACACGAATATGATTCCTTACAAGGAAGGAACATGTCATGAAGTTGAGTCCATACTTTGATAAAATTACATTTAAACGTATCCTCAGGGAAGAGAATCAATTGGCCAATGTTTTTACTACTCTGTCTTCCATATTCAAAGTCAAATGGCTAATGAGGCACCTAGCATCAGAATTGAACGATTGGATAAGCCATCTTATTATTGCAAGACTGAGATAATAAATGACTAAAAGCCTTAGTTCTACGACTTCAATTGGTACTGTCGCACGCTCGCGAAAAATGAACAGAGTCGCCACCAATATATTTATCCCACAAGGGAAAGGAATATCAGAAAACCTAACAAAGGAAGGAACAAGGTCTCGCGACCAGAGAATCAAGGTACGGGAGTCAGTTACGCAAGGGGAAGGTACTAGCACCCCTCGCGCCCATCGTACTCGATGGTATCCACCTATGTTTGTTTCTATCTAAAGGGTGTGTACTATGTCTATGTCTAAATGCGAAATGAATGCAAAATGAATACGGGGAAAAGAAGGAATATTTACAAGTGTGCTCGTTCAAGCCCCGCGACTTGATGCCTACGTATCCTTTTCAGGAATCAGAGCGCCGTAGTTCGGCTCCATAGTTTCTGTTTGTTTTTGTGTTTTTTAGTTGGGCGGCGTTAACGTTCGCGCTCTTGCACAAGGGGACAACCTAGGATGCAATGGAGCGGAAATAACGGCGCCCTTAAGAAAGCGAGAGAAGAGAGAGAGAGAGAGTTTGAGTGTTTCGAGGAAATCCCTTAAGCAAGGGAAACTCGAGTTACTCTTTGGTTTGTGTTTTTTAGAAGTTGGGAACTTACGCCTGAATGGAACCCTTAAGCAAGGGAGCTCCAAGCACTCGAACATCCCTTAAGCAAGGGAAGTTACAAGCTTCCATTCCCTTTTTATTAGTCAAAGTATTTATTAGTCATTTTTTATGAGTTTTCTTGGTGTTTTTTATGGGAAATTTATTCAAGCATTTATTAGATGTTTTATGGTTGTAAAAGAAAAAGAACTAACCTAAGTATGAAGGGAATTTCTACCTAATGTTATCATGGTTTCTACCTAAGGTTAGGAATAGAAGAACATGGAAATTAAAGCGCTAAGTGGAATATTGAAAATAGCATGAAAAAGAACAATTCAAAATATAGCACAAAAGTGAATTAAAAGTACTATTATTTTTATAGTTTTTATGAAAGAAATGAGTTCAAAAGATTAATGTCAAAATCTACTTATTATATGAGCCCTTTTTTAATATCATTTTTTATGAGTTATCAACCAATTAGAAATCAAGAAAAACTACCAATTAAAATTCTAATAAAATTCCTAAAAGTTAATTGAGTAGAAAAATGTTTTTTGTCATTTTTTATTTATTTAAGAAAATGCGAATTAATGTGCCAAAAAGAATTAGAGAAAATCAATTTTTATTATTTGAGAAGAAACTATTAACAGAGGGGGTGTCAATTGAATTTAAGGTGTGAAAAGTAATTGGGGCGCAGGCCCATGGAGGTTTTTTGTTGTTTCAGAAATCAATCTAACAAGTGATGTTGTGGGCCGTATGAGGGTGTAGTTAACAGAAGGCCCAAGAGGTTATTATAGCAAACAGAAAAAGAAAAGAAGAGGGTGTATGGGCCTCGCGGGGGTGTGAAATAGCAATTTCGTGGATGAAGCCCAATGGAGTATTGTTTGTTTGTTCAGCCAGCCAAAGCAAAAACGTGGTGTGATGGGTCTAGTGAGGGTGTGCGCCTAGCAGTGATTCGGGCCCAAGGATCCAACAGACTTTATTATCAATTCAATTAATCAGCAATTAGCCCTCACTAACAAAGTTAATCCAATTAACTACATCATTATATCCTAATTAATCTACATAATAATAATAGAACAAAAGAGGCGTTTAGGGTTAGAATTGTGACCTTTCGAGTTCCACACCGTCTTCCTCTCACTCGCGACCTCGTCTCTCCTTCTGTTCTCTCCCTTCTTCTCCGATCAACCAAAATCAAGCACCACCGTGAACCCTATCGGACCACCATAATGACCACCCCTATCGCCTCAACCTTTAGTCTTTTTCTGATTAGATTCGACTCTCCTCACTCGATCTCATCTTCCCGGTTTCAATAATCAATCATAGCAAACGCATAATCAGAACATGGCGGCAATAGGACTCACCGGAGTTTGCGAACGGAGATTGACAATCAATAACACCAGAGAGGAGGTCCCGATAAGCAATCTAAGGAGATAAACGCGGAGTTCGGCGAAGTTCTTCAGGTAACTTCTTAAATTCTCTCTTTCTTTCTTGTTCAACTCTTCTTCTCCTTTTTATTTTCTTGCTTGGTTTGCGAAATTCTGAATTGCCGAGAGAAGGTTAAAGATGATGCGTAGAGAAAGGTTCAGAGTTTGAGCTCCATTGATAAGAGCTTCAAATGTTGAAGCTCTATCAATGATGGATTCACGAGCTTTTGAGTGAGGGTGAGTGACTCGGAAGAGAGGAAGTTGTAGAGAGTCAGAATGAGAGTGAAGCAGAGTTGAAGATGATGAAGATTGTGGAGATTGAAGGAGGTGCAAGATGAAGGAGGATGGTAGCAATGGCGTGTGTGAGAGAATGATGAAGATGATGGTGGATGAAGGTGAAGAATGAAGCGTGTGTGTTGGTGAGGAGTGAAAAAATGGTTCAGGCCTTTGAATTATGGAGGGAAGGGAGATTATATAGGGATTAGGCTCGGGTGAGTTAGGTTTGGAGTGAGGTTTGGGAGGTGGTTACTTAGGTTCGGATTCAGTTAGGATAGACTCACTGAGTTAACTGACAGACTCAATTAGTTATGGTGAGTCGAATTCTGTTAGGGAACTGAGCCTATTAAATGATGCAGCAAGTTTGCTATTGAGTTGGATTGGGTTAATTCTATCAGGAGAAGTTAGGTTGGTTAACTCAGAACTGTTGTAGTGAAAACTGTTAGTTGAAGTGTTAGGGGAAGTTAGTTATTTCTGTTTCGGTGGTTGTGTGGCAGTTAGGAAGTTAGTTAGGTGTTGAGAGTTAATTATGTTGATTTAAATTCTGCAGGGGTGGTTGTTTCAGTTGGCGAATGGTGATAGGTTTCTGTTAGGAATTTTGTAACTGATTTTTCTGTTAGAAAGTTGGTTATTCTGTTACAAAATGGTGGTTACAGGTTAGGAAATTAGTTGAGGGTAGTTAAGGGATTGTTAGCCATTTGATTGAGGTTCTGTTAAGGATTTTGGAGGGTGTTACATTCAGCCGGCTGGAATGTATGGGCTTTTTGGTATTGATGGAGGGTTGTACAGTGTGAATACGATAGCTTGTAAGTGATTTTTGAATGCTGAACTGAATGATGTGGATTTAGAGTATCTGTTTGGAATATGAAGGTTATGGCATTGAATTTGTTGAAGTGTATATGTGCAGGGCTGTTTTCCTTTGGTGATAATTTTCTTGTTTGCAAAATCGGTTATGCAGAGCTGGTATAGGGTTTGTGATGCAGGGCTGAATGTATGTATTTGGTTTTGACTAGTTTTTGGGCTCTTGTATGCTTGCAGGTTATGACTTTGGTGGACAAGGAGCATAGGGCAGAATTGCTGCAAGTACTTCAAGCTTTTGACACGGTTTGTGGATGTCGGTTTGAACTAAATGTATGACTGATGGTTTCAATGTGAACCGAATCTAATCCATTAACACATGTGCGGGGCTGTAGCTTCCTTGGTGATGACGGGTGCTCGGAGTTAGAAGTGGGACTGTAGATTAAAGGCCGAGACCGAAATTGTTGCGAGGTGAATGATAGTCTTTTTCCTTTCTGGATTTGAAATTGATAGCCTGTGAACCTGTTGCGAAACTGCTTGAACATGTTGCGGTTTCCGTTTTTGTTTGTTGCAGGCGGAGTTTGTTATAGGTTCAGTTAGGAGGTTTAGGGAAGTGGTTGTTTCTGTTTGGTTATTGACAATTAGTAGTTTGAGAATTGGTTAGAGAGAATTTTAAACAGTTAGTTGGGTGGTTAAAGGTTAGTTATGTGCTGTTAGATGAAGTTATGGAATTCTGTTTGGGAACTGTTAAAAGGTTTAAGAGGTGAGTTATGGAAGATAAAAAGCGGTTAGGAAACAGTTAGAGATTATGTTGAATTTTGTTGCAATCCGGTTTTGTTAGTTATAACTGTTTGATGCTAAGACTGAGTATATACAGGGCTGAATTGTTAGAAGTTTCTTTTGAATCCTGTTAGGAGGTCAATTGGTTAAGATGAGATCGTTGGTTTTGAAGTGTGGGGCTGATATGTAGAACTGATATGTATTTGTTATTCTGAGCTTGCTTTACATTAGCCTTGCTGAGTAGTTTTCATGAGGAGGATGACATAATCGTAGTGCAGCCTTGAACTGATGCATCTGTCTTGTTTTTTTTAGTTGATGTGCTGCAAGTTTTATGGTATAGAGTTTGAATGCTTTCGCCTTTTCCTTTTTATGCAGATTGGTTTATGAGTTGCAGTTTACACGGCAGACTTAACATGGCACCAATGGAAATGATGGAGATCTTTTGATATCGGTTGGGCACGATTGGAAACATGAAGATGAAGTTTTGAAGAAACTTGGAGGTGACACAAAGATGGGATTGTCGAAGGGTCGGTTTGACCCAAAAGTCAACAGTTGACCAAAAGGCAACTATAGGCCAAATACTTGTTTTTGTGTGGTTTCCTTTGTAATGGGGTTTTTGTAATCTTATTTGGATTTGGAATTTGGATGGATAGTAATGTATATTTTTGTATGGAAATTGAATGATGTAATGGTTTTTGAATTGACAGTTGCGTATTTTGTAATGAACGACTTTGGACTTTAGGAATGTGCATTAGCTTTGCAATAAGTCTTGTGTTTGCATCTTGAATTCCAAACAATCACCATGAGTGAATCTTTTTTATTGCATATTTGAAATGACTTTTGGTATCACGGAGGAATTGTGTTTGAGAATCTTAAACTATGTCACTCGAGGATCATTCCTCCTTTTCTCTTTTAATCTCTCAAGAACAAACGACTTCTTGCAGTATCGGTAACATACATAAACCAAAACCTTGCACCGACTCCTTAATATGAAGACCATAGCCATATGATTTGTGAACTAAACAATAAGTTGCTTCTTTGAACTGATGAAAGATGACCTCCATAAAACTTCCATACACAATGGGATAACCCTTGATACAAAACCAAGAAGAAGTATACGTCCTCTCGCAACCCTTGAGTTAACAAGAAGAAAGCCATATGATCCTTGAATCAAACTTAGTTCACTTACGCTTCCAACCATGTTCTTGATTGATGAGAAATGCACTCAATGTATGCAGAAGGCAAAAACCCTAATTCATGAGATCCCCATTTGGAACAACGTCAAGCTCAAGTACAAGGGATTAGAAACCCCTAATTTCAATAATTCTTGATCCCATGCTTCTTATTGATTAATGAATGTATGATCTATGTCAGATGACCTAATGGAAGTATGTATGTGAATGTAAAGCCTGAACCAGATGAAAGTGAAAGAGTAGGACAAATTTGGGGTATGACAGCTGCCCCTATTTAATCGTCTTAAACCTGAAGGTGAGATTGGCGCTAGCCTTTCGAACATTCGAGGTAGAAGAAGATTAAATATCAAAGTACCAGAAATTTGTCCTGAAGAGAAGATGGTGTAAGTGTTATCTTTATTTTCTTTATTTTGATATCTGCTGGGGAAAGAGAAATTTATTGTTTTTTCTTATGGAAATATTTACAGTGAGTAATTGGAAGAACGGTGATAGCTTGTAACGTAGCCACAGTGCCAATACAAGGTTCTTAATGAAAATGATTGTTGTATGAAACTTTGATCGGAAAATACGGGTTTGATGGAAAGGTAGGACCTACGATCCACAAGAATGAAAAAGATGAGGATAAGGTTGACAGACCTACGATCCATAAGGAATGAAAAAGACGAGGATAAGGTTGACAGACCTACGATCCACGGGAAATGAAAAAGATGAGGATAAGGTCAACGGACCTACGATCCACAGGAAATGAAAAAGATGAGGATAAGGTCAACGGACCTACGATCCACAGGAAATGAAAAAGATGAGGATAAGGTCAACGGACCTACGATCCACAAGAAATGAAAAAGATGAGGATAAGGTCAACGGACCTACGATCCACAAGAAATGAAAAAGATGAGGATAAGGTCAACGGACCTACGATCCACAAGAATGAAAAAGATGAGGATAAGGTCAACGGACCTACGATCCACAGGAAATGAAAAAGATGAGGATAAGGCCAACGGACCTACGATCCACAGGAAATGAAAAAGATGAGGATAAGGTCAACGGACCTACGATCCACAGGAAATGAAAAAGATGAGGATAAGGTCAACGGACCTACGATCCACAGGAAATGAAAAAGATGAGGATAAGGTCAACGGACCTACGATCCACAAGAAATGAAAAAGATGAGGATAAGGTCAACGGACCTACGATCCACAAGAAATGAAAAAGATGAGGATAAGGTCAACGGACCTACGATCCACAAGAAATGAAAAAGATGAGGATAAGGTCAACGGACCTACGATCCACAAGAAATGAAAAAGATGAGGATAAGGTCAACGGACCTACGATCCACAGGAATGCAAGGGATGAGGATAAGGTCAACGGACCTACGATCCACAGGAATGAAAAGATGAGGATAAGGTCAACGGACCTACGATCCACAGGAATGAAAAGATGAGGATAAGGTCAACGGACCTACGATCCACAGGAATGCGAAGGATGGGGATAAGGTCAACGGACCTACGATCCACGAGAAACGAAAGAGGTGAGGATAAGGTCAACGGACCTATGATCCACAAGAATGCAAAAGATGAGGATAAGGTCAACGGACCTACGATCCACAAGAAGATTATTGAAAAGCACTTAGACTGGGGATTGGGGATTGGTAAAACCAAGTATCGGCACCATGGGTGGAGGAGATTTGTAAAGGAGTAGCAGATATCAATTGGAGTTTGTAAGGACATTTTATGTGGGGATGTATCATTGTCTTGATTGAGGGATGATTTACATTATCTGGCTTATGCTTTGTATGCACGTTTGACTTTTTCAATGGCGTAATGTTCCACTTTTGACGGGTATGCTACGCTTTTGAGGATGCAATGTTATATGCAGTGAACGCTATATGCAGAGTGCCAAATAAAGGCATTAGTGATGTAAACACCAGGGAGAATCCCCTTAGTGTTAAGGACCATGTGGAGGTGCCAATGGATATTGGACTTTGATTCGTAAGATGCACTTTTCTTTGACTTGAAGAATGATTTCTGACTTATCACCATGTGCCACTGCTTGAAGGATTTTCAGCTTGAGGAGATTCCCTCGATTCACCATGTTGGGAATGAGAAATCCAGATAAGGAGCCTTGATTAGGGAAGTAGGACAACTCTTAGGAGAAATAAACTCCTATGCTTGAGGAATGGAACAAACTCTCGGGAGAAATAAACTCCATGCTTGGGGAGAGACCAAGGTTCTAGGAGAAATAAACTCCTATGATTAGGGAGAGGACAATAAAACTCAGAAGATCGTGCCCCAAGTTTCATGACCCATGAAGGAAATTGCCTCAGTGGATCCTTGGAGAGATTTGTCGAATCTCGACGTAACTGCTCCAGATTGGTTGAACTTAAGAGAGACTCCTTGACTTGATTGCCCCAGATTGATCAAAGCTTGAAGAGATTTATCGACATGATTGCCCCAGATATGCTGAATTTGAGAGGTCAAACCTCGATTTAACTTCCCTTGATTAGGTACATCTTACTAGAATCCTCGAGCTTTCATTGTTTTGAAGTCAAACAAACATGGAAACAACTTTACCACGCTCAACGGAATCTTCAAACTCTTCCCCTCAGGGTAATCAAAGAATGCATCGACGGTTCATGCCCAACGGAGTTCTTTAGAGAATCTGCCCCTTGATGGTAGACATTTGAGATGATTAGCTTTTACTCCTTGGAGTTCTCAAGTCTCTTGCACTCTGACATGACCAAGTTACTCACTACTTCTCATCCTTGAAAATTTCCTTGATGTTAAGCACATACTTTGTATGCAAAAGAATGTTAATTCTAAGAATGATGATTCTAATGCAAAGCCTATGTTAGTCTTGAAGTTTAAAGAAACTTTTTATGAAATGAGATTGCGACCTCATGTGAATGGATCACTAGTTGACACAACCTCGATTTTTGCATATGGAAGATAAAGCAAGCATACGATACCAACATGGATATGAGTCTCGCTTCATTGGGAGTCAGTTGAACGCTATCTCATCGGAGTGTGTTTTCAAAATAAACCCTACTTCAATTAGGACTTTTAAGGGTTGTAACTTGGTCGGGTTCACGGTTTTTAGAAAACAAAGGATTTTTAGGCTCAAAATTATTTGTACCCACCCCCTTCGTGATGTTCTCCATTCCTATGTTCAATTAACTCGACACGAGTGTTCATCCCTCACAAGGAATTTGGAATGGTTGAGGAATCAATAAGGTTCTTTGGACATGGCGGTCGCTTACCTTTTATTCTCCTGATTCATTGTCACACGACTTTGTTCTTGCTTGGCAGTTTCATCGTCTTTTTTTTTTTGCTTATGCTTCTTTTGCCATTTTCTTTTCATTCTCCTTTTTTTTTTTGCCATATTATTTTTTCGCCATTTTTTTTTGAACAAGTCGTGTGATCTTGTGTTGCTTTTGATTCGGTTGGAGTGATTGCGACTGCCTGAGTCCTTGATTTGATGAAGGATTACCATTGTGGTATCATCATCTCTTGATCTCTTGATGGAATAAGGATAATCATTGCGGTTTTGACATTCCTCAACCTTTTGAAGGATAACCATTGTTGTGTCCTTAGATGCGTACCCTTTTGGTGAGTTTTGAACACTCGATCAAGTTAAATGAACACTACCCTGCCCCAAGGTTAGAATAAGGGTTTTTATGATTAGAAAAGAAACTCCTACTTCAAGGCTCGAAGGGGTTGACAAAGGTCTATCTCCCTTATATCTCCGGTGTTTGGGGATTTGAAATAATGCCTGTACATCCTCAGTAGGGTTTTTTATTCAAAAACACATGATTAGAGATTTTTGCGTTTTTATTTTTCATCATTCTCCCTCAGCTTTTGCCTAAGCAAGCAATTAATAAAGTTGGTATCGTAATGCCAAAACATTTTATGAGTGATAACGAATGGATTACTTCAAGACGAACATGAACAATGTATTATGATTTTCATTCAGAAATTAACAAGTTTTTACATGCTATAAATGCTTAAACAAACAATGAAATGTTACGAATGAGAATGCAATGAAGAACTGAATGGCTGCCATTGTTGAGGAGACTTGACTCCGTCTGGACTTGTTGATCTCGAATGCTTTCTGCAGTTCCTTCCAAACTCTTCAGATTACTTCAAAAGAGAACTCCAACGAAGTCACCCATGAGTCGTAAACTTTTGCTTTGCTTTAGGGATTCGAGCAATGCGAGTGATGCAATGCTCAAGATAAAAGTACGTCTTGCTTATCCCTCGTGCGGGAGCCCCAAGCAACTTCCACACATGTACAGGAGGTGATTACCAATTTAGCTTCAATATCCATCACTAGGAGTGAGAGTGGATGATCCTTGCATTTCTTGATATCAGGCATTAGGCACAAACCAACAACATCTGAATCAATGGCGTCACGACTTTTTATGGCTTCCAATATTTTCTCCAAGAGGTGGAACCTTTTGTCAAATTCAATACTTGGAAACTTGAAGACTTCAATGATGTGAATTCTCTTTACCAAGAACAAGAATCTCACCATCATTTCAAACATTCTGATTCATAAGACCTTCCCATGGGTGAGATTAACATTTGCATTTGGCCTCTGAGGAATCTGTCTCAAATCTTCTTGTCAAAGAGAAAAGGCTTGAATAACATCCATACACTGATTCACTTCAGTCTCCATTCATGTTCTTATCTCAGTCAAAACCCCACGGAGTTGTTCCATTGTTAACTTTTAAGCACATAGCGGTGAGAAGTCAATTTTGTTGTTGGAGTCGGAATTTGAGTAGAAAAGGCCCCCACAAGCTTCTGATAGAACCATGAGATGCATGATAGTATGAATGCATGTTTCATTTATGAGAGATCCTAAAGCTTTCCACACACTTTTGTTTTTTCTTTTTTTCCTTTTTTTTGAATCAAAGCCTCATTTTTTGTATAGAATATCTTTTCTATTTCCTTTTTCTTTTTCTTTTTTTTTTTAGAAATAGACTTTAGAATCCCCCACAAATGAAGTGGATAAAGCAATGATGTTATGCAATGCAAAGGCATGGGATCAAGGTCCATATAATCTTAGTAGCATATGTACAATCTCTGGATAACTGATGTAGAACCTCTGCATAGGTCAAACGTCTCAGGATCAAAGGTTCGACGCCTTCTTGAATACCAGAAGATCAAGCACCATGAGAACAGACCAAATAAAGGTCCGACCTCAAATATGAAGGAGCAATGGTATGTAGGAGCCAAGGTTTCCTGTCCCACCCCAATCTCACAGGTATGTAGTCTAGACACAGACAGGTGGTCCCTAATGGTCACTAGGGTCTACAGTTCCCATGGGGTACAAAGTGTTTGAGGCAACAAGCGTGCCAGACACAGTGTTCCATGAAAGAACCTCGCCCAGTTGTGGTACCCCAAGTCAATCTCAGCCATAGCAAGCGCTACGGGAGTCGACATGAGCATCCACGCTAATCCTATGTGTCACTTGGCCTGGGTAGTGGGCCTTTTACCTCATACAAACCCCCCACCTGCAAAACAGAACAGAAGACCCCAAGGAACACAGAATATAATCCATATGCATGATGTGCAAACAGAAATAAACATGATATGCAAGCAGAAAATAAACATGCAAACATATATACAAGATATAGACATAAAAACAAGTAAACACCCAGTAAATAAACAAACAAACGCAGGCTAGGATCGACTCACTAAGGATGGACCAGCAACAGGTCTAGCAACATCCCCAGCAGAGTCGCCAGCTGTCGCACGCTCGCGAAAAATGAACAGAGTCGCCACCAATATATTTATCCCACAAGGGAAAGGAATATCAGAAAACCTAACAAAGGAAGGAACAAGGTCTCGCGACCAGAGAATCAAGGTACGGGAGTCGGTTACGCAAGGGGAAGGTACTAGCACCCCTCGCGCCCATCGTACTCGATGGTATCCACCTATGTTTGTTTCTATCTAAAGGGTGTGTACTATGTCTATGTCTAAATGCGAAATGAATGCAAAATGAATACGGGGAAAAGAAGGAATATTTACAAGTGTGCTCGTTCAAGCCCCGCGACTTGATGCCTACGTATCCTTTTCAGGAATCAGAGCGCCGTAGTTCGGCTCCATAGTTTCTGTTTGTTTTTGTGTTTTTTAGTTGGGCGGCGTTAACGTTCGCGCTCTTGCACAAGGGGACAACCTAGGATGCAATGGAGCGGAAATAACGGTGCCCTTAAGAAAGCGAGAGAAGAGAGAGAGAGAGAGTTTGAGTGTTTCGAGGAAATCCCTTAAGCAAGGGAAACTCGAGTTACTCTTTGGTTTGTGTTTTTTAGAAGTTGGGAACTTACGCCTGAATGGAACCCTTAAGCAAGGGAGCTCCAAGCACTCGAACATCCCTTAAGCAAGGGAAGTTACAAGCTTCCATTCCCTTTTTATTAGTCAAAGTATTTATTAGTCATTTTTTATGAGTTTTCTTGGTGTTTTTTATGGGAAATTTATTCAAGCATTTATTAGATGTTTTATGGTTGTAAAAGAAAAAGAACTAACCTAAGTATGAAGGGAATTTCTACCTAATGTTATCATGGTTTCTACCTAAGGTTAGGAATAGAAGAACATGGAAATTAAAGCGCTAAGTGGAATATTGAAAATAGCATGAAAAAGAACAATTCAAAATATAGCACAAAAGTGAATTAAAAGTACTATTATTTTTATAGTTTTTATGAAAGAAATGAGTTCAAAAGATTAATGTCAAAATCTACTTATTATATGAGCCCTTTTTTAATATCATTTTTTATGAGTTATCAACCAATTAGAAATCAAGAAAAACTACCAATTAAAATTCTAATAAAATTCCTAAAAGTTAATTGAGTAGAAAAATGTTTTTTGTCATTTTTTATTTATTTAAGAAAATGCGAATTAATGTGCCAAAAAGAATTAGAGAAAATCAATTTTTATTATTTGAGAAGAAACTATTAACAGAGGGGGTGTCAATTGAATTTAAGGTGTGAAAAGTAATTGGGGCGCAGGCCCATGGAGGTTTTTTGTTGTTTCAGAAATCAATCTAACAAGTGATGTTGTGGGCCGTATGAGGGTGTAGTTAACAGAAGGCCCAAGAGGTTATTATAGCAAACAGAAAAAGAAAAGAAGAGGGTGTATGGGCCTCGCGGGGGTGTGAAATAGCAATTTCGTGGATGAAGCCCAATGGAGTATTGTTTGTTTGTTCAGCCAGCCAAAGCAAAAACGTGGTGTGATGGGTCTAGTGAGGGTGTGCGCCTAGCAGTGATTCGGGCCCAAGGATCCAACAGACTTTATTATCAATTCAATTAATCAGCAATTAGCCCTCACTAACAAAGTTAATCCAATTAACTACATCATTATATCCTAATTAATCTACATAATAATAATAGAACAAAAGAGGCGTTTAGGGTTAGAATTGTGACCTTTCGAGTTCCACACCGTCTTCCTCTCACTCGCGACCTCGTCTCTCCTTCTGTTCTCTCCCTTCTTCTCCGATCAACCAAAATCAAGCACCACCGTGAACCCTATCGGACCACCATAATGACCACCCCTATCGCCTCAACCTTTAGTCTTTTTCTGATTAGATTCGACTCTCCTCACTCGATCTCATCTTCCCGGTTTCAATAATCAATCATAGCAAACGCATAATCAGAACATGGCGGCAATAGGACTCACCGGAGTTTGCGAACGGAGATTGACAATCAATAACACCAGAGAGGAGGTCCCGATAAGCAATCTAAGGAGATAAACGCGGAGTTCGGCGAAGTTCTTCAGGTAACTTCTTAAATTCTCTCTTTCTTTCTTGTTCAACTCTTCTTCTCCTTTTTATTTTCTTGCTTGGTTTGCGAAATTCTGAATTGCCGAGAGAAGGTTAAAGATGATGCGTAGAGAAAGGTTCAGAGTTTGAGCTCCATTGATAAGAGCTTCAAATGTTGAAGCTCTATCAATGATGGATTCACGAGCTTTTGAGTGAGGGTGAGTGACTCGGAAGAGAGGAAGTTGTAGAGAGTCAGAATGAGAGTGAAGCAGAGTTGAAGATGATGAAGATTGTGGAGATTGAAGGAGGTGCAAGATGAAGGAGGATGGTAGCAATGGCGTGTGTGAGAGAATGATGAAGATGATGGTGGATGAAGGTGAAGAATGAAGCGTGTGTGTTGGTGAGGAGTGAAAAAATGGTTCAGGCCTTTGAATTATGGAGGGAAGGGAGATTATATAGGGATTAGGCTCGGGTGAGTTAGGTTTGGAGTGAGGTTTGGGAGGTGGTTACTTAGGTTCGGATTCAGTTAGGATAGACTCACTGAGTTAACTGACAGACTCAATTAGTTATGGTGAGTCGAATTCTGTTAGGGAACTGAGCCTATTAAATGATGCAGCAAGTTTGCTATTGAGTTGGATTGGGTTAATTCTATCAGGAGAAGTTAGGTTGGTTAACTCAGAACTGTTGTAGTGAAAACTGTTAGTTGAAGTGTTAGGGGAAGTTAGTTATTTCTGTTTCGGTGGTTGTGTGGCAGTTAGGAAGTTAGTTAGGTGTTGAGAGTTAATTATGTTGATTTAAATTCTGCAGGGGTGGTTGTTTCAGTTGGCGAATGGTGATAGGTTTCTGTTAGGAATTTTGTAACTGATTTTTCTGTTAGAAAGTTGGTTATTCTGTTACAAAATGGTGGTTACAGGTTAGGAAATTAGTTGAGGGTAGTTAAGGGATTGTTAGCCATTTGATTGAGGTTCTGTTAAGGATTTTGGAGGGTGTTACATTCAGCCGGCTGGAATGTATGGGCTTTTTGGTATTGATGGAGGGTTGTACAGTGTGAATACGATAGCTTGTAAGTGATTTTTGAATGCTGAACTGAATGATGTGGATTTAGAGTATCTGTTTGGAATATGAAGGTTATGGCATTGAATTTGTTGAAGTGTATATGTGCAGGGCTGTTTTCCTTTGGTGATAATTTTCTTGTTTGCAAAATCGGTTATGCAGAGCTGGTATAGGGTTTGTGATGCAGGGCTGAATGTATGTATTTGGTTTTGACTAGTTTTTGGGCTCTTGTATGCTTGCAGGTTATGACTTTGGTGGACAAGGAGCATAGGGCAGAATTGCTGCAAGTACTTCAAGCTTTTGACACGGTTTGTGGATGTCGGTTTGAACTAAATGTATGACTGATGGTTTCAATGTGAACCGAATCTAATCCATTAACACATGTGCGGGGCTGTAGCTTCCTTGGTGATGACGGGTGCTCGGAGTTAGAAGTGGGACTGTAGATTAAAGGCCGAGACCGAAATTGTTGCGAGGTGAATGATAGTCTTTTTCCTTTCTGGATTTGAAATTGATAGCCTGTGAACCTGTTGCGAAACTGCTTGAACATGTTGCGGTTTCCGTTTTTGTTTGTTGCAGGCGGAGTTTGTTATAGGTTCAGTTAGGAGGTTTAGGGAAGTGGTTGTTTCTGTTTGGTTATTGACAATTAGTAGTTTGAGAATTGGTTAGAGAGAATTTTAAACAGTTAGTTGGGTGGTTAAAGGTTAGTTATGTGCTGTTAGATGAAGTTATGGAATTCTGTTTGGGAACTGTTAAAAGGTTTAAGAGGTGAGTTATGGAAGATAAAAAGCGGTTAGGAAACAGTTAGAGATTATGTTGAATTTTGTTGCAATCCGGTTTTGTTAGTTATAACTGTTTGATGCTAAGACTGAGTATATACAGGGCTGAATTGTTAGAAGTTTCTTTTGAATCCTGTTAGGAGGTCAATTGGTTAAGATGAGATCGTTGGTTTTGAAGTGTGGGGCTGATATGTAGAACTGATATGTATTTGTTATTCTGAGCTTGCTTTACATTAGCCTTGCTGAGTAGTTTTCATGAGGAGGATGACATAATCGTAGTGCAGCCTTGAACTGATGCATCTGTCTTGTTTTTTTTAGTTGATGTGCTGCAAGTTTTATGGTATAGAGTTTGAATGCTTTCGCCTTTTCCTTTTTATGCAGATTGGTTTATGAGTTGCAGTTTACACGGCAGACTTAACATGGCACCAATGGAAATGATGGAGATCTTTTGATATCGGTTGGGCACGATTGGAAACATGAAGATGAAGTTTTGAAGAAACTTGGAGGTGACACAAAGATGGGATTGTCGAAGGGTCGGTTTGACCCAAAAGTCAACAGTTGACCAAAAGGCAACTATAGGCCAAATACTTGTTTTTGTGTGGTTTCCTTTGTAATGGGGTTTTTGTAATCTTATTTGGATTTGGAATTTGGATGGATAGTAATGTATATTTTTGTATGGAAATTGAATGATGTAATGGTTTTTGAATTGACAGTTGCGTATTTTGTAATGAACGACTTTGGACTTTAGGAATGTGCATTAGCTTTGCAATAAGTCTTGTGTTTGCATCTTGAATTCCAAACAATCACCATGAGTGAATCTTTTTTATTGCATATTTGAAATGACTTTTGGTATCACGGAGGAATTGTGTTTGAGAATCTTAAACTATGTCACTCGAGGATCATTCCTCCTTTTCTCTTTTAATCTCTCAAGAACAAACGACTTCTTGCAGTATCGGTAACATACATAAACCAAAACCTTGCACCGACTCCTTAATATGAAGACCATAGCCATATGATTTGTGAACTAAACAATAAGTTGCTTCTTTGAACTGATGAAAGATGACCTCCATAAAACTTCCATACACAATGGGATAACCCTTGATACAAAACCAAGAAGAAGTATACGTCCTCTCGCAACCCTTGAGTTAACAAGAAGAAAGCCATATGATCCTTGAATCAAACTTAGTTCACTTACGCTTCCAACCATGTTCTTGATTGATGAGAAATGCACTCAATGTATGCAGAAGGCAAAAACCCTAATTCATGAGATCCCCATTTGGAACAACGTCAAGCTCAAGTACAAGGGATTAGAAACCCCTAATTTCAATAATTCTTGATCCCATGCTTCTTATTGATTAATGAATGTATGATCTATGTCAGGTGACCTAATGGAAGTATGTATGTGAATGTAAAGCCTGAACCAGATGAAAGTGAAAGAGTAGGACAAATTTGGGGTATGACAGGTACCTCAGTACACAAGAATATCCAGAGGGGGCATCTACAATTGATAAGAAGACTCTGCGGAAATTGTCATCCAAGTTCTTTCTCAATGGTGATGTATTATACAAAATAAACTTTGATTCTATTTTGCTTAGATGCGTGGATCAACATGAAGTAGATAAAATCATGAAGGAGATACATGAGGGTTATTTTGGAATGCATTCTAGTGGACCTATCATGTCTAAGAAAATCCTGAGAGCGAGTTAGTTTTGGTCTACCATGTACGTTGATTGCTTTCATTATGACAGAACTTGCCACAAATGTCAGATTTATGCTGATAAAATGAAAGTAACTCATGCACCTATGAATGTCATGACTTCTCCTTAAACCTTTGCTATGTGGTGCATTGACATGATCGGCCGTATTAAACCAATTGTTTCTAATGGTCTTTGTTTCATTCTGCTTGCTATTGACTACTTCACCAAATGGGTAGAGGCTGTTTCGTATGCCAACGTCACCAAACAAGTGGTTTCCTGCTTTCTTAAGAACCAAATTGTTTGCCGATATGGAGTCCCTGAGAGGATCATTATTGATAATGGATCCAACCTCAACAAAAAGATTATAAATGTGTTATGTCAAAAAATCCAGCATCACAACTCTTCTCCTTATCTCTCAAAGATGAATGGCGCTGTTGAGGCAGCCAGTAAGAATATAAAGAAGAATGTAAAAAAGATTGTGGTAACATTCAAGGATTGGCATGAGATGTTTCCTATCGCTTTGTATGGTTATCGTACTTTGGTACGCACCTTAATAGGGGCAACCCCTTTCTCGCCTGTCTATGGAATGGAAGTAGTCATACCAGTCAAAGTAGAGATTCTTTCTCTAAGGGTTGTGATGAACGTCAAGCTCGACGAAGCTGAATGGGTTTAAACAAAGTTTGATCAATTAAACCTCATTAATGAGAAGAGGTTGACAACCATATGGCATGGACAATTATACCAGATGAGGATGAAAAAGGCTTTTGACTAAAAGGTTTTTCCTCAGAGCTTCCAAGTTGGAGACTTATTGTTGAAAAAGATCTTGTTGCCCAATAGTACTGATACCAGGGGAAAATGGGCACCAAACAATGAAGGATCGTACATTATGAAAAAGGTTTTATATGGTGGAGCCTTTCTACTTACAACCATAGATGATGAATATTTTCCACTCTCTATGCATTTAGACGCAGTTAAAAAATACTCCGCATAAAACAGATCTGCTAAGTTAACGACTTAGGCAGAAAATGGGCATCCTATGTTAGAACAAGATTTGTTCTGATCAATATTCTATGTTTTGATGATAACATTATATATGAATTTTGTATAAGACAATGTGGTACTCTAATCCTTTGCATTTTCCATTTCAGGCAATATATAAAGAGTATGCACAAAGCAGCGCTCAGAAGCACTGACTCAGAAGGTTCTAGATGGCTACATCAGAACATGCTCTGGAAAGACATCAGAAGATGGTCAAGCAGAATCAAAACATGAACTAAAAGCATCAGAAGAACGAAGTCAAAAGCAAAAGCACTGAAGTTCTGAATGGTATCACGCTCAAGCTCTTCAAAGTCAGAAGACAAGAAGATGCTCTGCACCAAGCTGTTGACTCTGAAATTCAAACGTTGTTATCTACAAATCTGAGTCTAGAAGAAAGTATAAGATGACAGGCTACTAAGTCTAATCTCTGACTGACAAAAGGAACGTTAGAAGCTACAAAAGGCAAAGTCAGAAAAAGCAGCAAAAGCATCGCTCGAGGTAGTTGACAAAAATGTGAAACATTAAATGCAGCGTTGTGCTTTTCACGTAAAGCATTAAATGCAATCCAACATTCATCTTCTCTCAACGCCTATAAATAGAAGTTTTGATCAGAAGCAAAGTAGAATACTTGTGCAATATACTAAAACGCTGTCAAATTCAAAACTCACGAACTTCATCTTCAACCTCACAATTTCTTGTAATATTTAGTGAGTGTTAAGCTTAGAACTTAAGAGAAATATCACAGTTGTGAATACAACTTTATTAGAAGCAAAACATACTCTTGTAAACGTTATTTTTACATTGATTGTAAAATGATTCCTAGAATGATCAAGTTGTGATCTGTAGACTCTAGAAGACTTAGAAGTTATCTAAGTGGAAAACCATTGTAATCAATTAGATTAGTGGATTAAATCCTCAGTTGAGGTAAATCACTCTAAGGGGGTGGACTGGAGTAATTTCGTTAACAACGAACCAGGATAAAAATATTTGTGTTCATTGTTTTTATCTTACAAGTTTTAAAGTCACACTTATTCAACCCCCCCCCCCCCCCCCCCCCCCCCCCCTTTCTAAGTGTTTTTCTATCCTTCATCCTAATAGATCACAAAAGGAAAAAATATGGGCAAAAATTAGGGATAAAAATAAAAAGAAGTAAACCCACTAAGTTGAAAATCTTAAAAAGGCTATTTAGGCAACAAAAAAAAAGGGTATCCCAGTGGACTGAAAATCCTAAAGGGTGGTCCAGGAAAAAGTTATGGATTTAAAGTGAATGACTGGGATCTGGGCGATCTGGGATCTAAACCCCCAAGCTAAATAGTTAGGAACCTAAAGGATAGGAATCAATCCAATCTCCCTCTTCTAGAAGCAAGATGTCGAAACTTTGAAGATATGGTGGTTATAGCAGAATTGGAACTCTTTAGAAAACCAGATTCCTTATTGTTATGTTGTATGTTTCTTTGTTATTTTTCGCAATTACCTCTTTTTAGGAATTGCTTCCTCATATGTAAATGCCTATTCACATGCCAAATTCAATAAATACTTTCCATCCAAAAGCTCTCTTTTTTACTTTTAATGCTTCGATTGAAAAAGTCTAGTATTTATTGATAATAACATTGCATCTAAGTTTTTTTTAGGTCTAACAAGAACATGTTTAAACATTTGAAATATACTTGGATTTTTTAGTGACTTTTTTTACTAACGCATTTGTTTGTGCCTGGGGCACGAATGTTGATTTGGCTATTTACGAGGACCGTCATAAAATTTATGTTCCCCACTGAGTTTGTAAATCCTTTTAGTCATTCTCCAACAGAGTATGCGGCACATTATTGTTTAACACATTGTTGGTGTTCTCCCCCAGCAAAAGCATTACTCATACATTCTTGCATGTAGTGACCATCATCACATTACAAACAACCAAAATTGTGTAGCATTTCCATTTTTATGGAGCATTATGAGATGGAAAATTCAAACATGCATCTGAAGCATAAGCCAATTTGTTCCTTCCCACAGAAAACAAATACATACATCATTTCAACTAGTGGAAGTATTACCCTTCAAACAAAGTTTTGTGCCCTCTCACCTCTATTTCCCCAGTCGGGTCTAGAGCATCCTCATTACCACTCCCCATCAGTATTTTACATAAAGTTTTCCCTAGCAGAGTATGTTATGGCCTCTATCCCCATTAGAGTCGTATACCTTTTGCTCTGTAAGTCGCATCATCCAACGTTTGATAATTATATACTTTATAAATCCATATCATTTGGCATCTATACCTTTCTGCTTTATAAGTCCATACTAGATGGTGTCTGTTATCAAATGGCTTCGTAAGTCCACATAAGTTGGCGTTTGTTCAACCTTTACTCTGTAGGTCCGTACCATATGGCACATGTTTATCCGCTTTACAAGTCCACCTTTGTTGGCGTCTGAGATACCTTTTGCTCCGTAAGTCCATACCAGATGGCGTGTGATATTTGTCCATTTTATAAGTCCATATTAGTTGGCGTCTGGGACACCTCTTTACTTTGTAAGTCCATATCATATGGATTCTGTCATTCTCCTTCTCTGTAAGTCCATATCAATTGGCGTTTGATCACCCTTTACTTTGTAAGTCCATGCTAGATGGCGCCTGTTATTTTGTTGTTCTTTAAAGTCCACTTTCAGTTGGTACCTTTTTCATATTAAATCCCCAGTTGGATCCTATCATTAGAGTTCAGTTCACTTGGGTAATATCAATACACCATCTCTTCTCCACAAAGTGCAAATTTTCTGGTTATTTTGGTATTTAATCCTCTTCCACATCGAACTTTAGAAAGGAGAAAGCCAATCTCACCTTCAGGTAAAAGATGATTGAATAAGCGCAAATGTTACACCTCAAAATTTACCCTTTTAATTTCAATCACAACTGACTTATGCTTCACATTCATCTGCATTTATCCATTAGTGCAATAACCTCACAATCATGCATAAAAGATATGTGATCACATTATATTTCTTGTGATTTGGGTGTTCCATTTAAAAAGGAGAGGACATGTCTGTCAAGGTTTGATTCATCATCATCAAAAGGATCAATCTCTCCTCAATGCTAAGGTTTAATCAATTATTTCACCAGATACTTCTATGGAATTAGGGTCTTGAAGCTATCAATACATCAAGTCATCATTGATGGGATTTAGGGTTCTTAAGCACCTCAAGATGCTCATTGCTCAAGCATGAAATAGTTAAACAGACAAAGCATATATTAAGGTAACTAAGATAGTCGTCATTAATGTCCTCGTGGGTATAAAATGTCTATTGGATATGAAAAGGAAAACATTTAAAGTTTCTTTCAATGTAAAGTTTCATTCAATGAAATTTATGTTTTCCTGTCATGAAGACTAACACAACCATCACAAAAAACTTTAAGGATAGAAAAAGTCTACACTTATATGATACTCCCTCTGTCCCAAATTATAAGAGAAATTCTCTTTTTTGATTCATTGAATAATTAATGTATATGGTCTATATGCAGACCAGATACATTAATTATTCAATGAATCTAAAAAGTGAATTTCTCTTATAATTTGGGACGGAGGGAGTAAGTTTTAACTAATGGTGGTGATGTAGAACTTGGTTAAATTCTATATCAATTTCTAAAGCATTGATGAATTAATCAGACAGAGTATACATTGGAGAACTAAGAGAGTAGTCATTAATGTCTTCGTGGATATAAAAAGGCATACCTTTAAAGTTTCCTAGAACATAGAGTTTATTAAATGATATAATGTTTTCGAGTCATGTAAAGACTAATATAACATTCACAAATGCCTTCGAGGATAGCAAAATTTAATGTGATATGATAGGCTTTAATTAGTGGTGGTGATGTAGAGCTTGGTTAAATGCTATATCAATTTCTAAAGCATTGAAAATTTATTAATGACAAATCATACATTATTGAAAATAAGAGAGTTGTCATTTATGTCCTTGTGGCTGTAAAAGGCCTACATTTAAATTTCATTAGAATGTATATTTTAATTAAATGATATAACGTTGCTGTGTCATGGAGGCCCGTAATTATATTTTTCTCTTGTTCTCTCTTTAGAATTATTTCTTTTTCACTTAAAGTTGCCTTAGTACTTTTGAGTGAAATTTTACTCGTGAAGAAGAGTTTGTAAGCGGTCATGCAGGTTGTTTAATTCTTAAGAGTGTGATAATCTTAAGAAATTTAGTTTGTTTTGTGAGATAAAGCACTCATAAAATATTTGCCTAGGTTTCTTAAGCTTTGCCCGAAAAAGCTCTTTTGTAAATTAAGAAAATCCTAAAAATCTCTAAATGGTTTGTTAGCTTAACTTAGGGTAAAAGCTCTCCTTAGTTGGGGATAATCCTGTAAAAATATCAATATCATATTGTATTAAGATTCGCGGGAATAACTTGTAAAAGCTCAAAAGTTTGTAGTAAAAATCTCAAGGAAGATCTCTTAGGGACAAGATTAGACCAACGGTCGGTCAAACCTAGATAACTCTCTAGTGCATTCTCTCTAACACTTACTCTTTTATATTTTATGTTATTTACTGTTTTTATTTCCACTACTATATAGTCTTAAGAAACTACTAACATAATTTCAAGTTTAATCGAGAAAATACAAAAGTAATCACGAATTTTAAATACCACAAATTCGTCCACCCTATGCTTGAAGTCATTTGTCCACAAATGGCATTAGAGCCTAATTTCTGTTAAAGACTAATCATCCCAAGAGACAAAATTACTTTAAGCTATTTACTAAACAAATCACAATTATTTAATCTAGAAGGGTATAGTTTGTGGAAAGAGAAAATAAAGTTTTTCATAGAAGGGGTGGATCGTGGTACTTGAAAGGTTATGAAGGAATGCTTGTTTGTTCCTACATACAAAGTTAATGGTGCTGTAAAAAAAACAAACATAAAAAGGATTGGACCAAATATGATAAAAAAAATGTGTTGTGCAGTTTGAAGGCGAAAGTTGTCATCACTACCACTCTAGGTTTTGATGAGTTTTTGCGAGTTGCTCACTATGAGACTGCAAATAAAATATGGTGTTGGAAGAGAATGTGATGTTAGAAAACATTCTAAATGGGGTGTGAATAAACTTTTAAAATTAAAACCAATTGATTCTTCAAATGAGAATAACCAGAGGTTTTTCTGAGTTTACGCGTGGAAGTTTATAAAGCTAAAATGTGAAATTATACTCATTTGACAATTATTTGCGTACCAACTCAATATTAATTTACAAATATCGCAATGTCTAAATGAATAAACACAACATATGCAATTGAACAAACTGAATAAGTCATGAGGTGTGGTTAAGTAAATTAATCAACAAGCGAATTCTAAAAGCAGAATATTTCTCAGATTTTAATCATTACTAAAGCTCTTGTTAGGTCTTCAATTCCAACAAAATCTAAGCTTATCAAATAAATCGCAATGAACGAATTTAAACCTAAGCATGCATGTTCTACAAAATTTAAATTCAAGAGTAAGGGATATAGAGATGACACTAGGATTTATAGTGGTTTGACTCTGTCGTCCTCGCGTGAGTCTAAGTCCACTTCTTCCAATAGTTTCCTTTTATTTAGACATATATCTCAAGAGTATATAATATGACCAATCTATAATAATGTTGAATAAAAATAAAAAATAGAATCTTTAATTTGGATCTTGACTTGTAAATCGCTTAATGCTAAACCCTTATCGCAACCTCTACTCGATCAACGCTTTGAATCTTCCAATATCACCAATCTGCTCTAAGCCTTCATGTGTAGCAATTAACCCTTTGATCCTACTGATTCCTTATGCATAAGTTGTTTGAAGATTTGAAAAGAACTTTGCCCTATTATGTAGCTTTCGACACAGTCACTACCAAGGAAATGTGGAGAGGAGAACCTCATTAATTTCACTGAAATTTGTCAGCACTAATGACAACAACCTCAATCTTGCAATAACCAGAAAATCTTTTACCCAATCTTCAACAGAGATTAGTTTCAAGACAACATCTCCTTCAATCAATTATCAATAACTCATGATCAAGATATGAAATTGAAACTGAGGTTGAAAATGAAAGAACTTCTAATGCAAGAGTTTTAAAAGAGGTGGTTGATTTTTCACAGAAGTTCACAAAAAAATTATGAAATTCCGCTCATAAAAAAGTGTTGACAAAATATTTTATGTGCTTCAGATTAAGCGCAAAAAGATTATAAAAAGTTAGTTAGATTCGAATCAAAGAAAATTTAGTTATGAGTCAAGTGAGCAAGTGAAGTGGAATAAATAAAAATTATATTTTTGACTCATTTTTCAGTTTATTTGAATCAAGCACAAAGTGTGATTCGAATCATGTACCCCGTGATTCGAATCATGTTAAAAATTTGATTCAAATCAAAGCACACCGAGAATCCTGAAAAAATTCTGAAAAAGGTGTCTGATTTGAATCATGTTGAAAGTTTGATTCGAATCAAACTGAGTAGAAGATCACAGGAAGAGTGTGATTTGCATCGTGTTGAAAATTTGATTTGAATCAATCAGCTAAAAAATTCTTGGAAAGAGTCTGTCCCATTTGATTCAACTCAGAAAGTATGTTTAATTCTTATGATTCGAATCAAACATGTAAAATCCCAAATTTTCAAGTTTTCAAAAGGCTTTTGAGATTTTAAATTATACTTTCTTCAAATATAAAACACATAATGTTCTTATTCCACCAACTCATGCAAATGATTAAGAACCTCATGATGAAGTTTGAATATTACCAATGATTTATACATGCTAAAAAGATCTACAAATCAATTTCAAACTTGATTCCCGATGTGCAATTTATGAGGGAGACTCAATAAAAGATAATAAATTAAAGCGATAAGACAAATAACAAAATAACAGTATCAGGGGTGCTCCCCCTACATAGGATAAGGACATGCAAACAACTCCCCCCAGGGATTTGCAACTACATATGGGACATCCTCCAAATTAACCATGAGGGAACTACTGAGGCAAAGATAGTAAGGTTAGCACATTAACTCATGAGTATGAACTCTTCAGAATGAAACCTGAAAGAAGCTTAATCAAATGCAAACACGGTTTATCCATATCATAGGTCATATCCAAAGTGATTGTGATTTGAACACACTTCATTTCATACTTCACTCATTCGTAAGTGAATAACATTCTCATTTTGCCAAAAAAAATGAGTCAAATTATATCCACAAATACATCTTTAATTACATGAAATATGGTCATGTTTGTTTATTTTATCAATTTATCTCATGATTCAACCAACTTGATACTCTCATGATTGTGCAGAACTAATTGAATGAAGATTCTGTTTCTTTTCATGTTTGTTGCAATTTATACACATAAAAAGAAAAGGATAACATGATTTTGCAATCACACTTCATTGCCGGGAAATTATAACATTAACATGGTTTTGCATATATCATGAACATTGAAAGATAACTGCTAGTACACAATTTATAAACTATCTCAGATTTTGGCCCATAGAGAAAAACAAAAACTCCTCCTGAATTATTATTAGTCAAATAAACAGAAGTTTACATGTGGTTGAATTCCTCGTACACAAAGATAATTCCATTAGCATTTGGAGCTTCATTCTTGTATCTACAAATTTCGCACATTGAATTGTCATTGTGTTCAGAACTCTTGAATTCTGGATTACATATTTTACAAATTGAAACTCCCAATTTACACGGCTGTAATTTCTAAGTGAGCATGTTGTAAGATGAGATAAAAAGCATCCTGGAACAATTTCTGGATCCTCCCACGTTTCGTCACAAAAATCTTTCAAAAACTCAACCTGATATACAATTGAAAAATTTTAAAAATATATAAAAGAGAACTAAAATAAATAAAAGTACCAATACTTACATTAGAAACATCATCAATAATAAGAGTTTGAAGCTTGGGGAAATTTTGAAGCAGTTTTATGAGCCAGGTCCATTTCAGCATCCGCATTTCCCACATAAAGTCGAATATAATCTCCATGCGAGTTAAATTGTGAAAAATGCAATCTACTATCGAGGGTTCATCCTACATGAGTTACAAAGACAATATGCATATGTCAGTAGTTCATCTGTGTGGACGTGTCAGTGTCTGGTACCTGAGATATGATATGATATCTGGAGTGATTGAATAAATGATGCATACCACTTCAAGACGGAGATGCTTGACATTATGAAGCCAATTAAGATTAATGTGTATATCAGAAATGTTAGCTCTGATTAAATTGGATAAGCCTGCAACTCCTCGACACCGGCGATCAAGTGTATTTACTATTAAATCCTTCACTTCCAGCTCTTCTAGAAAGGGACATCCAAAAAGAAGTTTGCAGAGAAAATCATGATTGCGGAACGTTACGTTTTCCAGGTGAAGAAATTTGAGCGAAGGAAGATAAACGAACGGAGTTTTATCGAATGTTATCGTCCTCAGTTTCAGAACTATCAACGTCTTCGCAGTGACGGAAGACGAAAACGAGTGACGGAGATCGATAGTTAGGTTTTGAACTTTCCTTTTAAGTGCCGAAGAAACGAAATTGTGGAAATCCTTTTTGGGATAGAGGCGGTGGCGGCATTTGAGGTGGAGAGAAAGGATTGGGAGAGAGGTATCACGATGAGATAAGAAGGAGTAGAAGAAATGGCGAAAGGATAGAGCGTGTGGGAATGTTTTGTCGTCGAAGTGGAGGAGGAGTTGCGAGAGGTAGAGAGGCTTCCATCGCTTTGAGAGGAGGGTTGTGACGGCGGCGTCTTTGATGGGGAGGAATGAGAGGATGTGGTGGAGAATTGAATCGGGGAGAGGGCTGATTCGATCTTTTTGCCGGGAGAGAGTGAGGCGTATCCGCTTGGATATTGCGGCGGTGATGAAGGAAGATTTAGGATTAGAGGAATCCATTGGCGATTGCGATTGGATGAAAGGCGGCTAGGCAAGGCCAAGGCTAAAAGTTTACTTGAGAGAAATTGGGAGTCAACTTGCTCAACTCGTTAACTTGTGTTGTGTGACTTAGTTTTTATAAATTTATAAATATGATTTTTTATTATAGTAATTTGATATATTTTTATGAGGTTAAAGGTAGTGCACTGTCATTCAGTAGAAACAAATCGTTTTGCCATGTCATATAATTTTTTTAAAAATTAAAGTCTGATTTATCCTGATTCATAGTTGTGATTGGTTGACAGTGTAAAACTTTTTCACACTGTCAGTGCATCACCCATTTTCTCTACTTTTATTTAGAATTTAAAGGTAATTCTGAGTAAACTAACTTTACACATACAACCAATCAAAATTCTTATACTTATTATGTCATAATAAATTTTTTAAATTAAAATTATGTTTTAATTGGATACATGATTAACAGTGTATTTTACAATGTCAATGCATATCCTTTTTCTCTTTTATTTAATCATTGAGTTTTAAAAAAAAATCAATTTATAAATTGATCGTACCTGATCAGAAGAATCGTCGTAGGCTGCTCGGACTGGATCTTCTAGGAAGGAGGAGGGGGGGTGTACCTGCAAGGTACTCCAATGCCAAAGTAAGTTGACGAGCAAAGGAGCGCAAGTACTAGCTAAGAGTGAGTAAGAATTGAATACCTGACCCTCTACTGAGAGAGGGTATTTATAGCCCCCAGCGCTGGGCCATGATCACGCTAGTGGACTGGATTTCCAGGCCCAACTAGGAGACTGCCAGGTTTCCTAGGCGGAAATATCGGAGGTGCGTGATGCCCTCTGTCCTGGTTAACCGCTCCGGAATCCCAGGGAGACGCGGTCTTATAAGGGCCACGTGGACTCCGTAGTATTCGGAGGATTGGGTGTGAAGGACCACTGCGCGGAGCAGGGTCCTCGGCAGACAAGTGCTCGTAGAAAGCTGTGTGCCGAGCATCCACCTGCTCGTGGAGAGCACTGTGCCGAGCACCAGCTAGAAGACGGAGAGCGGTGCCGGGCAAAGCCGAGACGAACATGAAGCATCCTCTGCCAGTAGCTTAGGTTGGTTTGGGCCTTTAAGCCTAATGGGTTGAAACTAGGTGGGCCGAATCTCGGCCCAGCCCAGAACAGGAGCCCCCCGAGTCAGAGTTCCGAGGAAGGAGCTTCGAGTTTTGCCTCTGTTGGCCGGCAGCCCCGAGCAGAGTCACCTCGCGGAGAAAGTCGGAAGGTCGCGCGTGGGGGGCACGCGCTGACGTGGCAGTGTAATGATTGCCTAGGGGTAGGAGGCGGCGCCTAGGGAATCTGTGTCAGCCGACGTGACGTTTCGTATTCCGGGCAAAATCTCCTATAAAAGGAACGAGGCTTCTCATTAGGGCATTTTTTCGCCTCTGTTCAAGTGCTCGGCGTCTGTGGTTGATCTTTAAATCTCTCATTCAAGAATTTCTTCCAGCAATCAAGTTTCCCCAACATCATGTCTGGATCAGGTACGACTGTGTTCTTACTGGACTTTGAATGATTTCCTGCATTTTTATGATAAATTTAGTAATGAGTTTATGCCGTTTTTTTGCCATCTAAGTCGGCATATTGCTGCGGAGTAGGGTATCTTCCTCGGGTTATTCATGCGATGCCCGGGGGGAACCAATGTAAACGTTAGATGATATTTGTTTTCCGCCCGGCTTTTTCATGTCTCAACTCGTCGTATTCATGGAACGGACGGCATGTTTAAGTTTCTAATCGGTTTATTCCTCAACGTTGCCGGCCTGATTGAGGCCAGTTTGAGTTTTGCCGAGGTGGACCCGAGCGTCTTGGCCGCTGTCTTGGTTGATTCATTGAAGGGGTTTGGTCGGTGGCTTGATTGCTTGCTGTTCCACCCTTTCACTTGCTTCGCGGTGGAAGGGTGGATTTGATGACCGGTCGAATTCATTTTTTCCTTCTGCGTGCAGGTGAATCAGGTTCGGGGTCTAGCTCGGAGTCAAGCTCAGAGTCTAGTTCGAGCTCGTGGGATGAGTCTCAAAAGACGAGTGCGAGCAGCTCCGAGGTCGAAGGGGTAGAGGCCGAGAGCGCACCTCTTTCAGTGATAGAAGAGGGTGACGATGAGGGGGTGTCCCCGGGGTCCGACGAGGAAGCTGGGTCTGATGAGGAAGCCGGGTCCGACGAGGGTGTCCCCGTGACCCCCTTGTTTGAGTATGACTTTGAAGTGGACCTAGATTGGGTGGCCGAGGAGCCCCAGCTGGAGGTATCGCGATACACCGAGTCGCTGTCCGGTGCGTTCCGTGAAGTTGGAGAGCGAGGGCCGAGCGATGAACTGAACTTTCAGGTGGTATGCCCGTCCGCCGACGAGCGCATTTGCTCTCACTTTCATGGAGATAGTTTCGCCATGTACGAGTATGTTTTTCGGGAGCTCGGATTTCGTCTGCCGTTCACCAGCTTCCAGGTTTCGCTTCTGGCTTGTCTTGCGCTGGCGCCGTCTCAACTACACCCGAACGCTTTTGCTTTTATGCGAGCCTTCGAAATTGTCTGTGAGTATCTGGGCATCGGGGCCACGACCGACCTGTTCTGCCGTTGTTTCAGAGTCCAACGGAAGGTGGCCGACGGGCGGTATGGCTGGGTTTCCTTCAAGAATGCCGACCGTAAGCTCTTCAAAATGTTTGTTGACTCGGTTAAGGACTTCAAAGACCGGTATTATGTCATCCGTCTGCGCAGCCGGGCAGCTTATACCTCGCTGTCGAAAATGGTGACAGTGCGTGGCGAGGACGGGGCCCCGAAGAGGGACGAGGAAGGGAATGTTCATACCAGACTCTGCAGTGTGTTCCCCTTTGTCTGGTGGAAGGCCCACTTCAGTTTTCCCCCCAAACATTATGCTCGGGAAGACGGGGACTTGGACGAGCAAGATGCAGCATCGTACCTTCGTCTTTGCCAGTGGGTGGACAGCTTCACCCTTAGTTCGTGGGTATCGAGGACCGGGGAACCTATTTGTGACGAGGATGGGGTCCCGATGACCGAAGCTAGAGCCATCAACACCCGGGCTCTTTTGATGTGCCGGTCGACGGCGGAAACGAAGGCGTTGTTAGGTGGACTTTTAGTCTTTATTTTGATTTTTCAGTTAATGTTCTTCGCTAACTGTTTGTTTTGTATTTCAGATGCTATGCCCGTGAAGGAGGACAAGGTCCTGAAGGCGGCCCAGGATGGAAGGAGGATCCGGGCGTTAAAAAACAAGAATCGGGGGGTGGGTTCAGGTGAGCATTCCGGCTCTGCTGGTTCTCCTCTGGTGATCCCGGAAGGGGGGACGCCGAAGAGGCAGCGTCGGTCGGAGATGTCCCGGGAAGATCCACCCATCACGGGAGCTGAGCGCGGATTTGTACTCCCTCCTTGTTTCAAAGAGGGTCAGTTTTTCGAGAAGTTTCCTCTATCCCTCTCCCCGGATGAGTCTCGCCGAGTTGAGGAGATGTCTTCCCCGGCCCGGCTAAAGCAGTTGGCCAGCGACAGCGCTGCTGTAATGAGGGTTGTCGGGATGGCTCAAATGTTTGCCCAAGGGGGTGCTGCTTCTGCTGAGGTCCTGCAGAAGGCGGAGGATGATAAGAAGGCCGCCGAGGAGGAAGCTGCCCGGCAAAGATCTCTTCGGGAGAAGATAAAGAAAAAGATGGAGGATCTTTTGAAGCAGAAAAACGAGGAGGTGGAAGAGGAGAAGAAGAAGGTCGCTGAACTCGAACAGGCTTGGGAGCCGACCGCCGAAGAATCCTCGGATGTGGCGGCCTTGAGGTCGAGGGCCGAGTTTGTCGAGAAGATTGACGACTTGAAGATCGAGCTTGCTGACATGGCCGAGGAGGGGTTCAAATGTGCCGTTCAGCAGTTGAAATTTTTGAATCCGGGCCTGAAGACGGACAACATTGGAGTGTCGAGCAGGATTATGGATGGCCAACTGATCCCCGGCACACCTGAAGACGATTGAGTTTTTAGGGCCTGCGCGTCCTTGTTTTCTCGGCCTGCGTGCCATTAATTTTATGGTGATTTGTTGGGCTGAAGCCCGGGATATTGGGGGCCTGCGTGCCCGTTTTTGGTTGTAATATTAGAACATCGTCGGCCAATTTGGTCGGCAGTAATGTCCATCAATTTTTCTATGTTTGTTTTAGCATTGTATGCTTTAAGTTATTTTCGCTGTATGTCCGTATATCGTCTTTGATTGTAGGCTATGCTCGTATGCTCCGAGGATATAATCCATACTTAGAATATTTTACAGCGTTTTGACCATGATCGTCCGTTCCGATTGCATGTTTTATACAGTATTTTATGGCGTTCGGTTGTGCTCGAATTTTCCGGGGACTTGCTCCAACACTTGATTGTTTTGATAGCAATATGCCGCAGTCGGGCATACCGGGGAGCTGCCTCAATATTTAGAATATCCGAGGGTTGTTGGTTATGCTCGGACATCCCGGGGGTATATTCTAATATTTGGAATATAATTGACAACAATGGAAATGTGCTCGGCCCTGGTTGGTTGCCCGGAGGTGTGGGGAACGATCCGGGGGCGCAGAGCAGGTGTGCGCTATTAGCGAGCGCGAGATCGCGGTTGCGGCCAAGCGTTCGCGGCGTGAACGATCCCATCGCGAGCTGGGGTTCTGCCATGCAGGTACTTCCACGGAGGATCTAGGTGTAAAACCCGCCGAGGGGCCGGTCCGTCCATCCGACGAGGGGGATCGACAGTTGCTGTCGTGGAATACTCACGTCCGTACCGACGACGTGGATCCGTGCCCGTCTGCTACCTGAGTTTGGGCCAGGTGCCGGGCGTTTTAGTTTATGTTTTAACTGTAATAACGTCTGAGTTTTTCGGCGTTCCAGGGTCGAGCAAGTTTTTCGCCGAGAAGATTCTCGAGATAGTAGGCGCCATTCTCGGTTTTGTCATAAACTCGGTATGGGCCTTCCCAGTTTGGGGCTAGTTTGCCTTCGCGCGAGTCTTTCATGTTTCTGCGGAGCACTAGGGCGCCGATTTCAAATTCGCGCTTTATAACTTTGGCGTTATGGCGAAGAGCTATTTGCTGTTTTAGTTTAGCTTCTCGGAGGGAGGATCCTGCTCGGATCTCCTCTACCATATCGAGTTCCTCCCTCATGGCCTCGTCGTTAAGTTCTTCCTCGAGGGGGGACTCGGTTCGCCGAGAAGGTTCTCGGATTTCCACGGGGATTACGGCTTCGGTGCCGTAGGTTAATCTGAAAGGAGTCTCGCCTGTGCTCGTATGGGGCGTCGTTCTATACGCCCAAAGTACACTATGTAGTTCTTCGACCCAGGCTTTTTTAGCTTCGCCGAGCCTCCTTTTCAGTCTTCGGAGGATGACTCGGTTGGCTGCCTCCGCCTGCCCGTTCGTTTGAGGATGTTCGACTGAGGTGAAGTGCTGTTTTGTGCCGAGCTTGGCCACGAATTCTTGGAATTTCCTGTCAGTGAATTGGGTGCCGTTGTCGGTGATTATAGCCTATGGTACTCCGAACCGAGCGAGTATGTTTCGTTTGTAGAAGCGTAGCACGTTTTGAGACGTGATCTTGGCGAGGGGTTCGGCCTCTATCCATTTCGTGAAGTAATCTACGGCGACCACCAGGTACTTATTCTGGTATGATCCGACCGGGAAAGGACCGAGGAGGTCCATTCCCCAGGTGGAGAAAGGCCAAGGAGAGGAGAGGGATTTAAGCTCGTTGGGGGGAGCTAGGTGCATGTCGGCATGCCGCTGACATCTGTCGCATTTTTGAACATGTTCTTTGGCGTCTTGCTGCATAGTCGGCCAATAGTAGCCGACTCTGAGGGCTTTCCTCGCCAGCGACCGGCCGCCGAGATGCTGGTCGTTGATCCCTTCATGAAGCTCTTGCAGTACTTCCAGTGCTTGCGAGCCGTCGATGCATTTAAGGAGGGGAACGGAGAAGCCCCGTCGATAGAGTTTATTTTCGATGACTGTGTACGAGCAGGCTCTCCTCTTAATGGCTGAGGCTTCCTTCGGGTCGTCGGGGAGCTCGCCGTTCGTGAGGTATTTGTACACCGGGGTCATCCAGCAATGGTCGTCTCCGATGGCAAACACTTGTACGGCTTGCGTGTTTTTGCCTATGCTTGGATCGGACAAGATTTCTTGTATCACCGACTTATTCCCTCCCTTCTTTCTCGTGCTCGCAAGCTTGGATAAAAGGTCGGCCCGCGAGTTGTGTTCTCGAGGGATGTGTGCGACGTCTGCCTTTGTGAATCCTTTCATTTTTTCTTTGACGAGCGATAGATACTCGGCTAGTGTGTCGTTTTTGGCCTGGTAATCGCCGCTAACTTGGGACGCGACCAGTTGAGAGTCGGTATAAATCATGACTTCCCGAGCGCCCACGTCCTCGGCGAGGCGCAGGCCTGCTAGGAGGGCTTCGTACTCGGCCTGGTTGTTCGATGTGGTGAAGGATAGAACTAAGGATACTTCGATGACGAGCCCCTCGTCGTTCTCCAAGATGATACCGGCTCCGCTGCCCGCGTGGCTTGAGGCGCCATCAACATAGATGGTCCACTTATTCTCGGTGGGTGTTGGGGAGTTGGAGATCGTCGTCATCTCGGCCACGAAGTCGGCGAGTGCTTGGGCTTTTAATGCTTTCCTGCCCTCGTATTGTATGTCGAATTCGGACAGTTCGAGGGACCATTTCAGCATTCTCCCGGCCATGTCTGGTCGGCGGAGAAGTTGCTTGATCGGTTGGTCTGTCCGGACGACGATAGTGTGGGCGAGGAAGTAGTACCTCAGTCTTCTGGCAGCCGTTATTAGGGCCAGTGCGATTTTTTCTATCTGTTGATAGCGGACTTCGGGCCCTTGTAGGGCTTTGCTAGTGAAGTACACTGGCTTCTGCCCGTCTTCCGTTTCTCGGACCAGGGCCGCGCTGGCCGCCTCGCCTGAAACGGCCAAGTAGAGATAGAGAACCTCGTTGCTGTCTGGTCGGGATAGCACCGGGGGTTTGGAGAGTACTTGTTTGAGGTGGGATAATGCTTGTTCGCATTCCTCGGTCCACTCGAAAGCTGCTTCCTTCCGAAGAAGCTTAAAGAATGGAAGTGCATGCTGGGCGGACTTCGCGACGAAGCGGGATAATGCCGTGAGCATTCCGTTTAGTACCTGGATGGATTTTTTATTGGTGGGGGTAGGGAGGTCTGAGAATGCTCGGCATTTATCAGGGTTGGCTTCTATTCCTCGTTCTGTTAAGTAGAAGCCGAGGAATTTGCCCGCCCGTACTCCGAAGGTGCACTTCTCTGGATTGAAGCGCATCCTGCAGGACCTGGCCTGCTCGAAGACCCGCTTGAGATGTAGCGTGTGGTCGGAGTCTTCTCGAGATTTGACGATCATGTCGTCCATATACACCTCGAGCGTGTCGCCGATTTCTCCTCGGAAGACCTTGTTCATCATCCGCTGGTAAGTTGCCCCGGCATTTTTGAGTCCGAAGGGCATTACGTTGAAGTAATAATTGCCCGATTCGGTCATGAAAGCCGTGCATTGCTTGTCGCATTTCGCCATGGGAATCTGGTTGTAACCAGAATAAGCGTCCATGAAGGACAACAGTTTATAGCCGGCCGAGTTGTCGACCAGTCTATCAATATTAGGTAAAGGGTAGGCGTCTTTTGGACATGCCCGGTTAACATCAGTATAATCAACACACATTCTCCATTTTCCATTAGATTTTTTAACAAGTACAACGTTTGAGAGCCAAGTTGAATACTTGGCCTCGGAAATAAAATTTGCCTCTAGGAGGTCTTTTACAGCTTTCTCGGCAGCCTCCGCTTTCTCGGGAGACTATCGACGCCTACGTTGTACTACGGCCTTGGCGGTTGGATTGATGGAGAGGTGGTGGCAGGCGACCTCAGGGTCGAGTCCGGGCATCTCTGCGGCGCTCCAGGCGAACAGGTCGGCATTGGCTCGAAGGCAGGCTACGAGTTGCTTCCTCGGCAGGTCAGGGATGCCTTTGCCGATCTTCACTGCTCTGTCGGGGTTGTCTCCCAGTGGGATCAGCTCGAAATCTCCGTCGGGGACAGGCCGGACGGGATGAGGGGCTTTTGATTGTGTTTCTTCCCCGGTCTTCAGTTCTTCTTGTGTGAACCTTGCATCGAGGTCGACTGAGCTGACGTTGGCCGTTGGAACCTGATCTTCCCGAGGATGCTTGTCTTCGGCTCTTGGTTTTTTGTTGGAGCTGGTCGGAGGGGCGATCAGCTCTAGTCCTTTGACGGATGCATCGAAGATCCTCCTCGCAGCTTCAATGTCGGCGTTGATGGTGGCCACTTTCCCTGTCCTCGTGTAGAACTTCATCTTCAGATGGACCGTGGAGGGCACGGCGGTTAGCTCGGCCAGTGTTGGGCGTCCGATGATGCAGTTGTACAATGTTTTGCAGTCGATTACCAAAAACCTGGTTTTGACTTGCCTGGACGCTTCCCCTTCCCCGAAGGTGACAATCAGCTCGACGTAGCCCCATGGTTTGGTGGTGGCTCCGTTAAAACCTTGGAGGTCGGAACCCACATAGGGAGTGAGGTGCAAGTCATCCAGCTGAAGTGTTTGGAAGAGGTGGGAGTACATGATGTCGACCGAACTACCTTCATCTACCAGGACCCGTCGAACATCGAAGTTTGCCATTCTGGCTCGGACGAGGAGGGGAATGGTGGCGTTTGGAGCTCCGTCGGGCAGTTCTTCGAGGTAGAAAGTGATTGGCTCTGACTTTCCTCGGAATTTCCGCAGAGTAGGGCCGAGATCGGCATTGGCGCTGAGCAGCTCGTCGAACTTTCTCTTGACTGAACTGACGGTGAGAGAGCCGGGGTCCCCGCCGTTGGAGATGACCATTGCGGTGGGGAAATGTTCCCAGGTGCTGAGGGCGGTCGTCACGCCGACTGAAGGGATGAAGTCTTCTGGTCGGGTTACGGACAGTGCGACTTGAAGCGGTCTGCTGTCTGGTGAGTTCCCCTCGTCAGAGTTTCGAGGGATGTCTCTTCTGGGGGGTTCTCCCTTCTTGGTGTATCTTGCCAGGTGGCCCTCTTTGATCAGGGTCTCTATGGCATCTTTGAGATTTATGCATTCGTCGGTCATATGCCCGTGACTCTTGTGGTACTTGCAGTATTTGGACTTGTCCGTCCCCGGTCTTGTAGGATTTGACTTCGGGGGTCTGATGTTGGATTTTTTGAACTCGGCGTTCTGGCAGTCGGCCAGGATTTTCTCCCGGGAGGTGTTCAAAGGAGTGTAGTCGTTGAAACGCCCTGCTGGTCCTCGCCGTTCTTTGACATCTCGGGACCTGTCGTCCCTTCTTTTGTCTTGTCCTCGGCGTGACCCCGGATCTTCGAGGTTTGAGCTGCGAGTGGCATCACTGCCCCTCGAGGCTTTGATCGCGGCTGCCTAGCCTTCCTCAAATCGATGAATGCCTTTGCTTTGCGGAGGAGGGCATTCATCGAGTGCACCTTCTCAATCTTAATGGCCTTCTTGAAGTCACTGCCGGGGAGAAGTCCTCGCTCCAAGATGTACCTCTTCATGTAGTCTTCTGTCTGCACTTGGACGGCCTCCTTGTTGAATCTTTCAAGGTAATCTCGAAGAGGTTCATTGGGTCCTTGTACTACGGCCTCGAGATTGGCTTCCGATTTCGGTTGTCGTCGGGAGGCTGTGAAGTGGCTCAAGAAGAGTTCTTTGAGCTCGGTCCAGGAATGGATGGAGTTCGAAGGGAGGTTCCTGTACCAATTCATCGCTCCCTTCCTGAGGGTGGTCGGGAAAATGCGGCACTTGATCGAGCCTCTGACGACGTGATAGTCCATGACCGCTTCGATGCTCCGAATATGGTCGTCGGGGTCAGTGGTTCCGTCGTATTGGTCCAATACTGGCGGTTTCTCCATCCCCCGAGGGAGGTGGGCTCTCCGGATACTGGCGGACAAGGGGCTGCGGAAGTCCTCCTCGTCGCTCGGTCCTGGTGAATGGTAGTGCCTGTTTCGTCGGGAATCCTCTTGGTTGTCACCCAACTCAGCTTTGGAGGGGCCCCGACGGCCCTGTTCGGGGGAGGGGCTTCTTTGTTCAGCGGTTTCAGGTTTCTGGTTCTTCCTGTTCTTTCTGTGTGGAGAACGGGAACGAGTCCTCCGGTGGCGATGTCTTCTCGGGGGAGACCTTGAAGAGGACGGGGAACGCCGACGGTATCTTCTCGGCGGTGAGCGCGAGGGGGAATAGGAGCGTGACCTGTAGCGCCTCCGTGGAGAGGGGCGACGTCGCCGCTGTCTTTCCAGTTCGTGAATTCGGTCGTCCTGAATTCTGAGGAGGCTGTTCGTCAATTGTATTTCTTTGAGCAGGCGGACGGTGATGGGGTCAGCATCCTCGGGAATGTTAAGCGGTTCCTCTTCTTCTCCATGACGGGCTCTCCGCCTCTCGGAGGTGTGGGTGAATGAGGAAGCATGTTGCCCGTCTCGGAGGTCGGTCTCATTCACATTCTGGGCATGTTCCGGCACGTTGGTCGTTCTGACCTGCTCGCCGTTCTGAACGTGCCCTTCTGGAGGAACATGGTCAACATTCTGGACCTGTTGTAGGACCTGCAACAGCTAAGTGTCCTGGGTTTCATGCCCGGACCTTTGTCGCCGACGATCCCCCCGACGATGATTAGCTAGCTCGCGGGAGGATTCCTCGATCAGCTCGTGAAGGAGGAAAGGGTCAGCGTTTGGGATGTTGTTGTTGTTGTCAGCCATGACGATCGGAGATGATTAGCTTTGATCTTTGTTCTTTAAAGATGGGGAAGCAAGTTTCCCACAGACGGCGCCACTGATCGTACCTGATCAGAAGAATCGTTGTAGGCTGCTCGGACTGGATCTTCTAGGAAGGAGGAGGGGGGGTGTACCTGCAAGGTACTCCAATGCCAAAGTAAGTTGACGAGCAAAGGAGCGCAAGTACTAGCTAAGAGTGAGTAAGAATTGAATACCTGACCCTCTACTGAGAGAGGGTATTTATAGCCCCCAGCGCTGGGCCATGATCACGCTAGTGGACTGGATTTCCAGGCCCAACTAGGAGACTGCCAGGTTTCCTAGGCGGAAATATCGGAGGTGCGTGATGCCCTCTGTCCTGGTTAACCGCTCCGGAATCCCAGGGAGACGCGGTCTTATAAGGGCCACGTGGACTCCGTAGTATTCGGAGGATTGGGTGTGAAGGACCACTGCGCGGAGCAGGGTCCTCGGCAGACAAGTGCTCGTAGAAAGCTGTGTGCCGAGCATCCACCTGCTCGTGGAGAGCACTGTGCCGAGCACCAGCTAGAAGACGGAGAGCGGTGTCGGGCAAAGCCGAGACGAACATGAAGCATCCTCTGCCAGTAGCTTAGGTTGGTTTGGGCCTTTAAGCCTAATGGGTTGAAACTAGGTGGGCCGAATCTCGGCCCAGCCCAGAACATAAATATTAATAATTTATTCATATTAATATTTTATAATTGAAATTTTGAATAGTATATATAAGTGTTTATCGTGAATTTTAGTATATACTCCCTCCGTTTTTTATTATAAGTCGTTTTGGGAAAAAAATTGTATTTAAATATATGTCGATTTACAATTCCAATGAATAATTAATGCTATTTTTCCTATTATATCCTTAAATATTTATTATTCTGTCTCCTTTCAATTATATAAATTTATCTTCCACATGTCATTAATGAAGGATAATTTTGTAAAAACCTTTATAATTTCTCATTTTCATACAATAATTATTATTTTTCTTAATCTGGGTGAAAAGTCTAAAACGACTTATAAAAAAACGGAGGGAGTAAGTGTTAATCTTTAAAAAATATTACTCGCAGGATTTTAATTAATATTAGAATATATGTGCATAAATTTTTAAAGTGTATTTAATTATTGAATCTAGGGTCGACTTTGGACTCGGATAATCAGGTCCACGATCCAAGATTTCAAAAATTAGAAGCCTCAAAATCATATATTTTTTAAATTACAATATATAGTAAGTAATAAATACAATGTTCGTTAGAAATTAGGCGTGGCTTGGGAATAGGGCTGGAAATGAGTCGAGTCGAGTCGAACTCGCCTTAGCTCAGTTTGACTTATTAAAAATTGGCCGAGTTCGAGTTCGAGTTTAAGACGAACTTAAATTCGAGTTTAAGACGAACATTTTTTTCAGCTCAAACTCGACTCATTAAGAATTGGCCGAGTTTGAGTTTGAGTTTATCACGAACATTTTTTCAGCTCAAACTCGACTTGTTAGAAGTTCACGAACGTCTCGGTTCAACTCGTTTATTTCACGAACTTAAAAGTAATTTTTTAAAGTCTACTTTTATATATATATATATATATATATATATATATATATATATATATATATTTGACATTTTAAATTAATATTTCTTAAATAAAAAATATAGAAATAAAATAAAAGTTATAAAATTGGAATTTATACATGTTAATTTTATTTGTATAATTATTTGTAGAAATATTTTTCTTACTTAAGAATATAAATGATCAGTTATAACTGTTAGATTAAAATAAAATATGATACTAAGATTTAGAGCAAATCTTCAAACCTACTCTTAAAGACAATATAATATATCTCATATATAATCGAGTTGACTCATAAACCTAATGAGTCGAGTTATGTATAGTTCAAGTTCAGCTCATTTAGTTAACGAACTTAGTTTTTAGCTCATACTCAGCTCATTTGGTTCATAAACCTAGTTCAACGATTTAATTTTCGAATCGAGTTGCGAACTATTTTTGAGTTAGTTTGGTTCATTGTCAGCCCTATTTGAAAACATGATGGTTGTGGGTCTGAGGCATTGCTTATTTTTCCAATTTTAGAATTTTATTTTACTAAAAAAACTTGTGCTAAGCTGTTTTTACAATTTTAGATTTTTATTTTACTAAAAAGACAACTTGTATGAATATAATTTCAAAAAATCGTATATATATTCCACGACCTTTTTAATTTTCAATAAATTTTAAATAATATATAAATTATATTTAATATATATTTAAAATAGTTATTAAATAATAAATTCATTTATTATTAAATTTATATAGTAATATATAATAGTGTGCGTGTGTGTGGTTTAGCGGTGAAACGCTTGGATCCGGAGAGTGTGCTCTTCTCAAGGTCTCAAGTTCAAATCTTGGATTTTTTTACCAGAATGCCACATATATGAGATTCAAATACCAGAATGCCACGAACTGGAAAAAAATACGAAAATGCCACACTTTCAGTTCACGTCCGGCCAGGCCTTGGACGGACTGGAAAAGAGGTTTTTTTGCTAGTTGGGGTCCGGCCAGGGGTGGGCCGGACGCTAACTAAGGCCTTTTTTTTTTGTTATTTTAATTGATTTAAAGAATTATTAATTACAATAATAGTTTTTTTTATTAAAAATAATGATTAAAATACAATAAAATATAATAAAAAACATTATAATATAATAAAAAAAATTATTTGCCAATATTTATTTTAATTGAATTTAAGGATTTATTAATTATAAAAATTGTTTTTTTATTATAATTAATGATTAAAGTATAATAAAATATAATAAAAAACATTAAAATATAATAAAAAAAATTTATTTGCCAATATTTATTTTATTCAATACATAAACGGGTACAAGGAAAAAAAGCCTATTTTTTCTTGGGCTTTGGTTGGACCATATGACCCATAGTGAGACATTTTTTTGGTTTCGGTGCTCTTGTACTCTTGCGTAACGGTTGGTCATTGTTTGGTGGAGGTTGCCTTTGTGGAGAATCGTCGCTTGAAAGATCATCGTTTTGATGCGACGGACCATCATCCATAAATCTAGCCAGTTGTTCTGGAGTTATTGTCGGTAAATTATCAAGGATTTCATCATCGGTGATGTCAACGAGTGGTTGATTTGAAGCCACAAAAGTTTGTGGCACTTGTGCTTGAATGTCTGGATAGTAGGCATTTGCGGTGTCAAATGTATATTGTGGTTGGGAGAGTGAAAGCGGTTGAGATTGGGAGTATGACAGGTCGAAGTCGGGTTGAGGGATTGGGGTGTTATGTAGCGGTGGTCGAAGTGTGGATTGTTGTTGATATTGTTCTTGGTGGTAGTAGTAGTTTGTTTGGGGGGTTGAGGTGTAAGGGCTTGGTGTGGCAAAAAACGTGTGTTGTTGTGTGGTTTGAGTGTGTTGGTATGTTTGTGGAAAGGAAGAAGTTTGTTGTTGGAATTGTGTTTGTTGGAATTGTGTTTGTTGGAATTGTGTTGTTGGTTGGAATTGTGGTGTTGGTTGAAATTGTGGTGTTGGTTGGAATTGTGGTGTTGGTTGGAATTGTGTGGTTGGTTGGAATGATTGTGGGATTTGTTGATGAAAGGTTGTTTGTGGGGTTGATGAAGAGGAGGCATAATGACGAGGGTCTGCCAAATACGTTTCTTTCGACAAATATATTAATGGAATATTTCTTAACCATTGCATATATTCATCGGTGTGGCGTAAAGTAGTACTCACCTCACCTGTCATTATTAAGTTTCTTCTAACTTTCCACTCGTTGTTCTCGTGAATGTTCAAATCTCGATAATTACAATCCTTTACATCATTCTTCGTTACCAAGTGATGATCTCCAAGACACCTCGGAGGTTGAGGGATGTTTTGAGTAAACCCAAATTGAAGCCTAACCCTGTCGGCGTGATGCATTTCCACAATATGAAAACAAATAATATATGTAGTTGCACTCCACGCTCGAGCTTCTCGTTGAGTGCCACGAGGATATTTTTCGTAAGGCCTCCACAAAAACTGTAAGACATAAATAAATATAAGAGTCGTATTCACGTAGATGAAAGATTTAATATATGGCTTGGATAAAAACTTACACCTCCTTGGACCATGTGATCCAAAATGAAACGATATCCATCAAGATAAGTATTTGGAGATGAGAAATACTCCATACCTCGTTGTGCAAATCTTGCATATTTAAAAAGTTCAATTAGAAATATGCGTTAATTTAGTAGAAAAATAAATATATAGAATAAAGAATTTACCTAGTGGCGTATGGATAGGATGGAGCAATTTCACTCATTGGAGCAAGTCGTGGAATGCGATAGTAGGTCCACACAGCGAGAATGAGTGAGCAGCCTGCGACACTCATGCATCCTACACGACATGCTTTGCACATCTCCCTGTAAAGGTAAGCCAAACACGCAGACCCTCAACTATATTTGCCACATTCATCAAAATCTTTGACAAATTTGAACCAAGAAGAATGCAACACATTATGAGATTTGTCAGGAAATAAAACTGCAATCATACTTAAGATATATAATTTTGCATGCAGTATATTTTCCTCCTCGATTTGTTGAGAATGTTGTTTTAACTCATTCAACTCATCGTGGATCCATCTCAATTTTACCGCACCCTTCACCCTATCACTAAAAGGTTCTATGCCTAAAGCATCGATACATGCATAATCAGGACCTTCGGTTTCACCTACTACAGCCCTCCCATCTATGCGGAGGCCAAACAACATATTTATATCCTCTAATGTGATTGTACATTCACCGGTTGGCAAATGAAACATGTGTGTCTCAGGCCTCCACCTCTCAAGCATCGCAATTACAAGTTTAGAATCAACACTTCTAAAGTTAATTTTGGAGACATGTCCAAAACCGGCTCTTTGCAAGTAAGGCTTGATAGCCTCACTTGGCTCCCTATCAAATATATGATTATGTAGTCTAAACCTTTTAGAATCATCCTATAAAAAAAATATATCGTTTTGTTAGTATACAAAAATAATAAACTGTGAAAATTACGTATAAGAAATACTAGTAACAAAACGTACCTATGCAGCCACGTTCTCCCTTGTTCCTCTATGATTATATCCCAAAGCAAGCAAACCAGACATGTTGTGCGATTGTGGTAGTGGTAAACAAATTGTGTGTTTCAGATGAATATGAACTTTAGAATTTGGAAGATGTGATGAGTTTGGAGTGATAATGAGAGGTTGAATTTATAGTCAAAGTGAATGCATTGTATAAACCATTGGACTAACAAGTGTAATGCATGCAAAGAAGGGGCATTCTATTATCCAACTTTATTAAAGATCTCTTGCATGCTTCTACTGGTTGATGGGATTGCACACTGGTTGATGGGACGCATGCATGCAGCATGCAACGAAAATTGTGCCTCCTTGTGGTCCGTCCCACCCTTGGACGGACGCCAACTATGCATTTTAGGGTTCGGCCAACCCTTGGACGGACGCCCTTGTGGTTCGGCCAGCCCCTGGTTGGACTGCAACGTGATTCGTCCTTTGACTGGACGGACTCCCTACGTGTCCATTTTTTGGTTGGCACAGTTTAAATACCACTTTGACTAAAACATATATAGCAACACACATTCAAATACAAAGAAAAATTATTTGTTCAGAGAAACATTGTATTAAAACTGAATGGCTCAGAGAAAGATTATTTGTTCAGTGCATTACAATGGTGTTATCAGTAACGATCTAACCAACGGTTTTTCGTTTAGCAATACCGAAACAAAACGTTTCAAAGTCCATTGTAGAGCCGATTTTATGCATTTGAAGGAACGGATCGAAACAAAATTGCAACTTCCTGTAAGTGAAATTATTTATCGACTTCCGTTGTTTAATGGAGACAGCGGTATCATTTTTTACGTCATGAAACCAATAGAGGACGACGATGGCGTTAAAGTGATGTTTGAATGTCACAATTCGTTTGCTCCTCTTGACGATATCGAGCTATATGTTCATATTGTTAGTCCTCCCATTAACCAATCGCAAGAGTCGCATTCGCATCAATACGGTATGAGCCAACCCACTGATGAAGAGCCAACACAAAACAACGAACCATTTATACCCGACGAACAAGTGGACGAGTACAGTGAAGATGAAATACAAGAAGTGCAATATGAAGATCTTTTTGGTGATGACAATGACCCTGATATTGTTGAGCCGTCGCAGCCTACAATTGCACGACCGATTAGCATGTACGCCCCACCGGATCACATGCGAAATATCTGTTTAGAAGAGGCACAGTCTGAATCAATATTTGGTTCGCACATAACAAACTATAGTCATGTTGATTTATATGAGGAAATGGAGTTTGAAGACAAGGAGGAGTGCGTTGCTGCTATACAACATTGGCATATCACCAATAATCTTGATTATTGGGTATACAAATCTGATACGAAGAGATATGTCATCAAATGCACAAATCCAACTTGCCAATTCAAATGTAGAGCATCAGTTCGCAAGAAGAATTCTAAGTGGATGATAGGTAAGTTGAGTGGACCACATGTCTGCACAACCCTTTCAATGTCGCAAGACCATAGACAACTTACCTCAGATATTGTCTCTCACTGCATCAGAGATCTGCTTAACACCGACCCATCAATTAAGGTAAAGCTCATAATTTCTCATATAACAGGAAAGTATGGTTATAATATATCTTACAGGAAAGCGTGGATTGCAAAGGTAAAGGCCATATAATCCTTGTATGGAAACTGGGAGACATCTTACAATGACCTTCCACGATGGTTACTGGTAATGAAAAGGTAATGAAAACATATCTGCCTGGAATGATAATAGACTTGGAAACGTTACCTGCATTTTCAAACGAAGGAAGCCAGTTGGGTGATAAGATGATATTCCATCGTCTATTTTGGGCTTTTCAACCATGCATCCATGGTTTTGCCTATTGCAAGCCAATTGTTCAAGTCGACGGAACATGGTTGTATGGAAGGTACAAAGGGACATTGTTTATGGTTGTGGCGCAGGATGGGAATGGTAACATTTTTCCAATTGCTTTCGCTATTGTCGAGGGTGAAACCAAGGATGCTTGGAGTTTTTTCCTTCGTAATCTAAGAAGCCACGTGACACCCCAACCCAATCTATGCCTAATATCAGACAGACATCCATCGATTAAAAGTGCCTATGATGATCCTGCAAATGGATGGCAAAATCCTCCGTCTTCACATGTCTATTGCATCAGGCATATCACGCAAAATTTTATGCGTGCGATTAGAGACAAGGAACTACGTAAAAAACTCGTCAACATGGGTAATAGTCTAATTGATCTTTGTGAAGTACATTTGTCAAATGATCTTTGTCGGTTTCTTGACATGTTTATTATTTGTAACAGGATATGCATTGACGGAGTCAACGTACAATTACTATAGAACCGAAATTCGTCAGACAAATAGAGATGCTTTGGAGTTGATTGAAAATATCCCCAGGGAGAAGTGGGCAAGGGCGTTTGATAGAGGGCAACGATGGGGACAGATGACGACTAACCTTGCAGAAGCAATGAACTCTGTGCTAAAGGCAATCAGAAATCTTCCAATAGCGTCTTTGTTTTCGGCCACATATTTTTGGATGAGAGCATTATTTGGTCAACGCGGACATGAATGGACAAAGAGGTTGACATCAGGCCAAACTTTTACAGACAAGTGTATCAAGGGGATGACTGAAGAAGTCAATAAAGCAAGCAGTCATAATGTTTACCAGTTTGACCGGGAGAGGTTCTATTTTATGGTGGCCGAAAGAATAAACCGCAACGATGGTCGACCAACTGGTACTTACGGTGTTGATATGCGAAAAAGAACATGTGATTGTGGAAAATTTCAAGCGTTCCATTTGCCTTGCTCACATGTGATTGCAGCATGTGAAAGTATACGCCAAGACTACACCATTCACATACCCGACGTGTTCAAGATACAGCATGTTTTTAAAGTCTACCAACAAAGCTTCCAGATCCTCCCACATCAAGACAATTGGTCGCAATATAGAGGGCCTACTCTTTGTCATGACGAAACTATGCGTAGGAAAAAAAGAGGCCGCCCTAACAGTACTCGGATTCGAACCGAAATGGACGACGTGGAAAAGGAAAAGAGAATGTGTGGGATATGTCGTGAAGTAGGCCATATCCGAAGTAAATGTCCAAATGTAGTAGGCCCGTCCAATAGGCCTACTTAATGTTTACTTCAACTAGCTTTATTTAATGTTTACTTCAACTAGCTTTATGAATGTAATATAATGTCTTTTTAATTGAGTTTGCAACCATCAATGACTAAAACAACATTTCACATTAAACATAACTAAAACAACATTTCACATTACTAAAACAACATTCAATGACATCGAAATAAAGACAGCCACAAATAAAACAACCACACAGGAAACACTTAAAACGACATCACAGGAAACAAATAAAACATATTCTAAGAGATTACAACCATCAACACAATATCATGTGGTCCTAGCATCATCATAAGGACACCAACATCATTTTTCACGGCTCTCCAAGAACGAGTTACTACTCCATTTGGGCCTTTCTCCGTGACCTGCCTTTCAATTTTCCTTATCTTTTCACCCTCAAGAATGTTTCCGTCTAACCATCCGATCAAGTGCCTCTGTAGATGCTCGAAAGTTTGGGTGTTCCATAGTTTGATCTTCAACGGAGCCTTTGTTGCTGAAAAAAATAATGTTGCATCTCTCTTCATAGGTGGAAACGTTGGAAGGGGTTCAGAAGACATCTCCAATAGTAACACTAAACCTTCAATTGTAACTGGTGTGAGTGGAAATGTGGTTGTACAGTCTTATTTATAGGCAAAAAAATAATAATAAAATATATGTCCTCGTTCATCTATTGGCCGAACCTACACATGCTCGTCCATCTATTGGCCGAACCTACACATGTTCGTCCAACCCGTGACTTACTCATATTTTTAATAATTAAAATAACATTTTTTATTTTTTATTATATTTTAATCATTATTTATAATAAAAAAACAATTTTCATGATTAATAAATCTTTAAATTCAATTAAAATAAATATTGGCAAATAATTTTTTTTAATTATATTATAATGTTTTTTATTATATTTTATTGTCTTTTAATCATTTTTAAAATAAAAAAACAATTTTTATAATTAATAAATTCTTTAAATCAATTAAAATAAAAAACAAAAAAAAAAGGCCCTAGTTTGCGTCCGGCCCACCCCTGGCCGGACCCCAACGTGCAGAAAAATACCTTTTCCAGTCCGTCCAAGGCCTGGCCGGACCTGTACTGGAAAGGTGGCATTCTGGTATTTTTTTTTCACTTTGTGGCATTCTGGTATTAAACTTCCATTTTTGTGGCATAGTGGTAAAAAAATCTCAAATCTTGCTAAATACAAATTGCTTTTTAAAAAAAAAAATAGTAACATAATACAATATCATTTGTTTCTAATTCTATTATTTTTTATTTTATTTTATTTTATAGGAAAATATATTATTAAATTTTATTTTTATAATAATAAATTAAAATTTAAAAAATACAATATTATTTTTTATTAAGTCAATATAGCTAAGTAGATAATAAATTAAAAGGTTAAGTATATTTTTTATCCCTATAAATAAGTACATATTTTAGTCCCTATAAAATTTGTATGCATGTAATTTTAATCGAAAATTTCTTTGCCAACCTCCCTACCTTCTAGTCCACCTCTGGTGAAAACCCCATACTACCCCTGACTTCGGAAATGCATTTCCGAAAATGCAAGAAAAAGGTGTTTTCGGAGATGCATCTCCGAAAACGCCTTTTTTCTTGAAAAAATTGTCTTATTTCGGAAGTTCATTTCCGAAAACAGTATTTCGGAAGTTCATTTCCGAAATGCTGCGCGTTATGCAGATTTATCAAAACACTCCCCCTCCCCCATTCATTTACCCTAACTCAAATAAAAAACAAGCAAAGGCGAAAATTTGTGCAAACACATTTCCAAGGCTGCATCAAGGCTCCAATCACATTGCTATACAACATTCAAAAGCCCACAAACCACTCAATTTGTAAGTTTTAAATTTGTTAGATCCATTATTCAAATGCATGTTATTTAGGGTTTCAATTGCATAAATGATATATGGACTGGTTGTTAGTAGTATTTAGGTTGTTTAGAAGCTTTTTGAATTGGTTTTATGTTTGATTTTGGGGTCTGCCATGGAAGTTGCAGAAAACTCCATCGCAGGGATGTTTCGGAAGTTCATTTCCGAAAACACCTCCATCCCAGTTTTCGGAAATGAACTTCCGAATTGTATCAAAAGTTCAAATTTTTTAGTTTTTTATTTTGTCTCGCATATTAATCGATTTCAATTGTTTACAGGAACATGTCAGACAACCAACCAGCACGCATCAGACAGGGTAGGGAGACCCAGACTGCGTCGGCTAGAGAGGGTAGGGAGTGTCCGTTTTAATTTGCAAGTACTTTATTTTTAACGCCTTTGTTTATTGTGCCTGTTTCTTTGAAGTTTGTGTGCATGCGTTCTGACTTCTTTGATGGCGTGTCGCTGGTTTCCAACGTCTTTGTTCAGGCGTTTTTGTCCCCTTTCTTCTTTTATAAAAGGAGGTCTCATGGACCTTTCTTTCTTCATTTTTACGCAGGAATGGGTGGCGCTAAGGGAAGAAAGGGTTCTTCAACCTCGTGCTCTCGCGGAGTGAAGGAGGTGAAGGAGAAGAAGAAGGTTTTGACTAGTTCTGCTTCTCGTCCCCTGGGGGTCCATGGCTCGGACGTGCAGGCTCAGTCTTCAGGCGTGAGAGTCATGATCAACGCTGATGGTTCTGAGACTGAGTGGGATGAGGATTGGTATAATTATCTTCATTCGGAGGAGTTCGCTCGTCGGGCAGAATAACGTGTTTTTGTTTTGTTTGATGTGTATTTTGTAACGCTCGTCGGGCAGAATAACGTGTTTTTGTTTTGTTTGACGTGTTTTGTTTTGTTTTGTTTTAATTTCGGATTGTATCTTTCGCACAGTGTTTTTGGATTGGATTTATCATCTTAGTATTTTCAGTTTATCTGTTGCTTATTTTTATTTGGCGTTTGCGGTTAATTAAAATGCGAGACAGTTTAAGAAAAAACATAAAAAAAAACACAGTTTCTGCATAATTCGGAAGTTCATTTCCGAATTCACCCCCATGAGGTGTTTTCGGAAGTTCATCTCCGAAGACACCCCCCATGAGGTGTTTTCGGAGATGCACTTCCGAATTGTGGAATTTTTTTTTATAAAAAAAGCGCTTCGGAAGTTCATTTCCGAAGCAGGGGTATTTTGGGATTTTCGCTGGGGGTGACCCCCATAGGGAGGTGGCTAAAGAAATTTTCTTTTAATCTATGCTATTTTTAAATATTTTGAAAACTGTTTAATTACCTTTAAAATTTTAAATTTTTGAATAATTTTTTTCATACGTTTTTAGAATATTATAAAATATTTCTTTATCAAATTATAGAATTTTTTATAATGATAAGAATTAAATATGAATTTTTTAAAATTTAAAAGATAATGATAAAAGTAATGCAAATCTCGACTTAGAAATCAAATTTTGAGTTTCTCTTTTTTCGAGGAATTTTTAATAACGTTCTAAACATGTCTGTAAAATAATCATTCAAAAATATACATCGATTTAACAATAGGAATTAAACTATGTGCATAATAATTTTATGGGGACCAAAATATGTGATTTTTTTAATAGGAACTAAAAATGATATTTGAGATATTTATAGAGATCAAAAACATATTTAACTCTAAATTAAATTATTAAAATAAATTTTTTTAAACAAATAAATTAGAGTTAATCTAATTTGATTTGATATAGTGTTAAATTTTATAATTTTTAGAATGAGAAAATGGGTAAAAAAGTTTTACATTATCAACCAATCACGATCATGTTAAGCGCCAAGTCATACTGTAAATTTTAAATTATTGATATGATATGGCAGAATAATATGTTTCTATTAGATGATAGTGTAAAACTTTTTTACACAATGCACTACCTTTTAACTCTTTTAAAATTAATTTGGCTTCCTTTATGCTTATATATATTTTAATAAAATCTTGAGGCTCTTACTGTTATGCTTTTATGCTTTGACGGGTTATATTTTTATTTTATAGTTTTATAAATTTAATGTATTAATTTTATTTTATATCTCCAATGAAAAATGATTTTTTAATATATTATTCTAAAATTGATAATGGATCATCAAGTCGAGCTTTGTTCTTGATGAATATTTATTATAATTTTTAAATGTTATTTCAATTTTTTGTAAAAATTATAATATTATTTATAATTAAATATTTTTTATTTTTGTTTTTGAATTTAGCCAACGAGTTCTGATTCATATAGTGATCCAATCAATCTGGTTTCGTGGTTCAGTCAAGTCTTTTTTCCACCAAGAATCGAACTCGGGTAATACCCGAACGATTCATCGTTAGTGGAAGCTTCTTTTCCTCTAGAGCCCAAGTACTTAGTTATTTATGATTAAATATTTAAAATTTTATAACACAACCATATCATTTATTATAAAAAAAATTATAATTAAATATAATTCATTATCATTTGTGGAAGTGAATCTTCAACAACTGTTTATGTGTAACACTCTCTAACTTAATATATTAATTTGATTTAATTGCATCAATGTCAATATAAAATTCACTTCTCCTTCCCCAATATGTTTTCACATTTTCACGCATCTATCTCTTTTTTAACTCTTCATCGTCCAACCTTTGTGTCTCATGTGCTAGCCACCGCACCGCCATCGTATCACGTCACCTCCATCTCCGGTGACAACCACAATCAAAGTCCTTCTTTTTGATTCTGATACAGTGACCTTCTCCTCTCTCTCTCTCTCTCTAAAACAAAAGGAAAAAATAAAATCCAAAAGAAAAGGAAAAATGAAAATTCAAGGTTGGTTGCTCAATTTTATTATTTGTCCATGGCCTCTAAAAATCCAGTATCAGCCCTAATTGTAAAAGATGTAAATTGACTCTAACTTTTTTCATATAACAAAGAAAGTAAATTTTCAAAATTGGTAAAGGATTTTGACACGGTCGAAATCTTTGTAAAAGGAATGTAAAAGAAAAGTCAAATTGCTCAAAAAGACCAGTAAATGTAAAGGAAAAACTTTGCTTTAATATGTAAAGAGTGGTGTTCAAAATCATACATACTCGCTTAATTGACTCGTTTATCACTTTTCGCTTGGGTACTTTTAGTATTTAAATTTTTGTAATGAATTTGGCACCCCTAAATCCTAACGGTAGAATTCTTATTTATATACAAGATTAACTGTTTGTAATGGCTCTCTCCTTAGAAATTGGCACGTATGTCGCTGCATGCTTCTCGTCTTTAGATTAGCTTCCACGTGTCTTCTTGACTTGGATAAGACAAAAAAATAGTTGCCTTGAACTTGCTATTTGCTCCAAGTGCTGATGTCGAAGTCTTAAGTATATAACTTTAAGAAAAAAATACTAAGTCCTAGCTTCAATTTCAGAGTAGTGACTTCGACCACTTGGGCTGAAATATCCATGTCGAAATACTCTTTACTTCGACTTCTTGGGCTAGAACGTTCATGTCCAAATACACCTCAAAAATATCAAAATTTCACTAGTATTTCTCTGAACTCCTTTCTTATACGTCGAGCTCAATGACATCAAAATTCCATGAAAACAAATTGCCCCACAAAAATTTCACTTTCGACTAACTAGAGATAAGGGCATTTTTTAATTTTCTCACCACTATTTCAAGTATTGCGTTGACGTAATTGTCATTATGACAATTTTATCTAGACGTCACCTCAAAACTTGCAGCCCCTAAAACTCATCATGGCTCCGCTTTCCCAGGACGACATGGGCCACAATGATCAACCATTTGATTCCACCATTACATAAAGACCATGTGTCTCTGAATTTGGAACCATTTGTCAAAAAAGGCAAACTGAAGAGTTTCTCTTTTCCAGTATAAATACTCTTGTTCCTCATTTCTTTTTCTTCTTTCAGCTTTCGATTTCTTCGAAACAAAGTCTCTTCTTCGAACGTCACTTTCATCATCTACATTAATGGCTTCTTCCACAAACCAACGAGTTCAAATAATTCCTAAGAATATTTTCCCTTTGCTGCCAAACTCAAGGCTCCTACTGTTGCTAGGAATCAAGAATGTGTTCCAGAAAAACCATTGCAGAAAGAAAAAGCTCCCATATGGAAATCCCATGTACTTATGCCTTTATCAATTTCAGGAAAAAATCACGCGCTTATGGGCCCACTCCCCAACCCTAATGTAAACATTGATAAACTAAAGGAATTTGTCCCCTCTTATCACCAAACCAAACTCATTGTTAGTATAAAAAACCATTGACTTAGATTACATGAGCGCTACTTTCTGTGTTTTTCGTTTTGTGCCTCCGACCAAGACAATAGAAGACTATATTACTTGGTTAGACAAGGTCGAAACCAAGAAGGCGCAAACCTGGAAAGACAGAGGAATCTACTAGTTAGTGTAACTATCGATGGTTGGCCTTCCATATTGTCAAAATATGTTATTCACATCATTGTATTTTTGCGAAAGCACAACGAACATATTCCAACTTCATTGTGGGATGGTCACACCCACCTTATTCGACATAGCAGCTACAGTCGTCCTTCGCCCAACTGGAGAAGTCTTCGAACCAACTGAGAGAGATGAAGACACTATTTATTTCAATAATAGGTTCTCTCTATGAGGCATTAAAATTGTTCTCTAAATCCATGAAGAAACTTAAACCTAGAGAAAATTTGTTGCTTGTTGGCCCTTATTGGTTACTTCAACTGTGGCTGATTGCCATGTTTGAACCTTCTCTACAAATCAACATACCCAATGATGAAGTCGGGGAAATCAAGAACATGAAGATTGAAGGTACTCGACTTGCCTTAATGACTCCAAACTGATACAGGGCATACGATGCAAAAAGCTTTCACACAATATTTCATGATGTTTGCCAAGTGTCATTCTTTTAATCCAACAATGGCTCCCTTTGCAAAGCGAAGCTATGGGCCAGAGTGATGCAAACGAAAATCTCTTGCTATTGCTACTGAATATGAGGCCGAATCCATTTAGATATGGGAAGACTTTCTCACCCCAAGACTCATGTCGGCAAGGCGTGAGAATAGTAAAGATGTCATGAAAATGGTTGGCTATCAACCCAACTTGGTATCTTTCCAGTTCGGGATTAGCCAACTTTTGTCTAAATCTTATTTTAGTCGAAAAGCAAGCTTTGTCTGTGCACCATCGAATTCACTAAAATGCAATATGCTGAGCGTTTGAATAGACAAGATGATGTGGGTGTTGAACTTCCACCATTCTTATTTCAATCATCCATAGAAATAGAAAAGCGTTGGTCAAGTTCCAACCCAAAAAGGATGCTTGGTAGAAAGAGTGGGATTTGGCAATTGCATCCAAGAGTCAGATTGAAGACTTAGAAAATACCTTCAAAAAGGAAGATGAAGAAATTAATCCTTATGATGCTAACATCCTCAAGTGGAAATAGCAAATAGAGGAATTGTAGTCAAAAGTGAAGAAGGCTTGAGATAGAAAGGCTGAACTCCGAAGCATTATTCAACATCAACTAGTTGATGAAGCTTTAAGTTGAGTTGAACACTTTGACAATGTTAAAAATTTCGATGCAGAGATTAAAGACATTACTTCCATCATTTCTCTGACTGAGCTTCGGCTAGAGGCAACAAAAGCTTAATATGAAAGACTCAAAGCTTATCTTCCTTTTTAAAACTTGTATTCTTGCTTTTAATTATGAATTTTGTCTTTCGATTGATACTATTTATTTTATAATTTTAAATATGCCTCTTGTGGCATTTTGATATTTGAGCTATAAAACCCTTAGTCTTTTTGACAATGTTAACAATTTGGATGCAGAGATTGCAGGCATTACTTCCACTATTTCTCTGACTGAGCTCCGACTAGAGGCAACAAAAGCTTAATATGAAAGACTCAAAGCTTATCTTCCTTTTTTAAAACTTGTAATCTTGATTTTAATTATGAACTTTATCTTTCAATTGATACTGTTTATTTTATAATTTAAATATGCCTCTTGTGGCATTTTGATATCCGGGTTAAAAAACCCTTAGTCTTTTTTTTATTGAAACATTATTTTCTATTTTTCCTTTATTTTTATTTTCTGCAACGCATGCTTGTATCTTTGAAAGTACTTACCATTTATTCGCAGGATTTGACCTTTAGGGGCTAAGTCTTTGACTTTATACGCATTCTTTGTAAATCCTTACATGATTTGGAATGGTCCTTCCCAATTTGAGGACCATTTTCACAGGGTTCGATCATTCTTATCCATAGGCAAAATGAATTTCCAAACCAAGTCTCCTACCAAAAAGGTTTTTGCTTTAACCTTTTTGCTATAAGCCTTAGCTACTCGTTCTTTATTTCGTATCAAAACGTCTAAAGCAACCAATCTTTCTTTGTCTAGGTTAACCATTTCATCCAACATCATAACCCAATAACAATCACTTGGTATTTTAGTTTGCCTTTGAATTCTGGATGATTGGAGGTATATTTCTACATGTAGCACTGCATCGTTTCCGTAAGTGAATCAAAATGGTGTGGAGTTACTCAACTATGTATGGGGATTTCGACATGCCAAAAGCACTTGGTCTAGTGTTTTATGCCAATTTTTTGGCTTCTTACCTATGTGTTTTTTGATCAAATGAATTATGACATTGTTGGCCACTTCGACCTGGCCATTGGCTTGAGCATAATAGGGTGTTGAAGTCAACAAATTAAATATTGTATCTGAGGCAAAATCTACCACCTTTCTATCTATAAACACTAAGCCTTGATCCGTGGTAATAGTCTCAGGATTCCCAAATCTATATATAATATGGTTTTGGATTAACTAATCACATCCTTTTGATCGACGTTGGGTAGAGGGATAGCTTATATCCATTTGGTGAAGTAATTTAATCCGACTAGGATATATTTATGCCCCTCATCGACAATGAAGGTTTAATCTCACTTATTATGTCTAAAGTCCATTCTCTAAAAGGAAATGACTTGATTATTAAGTGCAATTCACTTGCAGGCACATGCTAGATACCTGAAGACCTTTGACATTCTTGATAACCCTTGCAAAATCTATGCAGTCTTTCAGCATGGTTTTTCAGTACACGCCGAGTCGAAACAACAACCATTTCATTTTTTGGCTAGCTTGATGAGAGCCACATGATCCTCTATGAACTTCAGAATTGGCTTGATATGATTCTCTTTTGCCAAGACACTTAAGAAGAATTCTCTTATAGGTTTTCTTAAATAATTTTTTCCCAATAATCACATAGCTCAAGGCCCTATACTTAATATTTTGATATATCCTTCATGTTGGATTTTCCAAGTATTCGACAATTGGTCTTCGTCAATCATTATCTAACATTAAATCAATGACAAAAACTTCAAAACTTTCAAAATCATCAAAAATTTCAGAACTCTCAAGGTTTGGTATAACTCCAAACTCATTTTCCCCCTCCATCCCCCCAAGTTTTGACATTAATGATATCTCATGCTAGCAGTTAGTCGTAATCAGTTTATCCTTGACCTCAACCAACTCTTCCAGTCTCTATTTGGAGACTTTGTAGCCTGAATCAATTTGTGCTAAGTCATTCGCTTCCTGGTTCTCCAATCGAGGTACATGATCAATATCGACGAAGTGGAAGAGTTTTAGGAGGGTGTTTGCTTTGACGAAGTACATCATCAAGTTTTCCTTGATGCATTTATAATATTTTCTTAGTTGCTTCACCACCAATCCCGAGTCACCTTTTACCATTCAACGCTTTTCTAGATGTGTTTTTTTAAAGATTATTCGATGCTCTTTTGAATGTCTTTGATGATGTGTTCAAGATTTTATTCAATCTTTTCTGGATATCTCTGATGTTTGTTTCTCGTACATTTAATGCTTTTCTGGATGTGCTTGATTATTTTCTGAAGTTCATTCAATGCTTTTCTGGATGCCTTCGATGATTGTTCATGTTGCTTTCCAGAGTTTATTCAGTGCTTTTTTGAATATCTCTGATGATTATCACCTTTTACCCAACTGTCTCCTTCATTAAGTCTTTTACTCATTCCATTTATAGTTTGTCTCACGTGGCGCTATATTTCCCACAGAGATCTGAGTCTGTCTCATATCATATCATACACACAAAAATAAAAAAGGAGTTCATACATTCATATTATTATTAGGGCATCTTAGGTTAAAAATTGGTTTTTGTATGTATTTAAGTATATCTTATCTTGTCGAGACGAAGTTTTCAATTTTCATATCTCCTAATAGAAGAAACTTAAATACGTACAGCTGTTGCACCCTGATTTTTACCCTACGATTTCATCATATTTTTCATTATTATATTTTATCATATACTTTTCGTTTACTAATCCTTAAATTAAAATTGCAAAAATATGTCTTTTTCTCTTTTACCATATTTTTAGTTCTTATTCAAAAATCTTCTTAGAAATTATTATTAAAATTAAACTAATTATTAATATAAAATCATTTTTTTATTTTATTAAAATTTTCTTATTCTTATTTCATATTTTTATTTCATCTTGTTACTAACTATTTCTATTGTTGTTTTTTATTATTTTATAATACATCAAGTGGTCCCATGTATATTGTTTCATTACAACACTACATGCCAACAAAAAGAAGAAAAAAGATATATTCTTTCCAGGCGGTCTAGCGCATCAACACCACCATCCTCATAGTCATTGTACAACCTGCAAAAAAAAATCAGAAAAAAACAAAATTAGTACAGCCACTTTACCTCCCAACTACTCTGCTTAACTGTAACAAAAGTGCTGCTGTTTCATACACTAAAATAGCTAAAACAAAGCCTGCAATGTAAAAAGCAATAGTAAAACAGAGAAAGAGAATTGCAAAGCTGTACCTCAAAACTTACTAACCAAGTTTGTTGTTTGATCCTATCCAAGATGCCTTCTCTCCATCTATAAAGCAGACAATAGCAAAGTCAAATGAAGGAAGAAAAAACTCTGCCAAAATCATTGTCTCTTCCTCCAATTTTCCAAATCTTTATAACTGAAACCGAAACCTTCATACCAACATCATTCATCACTAAATCCAGCAAACAATCCCTCTTCAACATTACTCAACCTTACCTCCTCAAACCCATCCGCAAAACAATATTACAACATCAAGACACTTCAACTCACGGTATCACAGATCACAACGCAAACAGAAATTCATCAAATCACAGCAACAAGAAACTCAATCGGAGCATCCACTTGGAAAAAGCTTCAACTCGGTTTGGATCTTCTAAATTTATTGTGCTTGTGCTAATGTTCTATGCTTGATTTATTGCTTTCTGTGTATCCTTTGCTCCTAGGTTATGTTTACTTCAATTTTGACATTGGGCCGGGTTCCATTGTTTTAAGAGGCCCCAACGGATCTCCTTGTTATAAACCTTCTTCTCCATCGACACACCCCCTCCTGGGGAGGTTTTATTTGACTATGGGCCTGCATTTGAGCCCATTTTTTTTTATTATATCTTTTGTTCTCTTTATATATTACTCCTTTTGTTAGTTTATTTCTAGTTTTGCTTTAGTTCATATAATTTCAAGAATATTTTGTTTTATAATTTAATTATTATTCCAAATATTTTCATAAAAAATCCAAAAACATGTTCTTTTTAGATTAGATTTTATTTTTCATAATAAAAATCCTAAAAATATTAGATAGATGTACATGATAATATTAGTCTAATCCTTCAATCATAATATTAGGTAGATGGTACATAACAACATTAGGATAGTTTTTTCATTAGTTTTTTTTTCATTTCCATTCCTTCTTTTCTTTTTCAATCCTAAAACACTATAATCATAATTAAATAAAGTATTCAGATCCCCATCTTATGAGGGATCATCTGAGTACAATTTCCATTAAAAAAACATTAACACATTCAATTCTAAAAAAACACTCTAAATCTATTTGAATAATTAAAGAAAAACAGTCAAATTCCTCTATCCTATGAAGAATCATTTGACATACTTTATTCAAATAAAGCATTCAGATACCCACACCCTACGAGTGATCACTGGACATGCTTTCACCATAAATAACACCAACCAATTCAATTTTTCTTTTCCCTTTAAGAACATATTAATTCATTTCCACGACAATTGTTTAAGTCTCCAAAGGTCGAGCAACAGTGGAATGCGACGTTTAACACCGTTCAATTAAAAAACACAAAACACATCAAAACTTATAAGCCCAACTAGGACTGCTCTGATTCCTTAAAAGGGATATGTAGGCATTAGTCGAGGGGCCTAAACGAGCACAATCTTGTAAATATTTTTTTCTTTTTCCCGTGTTTCTTTTCTCTTCCTTTTTTGTGTGTTTCCCTTTAGCTTTTAGCTTTAGACTTTTAGATAACATCCATAGATTAGATTAACAAGAGCAAATCCCGTCGAGTGCGACAGACGTGAGGGGTGCTAATACCTCGCCCCTTGCGTAAGCGACATCCTTACCTTTTCTCTTGGTCGAAAGACCTTTGTTTATTTCCCTTTAGGTTTTACTCGATGTTTTCCTTTTCCATCTCTTGGGATAAATAAACAATCGATGACGACTTCATTGATTCATGATGATTTCGATCTGGTTGTTTCACACACAAAAAGGAAGAAATGGATGGCTATTGTAGCAGATCTAGAATACGGTTTTCCACCCGGTCTGAGAGGAAAAGTTCTTCGTCCATGTTGCTAAATGTGTTTCTATATTGCTATATTTGTGATTTATATTACTAGATTTGTATTAGTTTGTGATTTATATTACTAGATTTGTATTAATTTGTGATTTATATTATTAGATTTATATTAATATGTGATTTATATTATTAGATTTGTATTAACCTGTGATTTATATTACTAGATCTGTATTGATCTGTGATCTATTTTTTCTGTCGCTAAATTAAATCTGATGTTTTGTATTTAATTATGGTAGGCTTTGGTGGATGCAAATTGCAGCCTTGAGCCAATTAATGGGGCAATTAGATGTGTGATCTAATTATGCTAAATAAGAACTTTTTACATTATGCTAAATTAGATCTACTAGATGTGTGATCTGTGCTTCCATATTGCTGGATTAATTCTAAAATCTATATTAGTCTATGACCTGTTTTAATTTTCTCTACTACTTGTAGCTCAAATGGCGGTCTCTTTTGAATAATGATCCAGGTTTGTCAATTCTTTTGGGAACCATCTCTTGAGGTGGAAATTATGTTGGGCCTTCATGTTGCACCTGGACCGATTGTCCTTGTTGGTAATGAAGTCCCTTGGTGGTAATCCTGGTAATGAAGTCCCGACTGGTTATCCTACTGTCCCCCTGCTAGTAATCCTACTGGTAACCCTCTCGTCCCTCTGGTAGTAAGTAGGATTACTAGGGGTTACCAGCAGAGGAAAAAGTTGGATTATCTGGGGTTGCCAGTAGGGGACAGTAGGATTACAAGTAGGGACAACCGGTCCAGGTGCAGCACGAAAGCCCAACATCACCTCCGCCTCAACAGATGGCTCCGCAGAAGAAATGACAGACCTGGATCACTGTTTAGAAGAGACCGCCATTTGAGTTGCAAGTAGCAGAGAAAATTAAAACAGGTTACAGACCAATATAGATTTCTGAGTTAATCCTGTAATATAGAATCACACATCTAGTAGATCTAATTAAGCACAATGTAACTAATTAAGCACAATGTAAAAATTTCTGAAGCACAATTACATCACACATCTAATTGCCCCAATAATTGTCTCAAGGTTTGAATTTGAATCCACCAAAACTTACCATAATCAAATACAAAACATTAGATTTAATTTACCGACAGAAAAAATAGATCACAAATTAATACAGATATAGTAATATAAATCATAAATTAATACAAATCTAATAATATAAATCACATTTGTCAAAAAATAAATAAATAATATAAATCACATATTAATACATATATAGTAATATACATCTAACAAGTCACGGATCTAGTAATATAAATCACAGATTAATACACAGATCTAATAATATACATCTAACAGATCACAGATCTAATAATATAAGTGCATGTTTGGTTTGGCTTTTGAAAAGGCCAAATGCAATTTTTGAGGTGTAGAATCAATTCTGGACAATTTTAAGATGTTTGGTTTGACAAAAGTAGAATTGATTCTGTCTCCAAAATTGATTCTACTTGAAGCTAGAATTTGTAGCTTCTGCCTCCAGAATTGAGTCTAGATAATTTTTACACTGTAATTTATTACTCAACTCACTTTTACAAAAATGTATCCAAACATAAATCAATTCTGCTAAACTCAATTCTGCTAGAATTAATTCTATCAAACTCAATTCTACTCGAATCAATTCTGTCCACCGCCAATCCAAACACACCCTAAATCAGATTAATACAAATCTAGTAATATAAATCACAGATTAATACATATCTAGTAATATAAATCACAAATCACAGATATAGTAATATAAATTATATTAATACAGATCTAGTAATATAGATCACAGATATAGCAAAAAAGAAGCAGATTTAGCAACATACTGTCATACCCCAAAATTTGCCCATCCTATTCTAACATTTAACTTTTTATTTTTATTTTATTTATTTATTTTGGTTTTATGAGAGTTTGGTTTAATTTTACTAACACTAGCCTTTTTAAATAGCTTGTTTAAAATATTTGTTTAGTTTAAAATAAGTTTATCTTTACTAATCTAAATTCATTTATATAATTGTTTGTTTTAAATTATTTTTAAGTTTAGTAATTATTAGTTTGATAATATTTTTATTTCTTATTTTTATAGTTATTATTTCTACTTTTACTTAGAATAGAGTTACCTTATTGTTATTATTTTTAGATTCATATTATCATTATATACTATTATTATTATACTATGTTTTTTTTATTATTTTTTATTTGTCCATTATAATTATGTTTAGTCATTAGGAATATCAAGAGTTTTTATTGTCATTAAATCAAAATGAAAGAGAGGCAAATGGTAACGTGAAAAGGACCAAGAAACATCCAAACATGCCAAAATCAAAACCTGCATCTTCAACTTCTTCAAATTCAATCATTCTAAAAATGCAATAAATCTCAATCAAATTTTAATCTGATTCAATCAAGGATTATTGGGGAAAAAACCTAAATGGACATTATAAAAGCATAGGATTTACACAGTCACAGGGGATTTTTGGGCAGCCCTAAAGATCGTGTTCAAGCTCTAAAAAATCAAAGAAAAAGAGTAACTCGGTTCTGGAATTGGAGGCTGGTTCAAGAAAAAGAGTTTCTCTGAAGCGATTCCAATCATCACTATCGTCCAAGGCCTTCAGAAGCGTGAGGATTCGTTCATGGTTTGCTAGTTTCTTTTCAAATTCGGGTTACATGATTCCCACGCTTTTGATGTGATTTGATTACGTATTTGTGTTCATAGTGATATCTGAAAGCGATCTGGATAGTTCAATTTGGTTTTTAAGGCAGGTACAGGATTCCACCATTGTTAGGGTTCCAAGCTCTGAATTGGGGTTTTCTATATTAAAGGGAATTGGACCAAACTAGTGATGCCATCATATTCGGACCATGATTTGGAGTCGATCTATGTTATCATATTCTGTTTATTCATCGTACTTCTTCAAATCATGAAAATTTATAATTTCTCCTCTGTTATTTGATTTTTCCTCTGTTACTATGGGTAATATTTTATTTTAATTAAAAAATATCTCTTTAAAAGACATACTGATGAACACGATAATTTGAATAGTTTCAAATTCTCTTATGTATAAGTTGTTTCTTGGAAAATATCTTATTTGTTTGCTTAATTTCTCATGATTTGTCTGCAATATATTAACTATATTTTATTTACTTTATATTCGGCAGAGATCAAATCTAGATATCAATGCATAAATGTGACTTCTGGTTGCAAATCTCACGATGTTTTCTTATGAATCAAGGGAAATTCATTTTAGGTGTGTACAATATTCTTTTGAATGTTATTTTTATTACAATATACGAATTATATAGAAACTATAAAAAAATTATTGTTTTAATTGCATATTTACAATCAATATTTATATATAGCAAAAAAAATTGTTAAATATGCAATAATTTCTAATTAAAAAATGAGAATATTTTAAATTGTAATTAAGCTATATTTCTGAGAAGAATAAAGAAAATTTATCATTTTAAATGTATATTTATGAATGATTGATATTCAAAGCATTTTCGATATTGAAATAGAATTTTTTTTATGATCAACATTTAAAATAATTTTCTAAAATGATCGATAAATTTAGTTTATTTCATGGTCATTCAATAAACTTATCCGACATTATAATTTTAGTAGTAAATTATTTTAATTAAAAGATATACATTAATAATTATAATGGTCAAGAATGAAAACACATTAGAATTATTAATGGTTTTTAATTTTATGCTACTTTTATATTTATAAATAAAAAATAAGAAATAATTGTAAATTATAGTTATTATTAATAAAAGTACCTCCTATAAATATACCTTGAATAATTGAATTTTATAACTTCTCTTTTCACTTGAAGAAATTAAACATGAAAAATATATTTTCACAAATGTATTATTTTTTTATTCTTATTACATTTTAGAAATAAATGTGTGTGACACACCAATACCCCTACGAATGCACGGGTATCCTGACCAAAATTATTGATAAAAGTAAATTATATTTTAAAAAATTAGAAAAGGAAATTTTTTTAATCATAAAGTTTCGTAGTGAATTTTTATTCATTTCTGGTTATTATTATTATTATTATTATTATTATTATTATTATTATTATTATTTTGAATTTGAACGGTTACATGTTTATTATTTTTCTTGAGTTTTAACCGAAAATGTTTGTTCTATTTTTTTTATGTGTAATTTGAAGGGAAGAACAAACAAGTCTTATGGGTGTTGTCCAATGTGTGGATGCAAAGGAGTATACTATACTGTCTAGAAAATTGTATTATTATTTGTGAGTTCCAAGAGTAATAGATGCAAAGGAGCATACTATACTGTCTTGAAAATTGTATTATTTTTTGTGAGTTCCAAGAGTAATAGATGAGACGAGACATTATTATAATTATATTGTAAGTAAGTTTATCAACTTTTCATAATAAGTTTGCACGAGACTAAAAGTGTTTACGTTTATTTTTTGGTTAAAAACATTAATGAGATATCAATGCAATTATTTTTCAATTACTCTTTTTTTTTGTGCATTTAAAATATTGATTGAATTATAATGTTAACTAAATCATTATTACTGTTAAAATATTGATTCAATTACTCATTTTCAAGTTTAACGTTTGTGCATACTTTTTAAAAAATTTTGGTTTTAAATTTCTTCCTATTTTCTATTGGTTAAAAAATTTAAATTTTTTAGATCTCATTTTTTAATTATTTTTTAAACTTTTTTTCTTTCTAAAATAATATTTTTTGTTGTTTTTAAAATGGTTTGAAAATTTTGATTTTGATTATTTTTTATTTACCTTATTTATTGCCTTTATTTTTCTTATGTTATTTCTATTTTTGATTTCTACCGATCAAATCTTTTTAAATCTATTCATTTGTCTAATCACCTATATATTTTCATCATCTTTTCTTTTCTCCTTCCCAATGTCATACTGCAATTTTCAACCACTCTTCTGCTATCAAATCATTTCATTTATCCTCTTCTCTCTCCTACCATTTAATTATTCTGCAAACAAATTCAAATACCCTTCTTCTATCATCAATTTCTTCATGAGACTCCATAATCTTCTTCCTAATATCTAACTTGATTTATTATTTTAATGGTCACTTAATTATTATCATTGCATTTTCTTTATTTGATGGCTTAAAGGGACAAATACAACATATTCATATAATTAAAAGATAAATTTATTAATAATTATATGTTTACAACAAATATTTACGATTTCAAAAGGGAGAAAACTACTTATGAATTATATATAATAAAGATGCCTTTTCATATATTATATTTTTAAAAAATTAAAGTACTACATATAATTTATATATTTTACGTTTTGAATCAATTAAATATTACATTAATTATTCCATTATTCAGTATTATTATTAATTATGTTGTTCATTATTTATTACTATTGTTCACTACTCTTTATGGAGATTTATGGTGGACTATTATTTTTAATTAGCTAATAAAATTTTGTGATTTGATTATTGATGAATAAAATATCATATATTATTAAACAAAAAATATTGTGTTATTTACTTACATACATTTTTTTAATAGAAATATTAAGTATTATAAGACAAATGTGTGCATAATTGTTTTTGTTATAAATAAAAGATAATAATGATATTGGTTAATAAATAATTTGGCTAATTTGTTAGATAGAAAGTGTAGGATAAAAATGTAATAATAGGTAATCATGACATTGTCATGGTATAACCACATCAATATTTTATTTTTAATATCTTTTTAAACCTACTTATAACAACGACAGTCTATAATATAGCTTTTATGTCATATCTTTAACTTTTTTATCTTCATAATAATATTTTAATATATTTTTTTTATTATAATATTATTAAGAATAAAAAATTACTAAAATAAAATAGATATACAATGTTAATTTCTTTTTAATTTACCCAAGACACAAACATAACCTCTCAAATTATATCCATTTCTTCGGTTACCATGATATGAAACAATCAAACCACAATAATCTATACTTTTTTTAACAAGTCATATTTTTTTCCACCAAGGCAATTAAAATTGTTATAATCTTATCAATTAACGTTACATACCGGGTTAGCATTTTCAAACAAATTCATACATAACATCTCTCGTGCATTTCTTAAATTATAGGCATGTAATGCTATCAGCAATGTGTTTCCGGCACAGTTGAACAATTAAATGACTCCACATACAAATATTATATAATTGTTTTATTAAATTTAAAATTTCGATGTTGGAAATAGTATTTTACTAAGATAATAATTTTTATTTTTTATAACACCAAATTAAAATAATTATAACGAGAACGTGATATGACTGTTTAAAATATTGAATATTAATGGGACTGTCAAATTATTGATCAAAATATTAAACATTAATGGGAACATGAAGTTTTTGATTAAATTTTTTTTTCACGGGTACCAGATATTTTTCTATACATTCAATTATTATTTTTTCACGGGTACCAGACATTTTTCTATACTTTTAATTATTATTTTTTCACGGGTATCAGACATTTTTCTCTACATTTAATTATTATTTTTTCACGGGTACAAGACATTTTTCTATATATTTAATTATTATATTTTTCACGGGTAACCAAATATTTTTCTATTAAAAAATATACATCCGAAATAAATGCGCGTCCCGTACCAGAACCCGTGCGAACGCATAGGATTACATAATATGTGCTATATAGGATTACATAATATGCGCCACATAGAATATTATGTATCTGTTAAGTACAAACTGAATCTTTCTTCCAGTTCTGCAGGCGCGATGTCATGAGTTGATGTCATGACATTCCATCATAATTTTTTTTAGCTTTTATTTTTTATTATATTTTTTTATCTTCTATTATTCACATATATTATATTAAAAAATTTTATTGATCTAAATGTTTTTACGGGTACCAGACATTTTTCTATACATTTAATTAATTTTTTTTACGGGTACCAGACATTTTTCTATTAAAAAATATACATTTGAAACAATGCGCGTCCCGTACCAGAACCCGTGCGTCCGCACGGGTTTGTTACTAGTTGTCATTAAATCAAAATGAAAGAGAGGCAAATGGTAACGTGAAAAGGACCAAGAAACATCCAAACATGCCAAAATCAAAACCTGCATCTTCAACTTCTTCAAATTCAATCATTCTAAAAATGCTACAAATCTCAATCAAATTTTAATCTGATTCAATCAAGGATTATTGGGGAAAAAACCTAAATGGACATTATAAAAGCATAGGATTTACACAGTCACAGGGGATTTTTGGGCAGCCCTAAAGATCGTGTTCAAGCTCTAAAAAATCAAAGAAAAAGAGTAACTCGGTTCTGGAATTGGAGGCTGGTTCAAGAAAAAGAGTTTCTCTGAAGCGATTCCAATCATCACTATCGTCCAAGGCCTTCAGAAGCGTGAGGATTCGTTCATGGTTTGCTAGTTTCTTTTCAAATTCGGGTTACATGATTCCCACGCTTTTGATGTGATTTGATTACGTATTTGTGTTCATAGTGATATCTGAAAGCGATCTGGATAGTTCAATTTGGTTTTTAAGGCAGGTACAGGATTCCACCATTGTTAGGGTTCCAAGCTCTGAATTGGGGTTTTCTAAATTAAAGGGAATTGGACCAAACTAGTGATGCCATCATATTCGGACCATGATTTGGAGTCGATCTATGTTATCATATTCTGTTTATTCATCGTACTTTATGAGATAGATTTCTGCAGGGGGGAAAGTGCAGAACCGCGACGAGGAAGAAGAAGCTTGGCTGGGCGCGCAAGCTTTATTTGAATTTTTCTGCATTCGTATATTATGTTCAGCGTTGGTATTTTTATCATCAGATGGACACTGGCATATTAAGTCTCTTATATGCAGAGACGTGGGTTCGATTCCCGTCTCAAGCATTATTTTTAACAAAACAATTCTGCAGATCCAGTGGTGCTATCTCGCGAACAGCTATGGTGCAACCTCAGGGCTCTACCGTTGGATCTCCCTCAGCTCAGATCCAACGCATCTGAAAAGGAGGCGCATACTAACGGTAAGATATCAAACCAGGGTTGTACGCCATCTAAAACACACTAAACCACGAAACTACGGATTTTCATCTCTTCAATACTGCGATTTTCAAACTACGATAAGGTAATTCAAAATACCTTGCGAACTTCGCATATTCAAAACTACGATAGGCCATTCAAAAAGCCTTCAAACCATATCATATCAAATTCTAATTCTAAGGCGTACAACCCTATGCCCGAACTACGTTGACTCTGATTCTCCATAAGGAGATACGTAGGCACTTGGTAACAAGGCGAGTCCCCTTCCCCATAAATCTCATTTTTTTCCCTATTCATTTCTTTAGCTATTAAACCTGAATATTTTAGCCATAAAATTTGACCTTAGATTCAAAGCCATAGGAAAGGGTTGAGGGTGCCTAACACCTTCCCTCGACCTGATTATAATAATCTTACCCGTTCTCTTAATTGCATAAGGTTTCCTATTCGCCTTGGTAGAATAGGTGGCAACTCTAAAAGTCTAATTTTTAGGGCAGGTTGCTACACATACACGAAGAACTTTTCATTTCAGACAGGGTGGAAAACCGTATTTTGGATCCGCTACAATAGCCATCCATTTCTCCCTTTTTGTGTGATGCAAATAGATTCACTTCTTCAGATTGAGAATCATTTCTCAAACTGCATCATAAGAGGTTGTGCAAGAGGAGGTTGTGCAGGTTGTGCTACAGGAGATTGTGCAGATGGTTGTTCGTCAGCCATGTGGTTGAATGCTTAGGGTTTCGGGTTTCGAGAGTATATTTTGGGAAGAGGTTAAGATTAGGGTTACGGGTTTGAGTAAGATCGTGGATGTGACCCGACAAAGGAATTTCATATCTTCAGTCAAACTCATCAGGAGGAACCTGCAATGGAATTCATATGGAGGAACCTGCAAGGGCAAAAGTGAAAAGTAAAATACTTTTAAGAGAGGAGTTTACCGATTTCTTAAGCAGTTCCAAATAAACTTTACTAGAAGGTTTATGTTAATATCTCTAGTGAACTGATTCCCAAGGCACTAATTCTGACGGTATAATGTCTAAGTTACATTTGAACTCAAGATCTTTAAGTTGAAAGGCACTTGAATTCTTGACCTAGCTTTTTTGGGTCTTATATATCTATCAAATAAGAAAACAAATGTACTTAAAAATACCAATTTTGCCCTTTGTTTAAAATTCTCCACATATTGTAACTAATTGTCTGCCTGGTCCAAGTATTACTACTACTTTGTTACTTTGTTGATGTTGTTGTTTTTCGCTAGCAATTTGGCCTTCATATGACGCTTAGGACTTCAAGTGAAACCAAACCACCACTTTATAACCTTCCCAATGCAAATATTTTTGAACTGGTTTCAGAAAAAGCAAACTCACTTCTGCCTCCATCCACTTCTTCTCCCAATAACTTCAACAATTTCTCTCTATCTCTCTCTATCTCTCTCTCTCTCTAACTTCTTTCGTCTTCCTCTTCATATTCTTCCTTCTCCCTCATCTTCTTCGTCTTCCTCAATGTTGTTTTGTTCTTTTGGTATCTCACTGAAGGAAGAGACACAAATGATCCCTCACCACTACAACACGCCATAGTCGATGCATCTCACAACTCTGAAAGGAATACGACAGTCGTCTTTGTCGTTGATATTTTGTTTTCGGTCACATCATCACCATCCTCTTGGTTGTTCGCTCACCACCCTTTATTACCGTCAATCACTGAAGCTCGTGTTTCAGATCAGGCAAGATCCATCGTGAACTACTCTTTTTTCTGCGAAACTGTTGCGGTTGTAACCCATCATCCAAAAACATCACAAACGTAAGGTATCTTATATTTTCCTTTTGTTCTTTGATGTTCTTTGTTGTTGTGGCTGCATGTTTTATATTTGTTGAAGGAAAAGTAGTGTTGTTATTGTTGAAGAAGAAATAGCTCCCTTGGTTTTTGTTTTTTTTGTCACTGTTTGTGATTTTCTATAATATATTTACGAGATTTGTTTCTGACTCGCTGGTAAATGTTTATCCTTGCAGTTATGGTCATGTGAAACCAGACATTGTTGCATATGGACAGGACATAATGGGATCAAAGATTAGTTCGGGCTGTAAAAGTTTATCAGGAACCAGTGTTGCAAGTCCGGTAGTTGCTGGTGTTGTATGTTTGCTTGTCAGTGTATGTTTTTTATATTATCAATCTTGGACACTCACTCTCCATAGAGCCCTTCGTAAAGTAAGTATATAATTCGTGTTGAAGCTGCGCAATTGTATGCATCCCTGCAGCCAAGGAGATGCTAAACTACTTAAATGTTAAGTCTAAACCTGGTTTCACTGCTCAAAAAATTATATTGACCGATGTAAGAGAAGAAACAATTGTTTATATCAATTTGTTTTTAAGAATGTTGTTTATACATTGGTTTTGTAGTGCTACAGCAGTGGCGTTTTGCGTCTATAGACAGGTTTTGGAAGTCCCAGTTTGAAGTCTTTTGAATGTGGAATATGTTGGTCACTAGAGTCCAATCTGTTGGTCTATTTTGGATGTGAATTGCCAATGTTTTAAGACTTAAATTCTGAAGTCATTTTGCCAATAAAACATAAATAAAGTACTTGGTGACAATTATTATTAATTGTATAAGGTTTGTCTAATGATGACGATGTAAAAAACGTGGTGGAATAAGAAATATCACTGTGAATGGAGTTATCTAATAACTGTGGGAAAAATTGTTGCTGCTACTACTAATTGTGAACTGCAAGATCTTTTTAACATTATTATACCAAATCAATTGGTCTTGCTAAATTCTATTCTTACATTCATTGAGAATAAATGATTTTGTTATCAAATCCTGATTATGTTTTGAAGGTATGGATTATCTTTTATTCTGTGCTATGGTTCTGTACAAATTGATAAATCGCTCGCCTTCTCCTTTGGGTGGAGGGATTTGTTAAAGTGTGATAATTCGGAGCAGGACTGGTTTAAAACAATGTTTACTGCAGGGTTCACAGCTTTGAACCATATTTCTACATGAGCTGCCCTCCTAGAATGGGACCAGATAATATCTCCCATTTTCATCAAATTCTCAAGGTATCTCGCTTAGTACTTGAAATTAATTGTTTTTAATCAAGAAAATGAATTCTTTATTTAGCTTTTTGAATTGCCTTAAATGTACTTACATTTACATCTTCTAATGCTTCAGACTAGGATGAGAGAAGCGGAAGCCAATAGAAATAACAATGTAGAAAAAAAATTCGTCGAGTTGACTGGAGTTATATAATAGCAAGTTTACTCGTCGAGTTGTTATGGTGTTGTGAGGGTTATGGACAAGGATTTTATCAGAGATTGTCACCAGATTGAAAAGTTCTACAAGCTTAAATTGCAACTTCCGACAACAGTCTGGACGTGAAGTCAACAGAGCAGTGCATCTTGTAGGTTTTTCTTTACAAAGAATTATATTTCTTAACAATTTTATTTGTAGCTTTATTTTAAACTTTCTTTCCTTATGTTCAATTGATTTCTGATTTTTATTACAGTTCAGCAGTTATGTTTGCGGCAGCGTTGCTTTTAAATGACTTAGTATCGTGCTTCAACCAATAGAATCATCATCGTGTAGCTGCATTGGCTGAACTCGGTGTTGGTTTCATGTTTTCCTATTTCAGACCTAAACTCGGTGTCTTTTTTGCATCGATTCGGTATCTTTCAGGTAAACACCAACTCATGTAATCAGTTCTGTTTTATATCAGAGCTGCTAAACTGAGTTTTTATATGTCAGTCATGTTGTTTTGTATTGCTTAGGCTATTAATAATTGCAAATAAGGTGCTTACTTTGCTATCAGGTTAGCTTCTTGTATTTCAATGTGTATACAGAATTACAGGCGAAATCCAACGAAACTCGGGCATATATCGACGCGGTTTGTGGGAATTCATCTCATGACAGCCAAGAAGCTACAACCTAAGTGTCTGCTACAAAGTCAAACACATCATTGACATTGGCCCGAAAAGAGGTGTTAGCTGCGGGAGCATTTCCATGCCAACATGACAGAAGCATTATAATATGCCGCCGCAGTCGTTAAGAGTAACAGTCTGAGTTCCACACTCGGAGCAGTTACAAATGCATTATAGCAGCAATACTTGAGCGGTTAAAGCATTTATCCGAGCACTACTAGAGATTGACCGACTTGAGGCTCTCGACAAAGTCTCCGGATTTGAAACGATGCCAAACACCGTGTCGTCGATACCACTAAAAGATAAGTTATTTTTTACTTATTCTGTTAACTAAATCAATTGACCATTGTCGTTCAATATGCACTGATAATATGTCAAACGATGTTGGATTGTATGCTAGCTTGTCAAAAGGAATTAAATACGTAATTCTGACATTTGTGTGAGAGGAGTACAAATTAAAAACGTATATGACGCGGATCAGAAGCAGGTGAGGCAATTATATGGTTCATGTTACATATTATTGGACTTACTGAAGTTGGATCCTTGAGGTAAAGAGCAACATGCTGCATTACAAACGGTGAAGCAGAGAACACGGTTTTATATTGCTCACGTAGTGTCTTTGTTTGATTCTGCCAAGACTTCTCCTTGAACAAGTTTATTAATTTAAATATTTGGACTATAACATGGCTTATGGCTAACAAACACTTCTATGTCATTGATGAGTGGTTATACTGAATATATCGGAGGCAAAAACAAAGTGCTCAAATCCATGAAAAATCACTTGGATAGCGACGTGGTCCGAGGAAGAACTCGTAAAAGCAGCACAAGTTCCATGCGGTGTTATATTGAGTAAACAAACATAAGATATCCTAACTTATTGACATATTTTGTATTGTCTGCATTACTTAATATATCTAACCATTTTTTCGATAAGAAAGTTTCCATCTCCCGGAGAATATTTTGTCGAGGAGTCAATCTTGTGAGACTGATTTCCCTCTAATATCATTTAAAATGTATTTTGGTTAAACAAATTATTATTTTTTTTATGAACTTTAGTACAATTAAACTATTCTTAATTTTTTATGATTTCACACAACATTACATAATGTTTATTTCTAAAAATGTATAATTGATATTAAGATGTTTGATTATTATTTTAAATATACCTTATGGCTAGATTTATAATAAAATTCATTTAAATTATCTATAGGAACAAACTTATTATTGATTCAAATATTTTTTTAAATATTGTCAAATAAATACAAATATTTATATGCGAGAAAAAATTGGATTGATTAAAATATTTGTATATATATGAAGAAAAAAAATAAACTCTTTTGATTAAGCAATTTTTTTTTTCATTTTACATTTTAGAAACAAATGCGCGTGACACACCAGTATGCACGGGTATCCCACTAATATTCTTATATAGAAAGAGTAATAAAATTCAAAATTTTGAAATTTTACTTAATCACAGAAACAAATTTATATCAAGATAAAATCTTGTTGGCATTTTCAATTATTTCATTAATTAATCTCATCAACAAAACAAAACAGGGTATAATCACCATTACAAATGCAATGCACACAGTACTTAGCCTCTTTATATGCATCAATATCAATACGTACATGTATAAAATTTGACAAAGTTGGTCCAAAGCTAAACTCTGTCATAAGGAATATATATTTAAAGAAACAGAGATATAGTAAATGGAATACAAAAGGCTTATCACCGCTATGAACCTCATGTTTTTTGGTCAATTTTCTGTCTCTGGAGCAACTACGCCACAAAAAATAAGAAAACCATAAGAAAAAACATCAAAACAAAGAAAATCTTGATCATCAGCCACCTATTAGAAGATATGCTATTCAGATACTTCAACAAAGCCCCTTGTGCCCCCTCTACATTCGTCAAAGTATCATCCATGTTCTCATCAATCCTGCAAATTAAGTTCCTCTGTCAGCCCACCAAAATCTCAATTGGCCAATATAAAAACAAAAATCAAGAGACAATTCAAATATTAGCAATCAAAATACTCATAAATTACATACCCAAAAAAATAGACATAAATGATCATTTTATCAATCAAAATACGCATGCAATTATTTGCATCAAATTTCTAGTTATAAATGAGCATCAAGGTTGTCAAACAAGCAAGTTCCAGCAAACCCGTCTTTAGATAATAGCTGATAATACCCTAATGTGGATAGTGGATAGACAAAGATGGTATGTTGGTGCGAGTATACTATAGGGTCAATAAGCCCAACACTCCCTTGCAACATAAGATTGATGATTATTATAGCTACCAATAAATTCCATTATCTTAACTTTTTACCATTTAAACTTATTCCTAAACATGCAAGTTATCTTGTATGAGATAGTATATTACTTTCCCGATTACTAACAACAACAACAAAGCCTTATCCCACTAAGTGGGGTCAGCTATATGGATCAACTTTGGCCATAATGTTTTAAAAAGGACCATGCAGACGACACATGTCATAGAGATTCGACAAAGTTTTACGTTGGCTGACGACTGCCTAACACAAACCTATCCTTTTATCCTGGCTTGGGACCGGCTATGTATAACAATTAGCAAAGCTAACCTAGGCCGGCTTTTTCACAATTACTACTTCAAGTAATTTATAAATTTAAGAGTGAAGAATCCTTGTGGCCCCTAAGAAAATTTGAGACTCAATTTGGTTCTTTACCCAAAAAAAAATATACAGTATGTAGTCCTTCACAAAATTAAACCAAAGGACACTGAACATCCATCGAAAAAATTGATTTTTTTTGCTGACATTTAATGTTCTCATCCACTGTGTCCATTAATTTGATCACCATGTTGCTTAAATGTCCACATCAACTCAAAAGCTTTTCACATTTTTTCCATTGGGATGCGGTTTTCCATCATGATTTGGTTTTCTAACATGAATAACATTGATGCGTCTTTAACCCAATCTATTCTCTGACTTCTTTATAAGATTTAATCTTCATAAGTTCATAATTACAAAATAGAAACAAATTTATATTCTCATAATCACATGTAAGGAATCTAAACACCTAAATGAAATTGTTCACAACTTTAAGATCGAAATAATTAATTCATGATAACTTACAAACTTTGAATCTGATCATGACAATCTTCTTAATAAAAGAACATTTTCAAACATGGATATTATCGAGTTAAGCAGTTCAAAGGCTTGAAAACATAGATTTAGAGACTTTAACGCCTTCTACTTATCAGTTCATCAAATTTTCTTAATAGGATTCAGACAAATTGACAAGCTGATTAAAAAACTGCATTCAGAATCAGGAAACCTAATCAAGATAAATCCAAGCATTTAAAAGGAAAAAGAAAAAAATTGCTACCTATGACTCTTCCACCAGTATCATTAAATCAATACTCACCAGTCATCAGAGATTCAATAAGGAAAAACACTAATTAGTTTACAATGTTATTCCTATGTATACCACATCCGTGGCAAGACCATTACATTTCTAAAGGAGCAAATAGGACCAATGAAGTAATTAAAGCAATAGGCAAAAGGGAAAATCATGTGTTTCAGGCATGTTATAAAACAAAGCACATATGAACAGCCACTCATTAGGAAGCAATATAGGTTTATAACCTTTTTCTCAATCTACTCACTTTTTAATTAACGGGTATCCGCTTGCAATTTACTACATTATAAAGTTCACATTGTAAATTAGAGGATGCTAAATTTTTATACAAACCATTTCTCAGCTCATTAGTAGCTAAATAAGCAATTTCACAGGCATCAAAACTTTATGGCTAACATGTAGTAAATAACTCAATTTTCCCTGAGGCGAGCAACCTTACGCGCAACCACATTTGCTTTTCCTCTTTAAGGCTCACCCAGTGTTTTATATTAGTTTAATTCTTGCGCAAGTAATTTCTTTCCTCAATCCTCAAAGAGTAGACAAACAAGCATTTCGAATAACATGGCATACCAAAAGACCACAAATTTATTGTTAATGAAGACAAAATGATCAAATCATCTTGCACAAATAACCGCAAATCAAAGCCATGGTTCTCTATACATATCAAAGCCCTAACTTAACTCAACTCTTAAGGTTAATAACAGCCACAGATTCATTAGGTAAAAAAATTACTTAAGATCAGAGCAAGTTTGTAGATAATAGTAACACACATCATAAATCGTGTTGGAATAAAATAATAAAGGACAATAGACAAGTTAGGCAAATAGAAAACCTGATGGCAATCTCTCCTTGCTGGGAGACAAGTGTTGCTAGTTGATTAAAGATGCTTCCGAGCTCGTGAATAGTAGACTCGACATTTTGAAGAGCTTCAGCCCTGCTTTGCATGTAAGTGTCCTGCAATGGAACTACCTGTTGTTGCTGTTGCTGCTGTTGTTGCAGCAATGGTTGACTCTCCCCATCCACTTGCTTCCTGTGGAATGTGGATGTGAAGACCGTGAAAAAATAAAATAAAATGTATGAAAGTAGAGTTGAAGATATAATTCAACCAAACTTGAAACAAACTCAAAATGCCAATATAACTAACTAATTATTAGTCTTTTGTATTAAATCATCAACCATATCAAACCATATAATAATAAATCAAAATCTATATTATATCACTTCCCTCTTTATTTAAAACCTTATCACTTTGAACATATACAAAGCTCGTGGTATGAAATTAATATCAGTACAATGGCTAGCTGTGACATAGTTTTTGAAAATTGAGTGATTCTTAGGATTGTCAATTGCAGACCTCGGAAAATAGCAGTTTTGTTCAAATTCTGTTACTCAACAATTCTATAGTGCCGCTATTTCACAATATTTTATACTAAATAGCATATTTCAAAACAAAAGCAAATTGTTGAAATTCCACTATGCAATTGTGCTATAGCCACTATTTAACAACACTTCATACAGCAATAAACATCCAAAAAGAATAAACCGATAAAAGGCGGGTGACCACACTATAGCATTTTACTCTATTCTACTTGATAAACCGAGTCACTTAGAATCTCTTGTTTCTTGGAACAAAATCTATGAACTTGATAATCTAATCAAGTATGACACAAGTTAATTTGATGAAAAGCAAAGTGATTCGAGTAATCTTATATGCTTAATTTGATAAACCGGGTCACTTAGAACCTCTTGTTTCTTAGAACAAAATCTATGCACTTGATAATCTAATCAAGTATGAAACAAGTTAATTTGACAGATAGCAAAGTGATTCAAGCTATCTTACATGCTTAACTAAAGTCTCTAACAGTACAATCAACCGAAGAAAAAGAGCATAACTTACCCACTAGCCCATGGAGGTGGTGCAGGAGCATTAGAACTACTAGCAGAAGACTTTGTAGCTAAAGGACGTTGACGGATGAAAGGATTTGCAGACTCCTTGGAAGCAGTGGACGAAAACAATTGTCTTCTACTCTCGTGCGTTTTCAAGTTCTTCATTAAAAAATTCAAAACCATCGTCAGCAACTACCATAGCACATACACACATTTACAAATCACAAAAAAAAAAACAATACCTCAGTTCTCATGGTGAGAACATCTTTAAACTCTTTAGTGGTGCTCATCAACCGCGTCTTTAAATCATCCACAACCGTCGTCGAATGACTAGTCGTATCTGTAGAAACATTCCCACTCTCATTTCTAGAATTGCTGACCAATTGAAGATCCACAACCGCAGAGTTAAGCGCGGTAATATCTTGTTTAATAACACTCGTTAGTTCCTGAATTTCCATAGTTGGATCATCAAAAACCGAAGTCCTTTTCGCCACTACAAATCAAAAAAAAAAACAAACATTAATCAGCATTAACAACACATGAATGAAGAATTGAATAAAAGTGAATATGAAATTACGAATAATTACATTTGGCGAGCTTGGAGAGTTTCTGAGAGGTTTGGTGAATTCCATATCCAATCTTGGAAGCTCTTCGATTAAACTCCGATTGAATTGCGACGGCAGATCGAGGATCGTCGGATCTGGAAGAGGAAGAAGAAGGAGAAGAGGAAGAAGGAGGATGATGAGTGCTAGTGGTGGCTCCGTTTGAGGTTGATGATAGAGATTTCTTCAATTTTTCTGCGACGGTGTGGAATTCATGTGTGCGATCTCGAAATGAGGATTGCGTTGATTTGAATTGCATCTTGGTGAGGGATCTGTGTTGGAACCCTAGATCTGATTGGAATTGGGGCACGTTTGGGGTTGGGTATAGGTTGGATTGGTTAAGGATGTGATGAAATGGTTCGAATGATTAGAAAGGGGGAGAAGGAAGAGGAGGTTTGTGAATTTGGGATTGGAAATTGGAAGATCCAGCTTTCATGTTGATTGTTACAACATAAAATCATATGCTTATGACTAGTCACCATGTGTTATATGAAAAGATTATTTACATTAACCATGAATCTTATTGTTTGTCTAAAAAAAGTTAATAATTTAATTAATTTTGTATTAGTAAAATCATAAGATTTTAATTTGTATGCAATTTCATTTCAACATGATTCATTTATGAATATGATTTGTTTTTACGGTTATAAACTTAATTCATTTCACTAGTAGTAAGATTTTAAATACATCTTGGTACATTAATAAAACAATGAAGACTAGTAAAAGATGGAGTCATATGTGCTAAACCAAGATCAACTTGTTTCCTAGCGGAAACATAAGAATTCTTAAACAAGATAGCTAGTAAGTGCTTACATTAACTAGTAATAGCACCATAATCTTTATTATTTGGATGTTGACTATTCACACTATCCACTACACTTTTAAGTTTTAACATCCATCTCAAAACCACACTATCAAAACCAAACTTATACACCCATTTGATAGATGTCAAAAGCCCTAAAACCCTTCCCTGCATCGACGTTTATACTAGGTGAATACTTCATCCTTTCTCTTCATTAGGTATTGTCCATATTAAAGAAGATCCCCAATAAAGGCTTCCAAGACTTTTACTTGAAATAAAGCTGGAACATCAACATGAAAGCTCAAGCTCTAAGATGAACTTGTGAGGGGGCAACTTTTAGATGGTTCATCATGGCCACCTCAAAGTCAGAGAAGGATAGACACACACCCTAACCTAGTGAAGAGACACTTATACAGGAGAACCGAGCGACACTCAAAAGCTCTACACATCCTCTCATCTGAACCTACTGGCAGAGTCTCCCAATTTGGTTTATTGCCTATTACGATGTTGGCTTGGGTTATAGCTTCGACAATGTTCAGGGTAGAAGGAGTCTTAACTCTTTCAACGACCACCCAATGGTAGCTATTTTCATTCGCTAACGCTATTAAGTTAAGACCTTTGCGAGCCAATACGCCGACTTCATAATGATCACTAGGATTAACCCAAGATACAATGTCATGTTTCCCTTCACATTTCAAGTGAAGAGAAAAATATGCATCACTAGGATCATAACCAATTGACTCTCGATATGTTTGAACAAAATGACCAACACGTTCCCTCCTTTGACAAGCCACCTCTATTTTTAACTCGACCAAGACAGGAGGGGGAATCGGTATCTCGTCAAGGTTTTTACCCACCGAATTCCACAAGAAACCGAGATTTTGAAGTATTCATAGAAATAGTGTTATTTGACAGAGATTCTCTAGACAAATCCTCTATCTTCGAATCATCATTCAATACAATGATTCTTGATTCAGAACCTTCACTAACAATGGAGAAGGAGTGCGACTCGGACTCCATTCCCCTTTTCGAAGATGAAGAAACACTACCCTCTGAGCCACTCTCGACGATAATAGGGTTACTACACATCGTAATAAAAATGCAATAAAAATTTGAGTAAAAGCTTAGAAGAAGATAAGGTACCTTCAAATAGGAAGGCAAAGACTCTAAAATGAGGAAGAGAGCTGAAATATCGAGGCTTTAATGTTTTAAAATTCTATATGTACGACAACGGTTACTCTGGAAAGTAATTGATATAAAAAAACAAAAACTCAAAGAGACAATGGAAACTCAATCTGCAAAAATGCTAAAATATTCCCCATGTCTTCTTGTGAGTGCAATATCATCGCTTAGATATTTTGAATGATGTCGAAACTAGGAATTATGTAGTATTTGTACATTGGACCTTATCTCTCACTATCTAGATTTCACTTTCATCTCAGGATATTTCAAGATCATGTCATAAGTATTTGGACTAGTTTAAAATGTTAAAAATATGCATTTTTGTGAAAAAACATCATGCTTGGAGTCAACTCACCCATGGTAGGGGTCGACTCTCACTAAAATATTTTTGAAAAATAACTCTCTGGTCAAAAAGAGTCGATACATAGCCTATTGGAGTTGATACACAACGCGAAGGAGTCGACTCCCTCGAGCTATAGGTCGACTCCCACTAAAAGTGTTTTCAAAAGCTTTTCTCTGCGAAGAAGGAGTTGACTATCGCATATTTGGATTCAATACACAACACGAATGAGTAAGCTCGAATCCCTCATGGCCATACAAAGATGAAAATGGTAAGGATGTTAATGTCAAAAGGTATAGAGGTATGATTGTATTTCTCTTATATCTTACAGTATCTAGGCCCAACATTATGTTTAGTGTGTGCATGTGCGCTAGATATTAACCTGCTCCTAAGGAATCTCATTTAAATATCGTAAAGCACATCCTTAGATATCTTCATGGTACTTCTAAGTATGGGATTTGGTATCCCAAAGGATGTGATTGCAATGCAGTTGGTTACGTCGATTTCGACTTTTCTGATTGCAAATCATATAAGAAGAGCAGTAGTGGAACTTACCACTTATTTTCAAATTCTTTAGTTAGTTGGCATAACAAGAATCAAGTTTATATTGCTTTGTCAACTGTTGAGGCGGAATACGTCACTGTGGGTAGTTGTTGTGCTCAAAATTTGTGGCTTAAACAACAATTACTTGATTTAGACATTAAACTTCAACGTATTCCCATAATGTGCGATAATACTAGTGCTATTACCTAACTAAAAATCATGTGTTACACTCGCGTACTAAACATATTGAGATACATAATCATTTCTTATGCGATCATGTTGAAAAAAAGGATGTCGTTTTTGAGCATGTTGATAGCAAAAATCAACTTGTGGATATTTTCACAAACCCTCTTGCGACCAAACCATTTTTCAATATTCGTCGAGAATTGGGAATTTTTGATACCTCAAAATTTTCCTAAATAGTTTGATGCATGCACTCTCTCTATAATTGTAACCTTTGTTTGAAATTTCTAGTTCATGTGAGTGCATCCTCCGTTTCTCATCCTATGAGGTAATATCGTTTCACTTATCCCTTTGTCCGTAGGTTTTATATATTGCATTGCTTATGTATGTCTCTTGAAACTTGGTTGTATGTTTATGTGATATAATTGATGTACGATGCAATCCCATGAATGTTCACTTCCAAAAAATTTGTTGATTAACCTTTGAGTGTTTTCAATCCATATGCTTATAGTGACTTCATGTTTTAATCATCACTTCCACATTTGCGAAAAGGGAGGGGACCAAAAAATCATAAGAAAAATAAAATTAAGGGTTTAAAAAGCTGAATTTCGAAATAGAAGAATCAAAAAGTTAAAAACATCTAAATGGAGGACCAAAAGTACATTCAAACCTATATTTTTTAACACTGGAGTACACTTATATAAAGAAAAAAAAGATATATAGACGTAGTGTTTATACTTAATATGGGAAAAGAAATCGAACGAAAATAAAAAAGAAACCAGACAAAAGATCCATAAGTCATACCTAACCAACTTGACGACCCAACACCCATCTCAGGCTAAACTAAAACTAGACAAATCAAATCTATCCCTAAAAATCTCATCTCAAATGATACAAGGTAGAATCTCACACAATATTGATGATATGTAATTCCATCGGAGAGAAGGAAAATTTAGCCATAAATTATTTGATTTAAAATTTAATTTTTTTAACAATTTGTCTTTAAATATAATACATTAACTATTTGAGTTAAATATCATAGTTAATAAGTATTTTTTATGAATAAATCATCATAAAATAGAATAAAAGAGACTTAATAAAAAAGAAAATAAATGACAAAATATATTCGATGAAATTATTCATGATTTCAAATAAATTTTGATAGAAATAATTGTATTATGAAAATATTTATTAGCTTTTAACATAAATAGTTAGTTTGCCCGAGAGGTTAAGGGGGAAGACTTAAGATCTTCTGCACATAAGTGCGCGTGGGTTCGAACCCCACAGCTAGCAATTTTGATAAAAATATATCTCACTTACATAGACACGATTTTGAAGCGGCTCAAGATTTTTTTCATTTTATTTTATGATCCTATGCTACTTTATTATGCTTTCCCCATAAAGTCATGATCTAGTTGAAATATACGTACGTAAATGCCACACTTTTGAAGCGGCTCAAGATTTTTTGCATTTTATTTTATGATCTTATGCTACTTTATTATGCTTTCTATTTTATGATACTATGTTGTTCTATTCTGACTTTCGTATACTTAATTTGCAATTATTTCATACTACTTTATCAGAATTGAATGCTCTATTTATGTGCATGCATTTTCACTTTAATGTCATTCTATGTGAGTGTTGTGATTGTTGATCAAAATTATCTACCAATCGTTAGTTGGTTCAGTGGTGATTGACGCTGAACTTGGTAGGGAGGACCGCGACTCGATCCCTGCAACTACGATCGAGAAGGGGCTGGAACCACTTGATGCCATAATTGACCCCCGAATCGGACTATACCGGTGGTGATAAACCAAAAAAAAAGATTACATGTAACGCCTCTGAGTGGTATAAGTTTCCTTGTGTGTTTTACGTTTTGTGGATTTTTTCTCTTTTTGATGTTGTCAAAGGAAGATACACATATTTAGGGGGAGATATGATCAGATATTACAAATACGTTGCACGTTTTTCCATCATCAAAAAGGGAGAGTATATGAATGCAATATCCTCGCTTAGATGTTTTGAATGATGTCAAAACTATGAATTATGTTGTATTTGTACATTGGACTTTATCTCTCTATGTCTAGGTTTCATTTTCATCTTAGGACACTTCTAGATCATGTCAGAAGTTTTTGGACTAGTTTAAAATGTCAAAAATATGCATTTTTGTGAAAAATCATGCTTGGAGTCGACTCACCCCATATTAGGAGTCAACTCTCATTGAAATTTTTTTGAAAAATAACTATCTAGTCAAAAGGAGTCGATATATAGCCTCTAGGAGTCGATACACGGCGTGAAGGAGTTGACTCTCTCGAGCTTTGGATCGACTCCCATTAAAAGCGTTTTCAAAAAAATTTCTCTACTAAGAAGGAGTCGACTCCCAAGCATTTGGAGTTGATACATAATACGAATGAGTCGAATTCCACTGTTGTGCTTCGACTCCTACGAAATCTATTTTTGAGAAATTCTTTTTTGTCCAAAAGGAGTCGACTCCTACCTCGAAAGGGTCGACTCCCTTGCCCTTAGGAGTCGACTCTCACTTCGAATGGATCGACTCCCACTGATCAAAATGTTCAATTTTGTAATTTTGCAAAACACACACACACACACACACACACACACACACACACACACACACACACACACACACACATATATATATATATATATATATATATATATATATATATATACTCATTCATGCATCATTTTTCACTATTGAAACCAAAAATATACACAAAATTGTTCATCATCTTCATTCCCTTAATGCATACATACAATAACTACACATAATCATTTTTGTTATGTGATCTTGAGATAGTTTGATAAGGTTCAATTAGGATTCGGTGTAATAAATTGGGTTGGAAATTCTGTTGGGGTTTCAAGATAAATCCATTGGGGTTTTCTTCCAAAATCAGGGATTGATTTGGGAGTTTTTCACAAGATTGCACAATTTGGATTCAGCTGAGTGAAGCCTTTGAAGAATAGGGGTTTTTGTCAAAGGAGTAAAGGTAACCGAAGGATCACTTTGGTAATCTTGGGTTACGATACATTAACAATTTGGATTCAGCAGAGTGAAAGCTTTGAAGAAAGGGTTCTGTTGAAACGGTAATCAGAGGATCAAATTGGAAGTATCGAATTACTTGATCGAGCTCAAAGAGCCGACACCTAGTTGAAATTCCCTTAAGGCCAAAACCTATATGAAACGGTTATGTCGAAGGAGCCGACACCTAGATGAATTTTCCTTAAAGCCGACCGCTATTATTGAAAGACTTCTCCAACACCAAACATGTCTGACGATTCTTTGGGGGAAATTATTCAGTGTCGGCCAAAGATGGACTTACCAGTCTGTGCCAATCAAGATCTAGGATCCACTGGTTTGCGCCGACCAAATACTTAACTCCATTAGTCCTCGTGAGTAAAGGTCCAAAGGCACGAAGCCCATTACCTAGCTTACTTCGCTTGACCCAAGATATAAATACCTTTATAAAGGGTTCTAATATACACAATCTTTAATCTCCATTTTCACTATCACCTATCTTGAACCCTAAACTGACGTCGACATTGGAGTGATGACCATGCATGTAACCCCCTAAGTCCACTGAGTCAAAGATAACAATATTATTTATCAGCGTCGTATCAGCATCGATACCTCTGATTCAAGGAGCACTGTGATCTCAACATTCGACCCATGGTGTCGCATCCGTGAAATGTATCTAAAACTCCGTTACACCGTAGGTTTTGCAATCATCATCATTTCTAGTTTCGCAACGAAAAAATTACTAATTTTCACTATACTAATTTTCAAATATGTTGGGATACAAAATTAGTAAAACCTAGCATTTTTAACATTTTACTTTTAATGAATAATATAGATAATGCATTCAATATATCTTATAAAAAATTCTTAGCAAATGTCAAAAATGTTATCAAAAAGGTTATCGATAATAGTTCCTTCGTCTCAAAAAATATCTCATCAACATTTTCTTTCTATCTCAAGTTTGATTAAGTATTGTATCTATAAATAAAACTTACTGAATTAATATTTAGAAATAACATGACATTAAATAACTGAATGATGAGTAATAGTTAACTATACTTATTTTATTTAATTTTTCAATTTATATTTCTACTAATTTAATTCAAGGGTCAAGAATGAAGAAAGTTTTAGATATTTAAAATTGGAAGGATCCAATTCCATATCTTTTATGCACCTTGTACTAAAAAAATGATCAATGACCCATTGAACAAGAAGGTTATCTATATAAACTAGAATCCATGATCATAAAAAGAACATGTTTTGTTAGAACCCATTATGTAAGAACATAGCAAACACCTTTGTTTTTGAGTAAAAAGAACAACTCTAATTATGGATCGATAGTGATATAAAAAGAATAACTCATAGTATACTTTAATTAAATACAATAGCACTAGAAAACCAATGCTTCATTTTCAAGTTAAAGATACTGTATTTGACGAATGCAATCCAAAGCCTTCAACACCGATTTTTTTTTTTTTTAGAAAAGCAAGTAATATTAATTAAATATTAAAAATGAAACAAAATAAAAAATTAAAATGAATTAATTATTTTGAAACAGTTTACTTTTATGAATATACTTTTATTTTGAGATAAATAATACAAAATATTAATAACTATTTTTGGTGACAATTTCCTTTTCCAAAAAAAAAAAATAGTTTAAAAAAATAAAAAACTCAATGTATTAGATTTTAAAATTTTGAATCTGTGTTATTAAAATTCAAAGCGTGTGAATTTTACACTAATCTTTAGGAATAATTCGTCCCCATCAATTAAAGTAGTGAATTTTTCAATATACCCCATGAATCTCTTAGACACTACGCGAAATTCTAAATTTGTCCACTGCTTCCGTAGATGCACATCCGAAAGCACCCTTATTTTGCAAAAAAATTGACTCCTTCCGTAGATGCATCTGCGGAACCGTTAAAAAACATAGTATAGTATAGTTAAATTCAACTTATTTCAGTTCAGCAATCCTTTCGTATATGCACATACGAAACGTGGTGAAAACAGAGTGTTTCGTAGATGCACCTACAGAACAGTCTGCTATATTTTCAAATCATGTTCATTTCACTTCAAATTCAATTTAAAGTAGTGCAATGTAAAGACAATAGTAGGTAGACCAAAAAAATACATCGTATAATGTCGTTCATAATGTCGAATACATCATCAAAATAACATACATAAATGAAATAAAAATACATATAAAAAATAACAGGCATCACTACTGTGTATGTCAGACATTATCTTGCGCCTCTCCTCTGCCTCTGGCCCCGCCTCCGCGTCCACCGCGCCCTCTGCTGGCTCTGCATCTAGCGCCAAGCTCAGAGGTGTAGTAGTAGATGGGGAAGAAAAGTCAAGTGGAACAGATGGAAAAGGTCCAGCTGGAGCGGGTGTATCAAATGGAGAAGGTCCTGCTGGAGCGGATGTATCAGGTGCATCTGCTGCAACGGCAGCTCCATCAGAGATCTGAGATACTACACACACTCGTCCGCACCCCACGAATGCATGTTGTGCAGTCCTCCCATGCATATCCCTATCTGGATCGTGGGCCATAATGTCTTCATTGTGATACAAATAACCTCCAGTTAAATATTGTGTATTTATAAATAAACAAGAAAAGAAAAACAAAAAATTACTCTCCCGTAGATGTATCTACGTAATAACCTTGATTTCAAAAAATTGTGGTGCTACCGTAGATGCATCTATGGAATGCCTTAAAGATCATCTCTTCCGTAGATGCATCTCCGGAGGTTTTTGAAACTCAGAAACTCAACAATGGCGGAAGTCCACTGTTCAAGAACTAAAAAACTTGATTTTTGTGGCTTGATCATGCGTTTTAAACATCAAACAACACCTACATTGTCTCTTAACTATAATTCTAAACATATTCAATCATTTATACACCTAAATATTGAATTCTAACTTGATTTTACAAATACTCAAAATAACTCGAATAATAAAAAATTTACCGATTAAATAGAGTTTTGAACTTGATGGAATGTGTTGATACTTGATGTTGACAATGTCGGCCGAACTCGGAAGAAAAAATGCAGTATTGGGGAAGTTTGATATTTGGGGTTGAGAGAGTTTGAGTGTTTGAAATGTGAAGAATGAGGGAGGGGAAGGATCTGACATGAGTTATAACGGCAAATGCTTCCGTAGATACATCTATGGAAACTTTCATATGTACATCTACGGAACAAATCAACATTAAAAATAAAAAAAAAAGAATTTCCGAAGATTCATCTGCGAAAGCTGTTGCCAATTCGGTGATATCTGAGAGATGTATAGGATAGGCTAAGAAATTCTTTTAAAGTATATTTCAAAATTGCTATCCATAATGATGCAGAATTGAATTAAAATGGTGTCTCTCTTACAATATAAACAATTGCTATCCATAATTGTTATGAATATGAAAATGGGTGCTACACCGTGCGATCGGGTTATCGAGTTTGGCGGAATGCTAAGAAGATACCTTCCAATCTTAATTCCGATGAAAATTGGAATAATATCTGGAGTATTAAAGTACCGGCTAGAGTGAAACATCTTTTGTGGAGAATCTGTCAGAATTGTCTACCTACCCGTATACGGCTCAGGCAACATCATGTTCAGTGCATATAAACATGTCCGTTTTGCAGTAATAACGACGAGGATGACTGACATGTGTTCTTTGGTTTTCATGCTACTTACAGTTGTTGGATCTCTGCAGGTTTGAGCAACATCATTGACCATAGAACTCATTATTTTCATGATATAAAATCGCTCATCCTTGATATTTGCAGCAAGGAAGATAGGAACACGGCGGGGAAAGTTGTTGTTACAATTGATGTTATGTGGAAAAATAGGAACAATCTTATTTGGAACAATGATCACGAAGATGGTTCCAAAATTGGGTGGCTTGCGTATCATAACTGACGTGAGTGGTTTTCGGCACAACATATCCCTATTAATAACAACGTGGAACAACACTCTCTCCATTGGTTTCCGCCACCTAACGGTTGGATTAAGTGTAATGTTGACGCAAGATTTAATAGCAATAGAGGCACGGCAAATAGAGGATGGTGTCTTAGAGATAATTTCGGTAACTTTATTACAGCAGGGACTGCGTGGGATTCAAGTAACCTTTCGGTTCTTGAGGCAGAAGCTTTAGCCCTCAAGGAAGCTATTCAAAGTGTTACTATGTTACATCTTGATCGGGTTATTTTTGAAAGTGACTCTATTAAAGTGATTCAAGCTTGTCAATCTATTACTGCAGGAAACTCTGAATTTTATTCTATAGTTAGCGATATTAAGTTGTTACTTCATAATTTTTCAACGCTCTCGTTAACAAAGGCGGCCAATTCTTGGGCTAGACGTAGTATTCTTCATGTAATTCCTCCTTGTATTGAACTTTTGACTATGAATGAGAAATCATAGTTTTGCTTTGTTCAAAAAAAAAAAATCAATTCAAGTTAAAATTTCAAAATTTCCAGTAAAAACACACATTTCGAAATTGCTGATAAAAAATTTTCATAAACTTTTTCTAAAATTTTTAAAATTTCCCATAAAAACGCATACATTTCAAAATTGTCAGTAAAAATTTCAGTACTTTTTCAAAATTTTAAGTAAAAACTAATGAAAATTTCGAAATTGATAACTTTAAGCAAGTGTATAATGATAAATGCATGAAATATGAAGGGTGAGGTGGCTAGTTAATTCCTCGGTTTTGAAATTCTTGAGCTAGTTAATCAATCTTAATAATAATGAAAACACCAAAACTTGTGAAATATTCTATTTGAATTCCCATGAAAAGCATTAAGAATGAATGCGTAGTATGTAACGGGTATACTTCATATTAATTTACTAATTTCTATGCCAGAACTATAAAATAAATAAACTAGTTAATGTCTTGTATTTAACAGCTTCATAGAGATAGCATTCATGTGTGGAGACCAGTCTGAAAAAAAAATTCTGTTTAAGAATCTTTTTTGACTAATTTCTGTTTAAAAATTAAATCCAAGTAAACATATCAGTATCACTAGTATTTAAGTAGCAAAATACATTCCAAAATTTGCCTTTATCTAGGCTTTAGGATAACAAGTGGTGCTCAACAATAAGAAAGCACCAGACATATTGATTTACATGGTTGTAATGTACACAACTATTTTTTTCTTCACTCAACTGATTTTTCTTTATATGTATATACACCAGCAAAAAGATATCATAAATATATCGCCTATTGAAAGCGCGTTTCTTAAACAACCTGGGATGAAATGTTTGCTGTAAGAAGTGTTCCACGAAAACCTTCCTCGGTATGCTGAAGTTCCATCTTATCACTGCAGAGCTCATCTGCAAAAGATGAATACAATTCATTTTTGACTTTATGTATCTTAGTATTTACTTGGGGGAAGATAAAAGATTGCATGTACTTCATAACGTCTACGGCAATAACATAAAGTGATTTTATCACCATTATGGTTCTATCAAATAGCTTACCAGCAATATCTCGATTCTCATGGATCTCAGAATCCCTCACTATAATCTGATCTCCGGCAAATATATTTGCATCTGCAAGGGTAGCAGTCTCATCTTCAATATCAATTATCCTATCAGCTTTATGTAGTATCTGGTTTTCCTTGACAACCTGGGCATACAACTATAATTGATGAGATTCATGAAACGAGATTTAGACATTATGATGCTTTGCACTCTAGCATAGCAATTCACTGATTATCATTAATGGTGAAGATGATTCCTTTCTAACACGAAATTTCACTTGACTGGCTATTATCAATAACAAAAACTATCTGATAAATGTGAAAGTAAACACCTACGACGTGTCAATTCATGTGTATACTAATATAACCTGTCAATTTTTGTAATGATATGCATGTAAAGCCGAAAGTGTTAAAGAGCTTGGTTATTTTAAATAGGAGTATGCGCTTGAGAAGACAATTAAAATGAACTAAGGCATATGTATACAACAGAGTTTACTTACCCCAAAAGATTCCCATATCATCATCTTCAACTGGTATAGTGATGTTGAAGCAGAAACTTTTAGACTAGCTGAATTCCCATTTTTAGTCTTCCGGGAGCGCTTGGAAACCCGCCGATCTGTTTCAGTTAATCCCTTTGAGGCCTCCAAGATTGATTTAGGTACCTCCTTACCACGTACAAGAATTACACTTATGTCCTCATTGCAATAGTTAAGTTTATGCATTAATTCACAGCTTTCTTTTTCGCCAATGCAACTTTCACAAACCTGGATATTGAAAGGAAAAGAAATAATAGTTGAAATGAAAGTTGATATATAGAATCCAATCAATGAGAGTCGAGAAGATTGTAATATTTAGTCAACTGAAAAAAAAAAACAGACGACTTTCAAACTTCAGTTACATTACTACATTATTCACCCGAGTTCAATAATTTGTCAGTCAAGTAAGATCCACAGACTGAGAATCACCTTTTTCAACATGAGATGCATTCATTAAGCAACATTTACCATAGAACCAAAATATGTATTGTGCATATGCTGAAAAAGAAAGAGGATGAAAAATAGAAAAACCGATGACACGGCTTTCAAAACTAAGTGCGGTACTATAAGACTCAATGTCTAAAAGAACAGTGCAAAAAAAGTAGGATGGGCCAGTAACATAACAGAGTTTTGGATTACCTTGGGACAAGTCTTGATCAAAATTTGTTCACTTCCAGTTCCATTTTCATTTTTCACTTTATCCCCTGTCTGTAACTGATCTTCGCATACCAACATCTTGTCACTGGACCCAGTCAAAAAGTTCTCTGAATAATTAATATGCTCAATTGTTGCCGATATCCCTTTGGTCTTGGTACCACCCCATTCTTCACAAAAGCATATCCAATCATTCTCCGGTATGATAGTTAAGCCACCTGCCTGTAACCCACAAAAGGGAAGTGGAAATTTGAGAGGCACCAAATTAACATAAAAGAACTAAAACTACACCCATCAACATGTGAAAATGAAGAAAGAAGAAACGAAGAGAAAGAGCAAATGGATATCAAGAATTCATAATTTACTTGTTTAATTTTTAGGGATTATAAGCATATACTAAAACAGGTGAACAAGTTTGCCATAGAGAAATTGACATGTGATTGCCTGCATTAACGTACAGATAATGAGTACAGAAAACTATTTCTTTTCTTTTCATAACCAACTTACAGAAGATTCTCTCTGGAATATAGCACCGCGTCTGAAAACCAGTTGAGGAGGTCTTTCAACAAGTTGAGAGTGCTGATACAACAGATACAAAATTCATCATAAATTGCTGGGGATCAAATCGTGAAGAAAGAATCAAATTGCTATATAGATATTAAATATGCACATACAATCATGTTTAGTTGATCAATAAGCTCTGCTACGTAAGTCACTAACACATGTGGGATAGGCTTGTTTGGTGGTGAAAATAGGATAAAGACAGTGAAAATTAAAGTAGAATAGGATATTGATGGGAGTCAAATCCAATAAACCACTTATTTGGATGTAAGGATGCATCAATGTAGAACTCTGCCACTGGACAGTAATCTAGAACCGTTAAGTATTTAATTATGCAGAACAATCATGTCTTTAATTTCGTAGAACAGTCAGCTAGCTGTTATGTATTATACATTACATAGGTCGAGGGTTGGGAGGCATCAATGGTGTGAATTTTGTAGTTTGGACCCTTAGTGTAGTTTATGTAAAATTTTGTGTTTAATCATAATATCTGTATGATATCAGCCTGATAAATTTCTTATCCTATCCAATAGATAATCCATCAGATCGAACATGTTATCCTATCTCGTTTGAGGTGGACCAGATAATGGTAGGAATTGATATAAATTATTTTCAAATGACAGCACTACCCTTATATTCAGTGGCAGTGGCCAGTGGGGAATGGTGTCAGGCGATGGTGGTGGGTGTTGACAAGCAGTGGTGGTGGAAAAAGGTGTTGGGGTGGCAATGATAGAGGATGCAAGGAGGTGGAGGGTATCACGCAGTGGTGGAGGTGTCAGATGCGCTGTAAGTAGTTGATGGTGGGTGGCACCGGGTGCCGTTCATGAAGGGATGGAGAGAAAAGAGAAGAGAAGGTCACAAACAAGAGGGAGAGGAGAAGAATATATCTATCTTATGATATTGATTTCTAACCTAGTCCTCGATTCCAGGTTATTTTTTAACAAGTGAGTAAGATAGATAGAATAAGTTAATAGGATAAGCTTATCCTATCATACAGCCTCCCCATACAATGGGTCAAAATTGGTATCCGATCTCCTCTTCATGATATACCTTTTCTAACAGTTGCATACAAAAATTTCATTTTAATTTTTCCAAATAGCAATCACAATCATTTGTGCAGTAGCTAAAGCAAATTAATCATGTAGCAACGACTAAAATGCAAAACGTCACCAAATTCCAGAGTAAAATAACAAATGTACCTTTTCACACATCAGTGAATCAATTACCCCGTCTAAAGTTTCAGGTATATCTGGATTCTTGAATGATGGACTGATGTAATTTCTCCATTTTGAAATCCATGAAGAAGGCAGCAAGAAATATTTACAATCCGCAGAGAGAGGCATACTTTTAGCATGGAATAATTTCTCATGATTCTGGCGCTGCTTTTGTTTAACTGACCTGCAGCATAAATGCAGAAATCACCTTAAACGGTGTCTATAAACAATATTAGCTCTATATCAATGGCAATTACAAATGAAATAACCTCAAAGAATCCTCCAAGCATGCTGCTTCAGATAATTCATTAATGCATTGGGAACACTCTGTAGAACCTGAAGGAAGAATCAGGCCACCTAAAGCATCATCAGGTTTTACAGAAATAGCATCTTCATATAAGAAGAGCCAAAAAGTCTCAGGAATAAGCACCCGTTTAGCACCAGGAGCTTGCTCAGGCATCAATAGACCATGTGGACAACTAATAGCCGCTGTTATTCCAGCATCAGCTTCAGATGGAGCATCAAGGACTTTTCTTTTCCACCACTGCTGCAACCTTCAAAAATTTCCTCATCAGCAAAACAACTTCTAAAAATATACTCATCGGTATAGTGAGATGGAAAAAAAAGGAAGGAAATTGAAATTAATCAGAACAGGTTGCAGAATTATTTATAACCAGGTCAGTTGGTCAAGATATTTAACTGTTCCCAAATACAGGAAATAGAACCACTTGTCCCATTCCTTATCATTTGAAGCATGAAGGCTGTGAGAGAAGATTTGTTGTCATACCATGGTCTGGATATGAAATACTTTCCATCTGGACAATTCCCATCAAGAACATCCCGTGCAAGTGACTTCAATGATTCTCTTCTACCCCGATAGGTGTCAGCTGATACCACTGTCTGAGCCCCGTGTATCAGACAATCCCGACAATGATCATCATGAGACAGTGTTGGCATCCCACCATACTGAATTTTGCAACCCAATAAAGGGAACATGTCATGAATAGTGTGTTAAGAAAATGGAATACATGAAGTAGCAATTAGAATCATGAATGTGGAGGAGATATACAAATAAAACAATCCACAAAAAAAAACATCAATGTTTAAATCTCTTTGAAGAGCATGAATTTCCTATCCTTTTTGTTAGATACTGATTCATTCAGACTAGTGCACTGCATTCTCCTAACAGAAACAAAACACTTCATCTTAATACTTCACAAAGACAAGTTCTCTTATATCAGGTTTCCATATGACTCCAATTTTCTTAATGACAAACACCATGAAGTAACAGGCAGTACTTCATGATTAAAACAAATTACTCCCTCAATTTCTTAAGTACTTTCACCTATAGACCATTACGTATGAAACAGCTCCACCTGATAAGTTTTTGCTTCATCTTTCCTATCAGTATTTTCTGACAACATGTAAAAATATGCTGAAAGATACATTGTCATGATAACTTGCACTAACTTTAGTTAAAATGGTTAAGTATAAATACATTAATAGAAATCCACAAACAATGAGTGACATAATACAAGAAGATGATTAATAATCCAAAGATATTAATCAAAGCAAACAAACTAAAGTGACCTTGGAAAACAACTTATCCCATGCTTTGGCAGACAGTCGCTTTATTGAGGTAACCTTTGAAACTGGGACTTTCCCATGTAAACATTGGATGACTGTGTTGTCAATAGAACTGCATATACATTGCAAAGTAAAAAACTTATAAATAACATCAATTCACCTTACACAAATAATTGACAAAAAGGAACCCTCAAGTTACGACAAGGAAATGATCTAGTCACAGGCTACTTAAAAAAACATTGAAGTGTTTGTGATCAATATAATATTGTACAAAAATATGTACTAACGTTGGAATAATGTTGTCAGCCCACTGGCGAAGCCAATCACTAGAAATCCAATAAAAAGGTCGCTCTAAAGGTGGAACAGGAGCTTCAGCCAACACAGATCGAACTTCTTGTCTCCTATCAGTAATACGATTCAGCTCTAACTCTTTCCCATGACTGTATTGTTGACAAGCATCAAGATATGAGGCATTAAAATTTTGAATTTCATCATAAAGATGAGAAGGAAGAGAAACATCGTCTCGTGCACTAGCTACAACGCCTTCTATTTCTCTATGGTTAGCTCCACAAACTATACCCCCATTTTCACTTATATTTTTTGTATGTTTAAGATGGTACATCAACATGTAAGCATCACAAGAAGAAAATGTTTCCATAAGTGAAGACTGTGAATGAGTGGTGTTTAAACCGTTTCCATTACATTCAGCTATCCTTGCTTCAGAACAGTCAGAGCGAGTTGCATCAGTTGCAACGGATTTAGTAGTAGAACTAGAAGATCCTTCGCCAAATGGATGGTTACCTAAATTAGTAACGTGTTCATCATCAAATTCCCACCACTGCCCCGTATTTTTGTCCTTGATGTGAGCGATGTAATGGCCACTATTAACACCGGATCCCTTGTGAATCAGTACAGCTGACAAGTCATACACCAAATCAAACTGAGATAACTCATACAGTCTATGCCGCATATCAAGTTGCACAGGAAATGAAAATGCAGAAGTAATTTTCTTTTTTGTAGTAGTCTGCAAACACAAATAGATAAATAGAGAAGCACACCTGTAAGAATACAAGTAGTGGTCCAGGAAATCAAACTTTACACCATATATGAAAGGGGTATATTACATTTTCCTCTCTTGAGAGTTGAACATTTTGTGAACTTGATTTCACTCAATTTGAAAACTCTTAATACTGGTTTCATAACTTCATCTAAAATTTTCATATCATCTTTTTAAGTCACAAAGTTGATAGTAGGGATTCAAAACTAGCTGATGATGATATTAAGAGCCTTGGAGATAAACAGCCCTAAAAGGCCTATTTGAATTAAATTAGACAAAGTATGCGCGCTGATTCGTCTGGTGATGAAAGTGTCATTTTCCAAAATAGAGGGTAGATGTGCAAAACAAGCATGGTTGTACTTTTACATTACTCAGTTGTGAAGCGAAGATAATCAATAGAAAGGCAATTTTTTAATCCATCTAATTTTTTCTTCATAGATTATTTATGGTGACGAGGAAGCCACATTACTTTTTATCTAATACTTATTCCTTTCTTTCTTATGATGAGTAAACAACAACATAAAGTATGCCACTAGTAGTATCCTTCCCATCATAATTATAACAAAATTATGAAAATTAATTATGAAGACAATCAGAATACCTTTGGAAGAAAGACACAACGTTTAAGTTGAAAATTAAGTACATCAGGTAGGGTACACAGCTTGATGCTGCGAGTAGCATCAACTCTTGTGTTGCATGACTCACAAAAATATTGATTGTCTCCATGAAGCTCTTCAACAGTTAGGTAATCATCCAGGCTCTCATCTAAACTTTTCAATCCCTTGACATTCAACTCCAACTCATAGAAATCTTCTGTTTTGGAAGAAGCTTCAGAATCTCTTCCACATTGTGAGCACCTGCATAATAAGTCATATAATTAGAAGAGATGTGTATTAGTCATATACATATAGATACTGCTGGTCACACATACATCTAATATATAAAAGTAGATTGTAAATAGAAAGATAATTTAGATCATTTTGACATAAATTACCATAGTTTTTTTTTAGTTCTGACCAGTTATGAAAAAAAAAGTCTAGTTCCATGAATTATATTTCAAAAATAAACAGTACTCAACATAGAATTGAAGCATTTAGCATCGTTATTATTACAAAATATAATCAAAATCGATGTTGGCAATATGAAAAATACTCCTCCTGAAAAAATATACTCAGTGCATATTATGGGGAAGATCTGACAACAGTAACCAAAGCCATATTATGGATCAGTAGCTCTGCATTATCGGTGATTGTTCTTTAGGCCTGTTTATGAATATTTCTTGCAGGTAGTAGTAGTAGTAGTAAGAGGGGTCAAATATTAATAAGAAGCTATAGGATATTTGAAAAATCTCTTAACAGGGTATAGAAACTACGAATATTATATGGATAATACGATTGTCTATTAGCTAAAAAGTTGCTCAGACTCAATGATTCATACGTTGTCACATGAGACACACTTCCGCGGAAAAGATCTTGAACTATTGTTCTAGCCTTCGGAACTTTGGAATGACTCAGACAACGCTCAAGCAACGACAGAAGCAACGTCAAAAACTCATGGCTATCCTGCTGAACTCCATTATCCAACTCCAGCGTCTTCACAAACGGAGAAGAATCTACAAAAGCCAATTTACTACCTTGCAACTGCGCAAAAAGTCTCGCTAATTGATCTAACACCGGTTGTCGCCTTAAAACATCCGGCTCCACAGAAAACATCCCTTCTCGGAATAACTTATTCATGTACAAACACTGCAGTATTCCATTCGCATAACACGTTGCCCCTAGATTCGTTAAACCTGCAGGCGAATCATCAGAAGCACGAAGATCCTTGTTCGGATCAGGGCCAAGACTTTCAACGAAATCCGACACCTTCTCCCATAAACCAGACTTCCTAGCTCCATTTAAAGGCGGAACCAATCCACAAAAGCAATTCGGATTATCTTTCGTATTGACACGGCAGCCGGAACAAACCGGTTTACAAATCATATACAGTTGATTAATATCATCCTCAGTAACCACACCGGTTTCGTGAATTTTCCTACACATTGAAATTGAACAACAATACATAAAAACAAGTAATAAAAAAAAACTACATTTCAATTCACATCACGTACTGATTAAAAAAACTGAAAGTACCTCCAAATTTCACTAGTGCAGACACCATCATCATCCTGTTTTAGTTTTTTATTTTTGCTCCGGGTGATCGGTCTACTCATACTACAATGATAAAATGATTATTCTGAGATATGAAATTAGGTGAATCAAAAGAAGAACCCTAGAATTTGTCGAGAGGAAAATGAACGAAATCAAAGGGATGTAGAGATGAGAAAACGCGAATATTTGAACAGAATTGGAAGGCATTACCTGATTGAATGAATGATAGTGGAGCAGAGAAATTGTTGTTGTGGTGTTTAGAGAGGAATTGAAGCTGGTTTCAGCTGGATAGAAAAGTGCTTTGAATTTTCTGGAAAAATTAGAAGCAAAGAATGAACAATAGTAACATTTTTATTATTATTATTATTATTATTATTATTATTATTATTATTATTATTATTATTATTATTATTATTATTTGGTAGTAATTCAGAATTACTGAATGAGTAATTTTGCAGAATTAGTACCTTTTTTAGGGGAGGGAGAAAAGGATAAATAAAATAAAGTAAGTGTTAGAGAGAGAAAAGAGAAAATAGAGAGGGATTTGTTTTGTTTGGTTGTTGGGATGGGGAATGTCATGTCACAACTGAAAAGGTATAATGGTTCAGTCACTCATACAACTCTTGTGTCAGATGGATGGATTTTTGTCAATAAATTATTAGAGATATTGATTTAAAAATTACAACAAAAAATCTATAATATAAATAGTTGTTGTTTTGTAAATAATAAAAAAATTATTTTATTAATTTAATCTAAATTAATAATTTGAGGATAATTTTTTTTTCAACTCATTTTTTACTTTTTATAATTTATTATTATTTTTAATAAATTATTAATCAAAATAATATAATAAAATATTTTTTGATAAAAAATTATTATGATCATTTTAAATGATTGTTAATGTATATTTAAAATAATATTTAATTTTAAAAAATTAACTTTAATAATTAAATATTAATAACAAAAAATATAATTAATAATATAAAAAAAGTTGTTGTTCTAGAATTAACAAAAATACTCTTTTGTTAACTTAGTTTAAATTAATAATTAGGGGACAAAAATGTCTTTATTTTTGGTTTTTTTTAACTCAATTTTCATTTTTCACTTTTCACTTTACAACTCACTTATTACTTTTTATAACTTTATTATTATTATTATTTCTAATAAATTATTAATCAAAATATTTTAATAAATAATTTTTTAATAAAAAGATATTATGATCATTTTAAATGATTGCTAATTTACATTTAAAATAGTATTTAATTTTTAAAAATTAACTTTAGTACTTGAATATTAATAACGAAAAAATATAATTTGAAATAATTTTTATTTTAAGATATAATATTTTTTAAGAAAATAATAAAAATTTTAGTTTTAAAAATATTATTTCAATTAAAATAAAATTAAAAACATACTTGAAAATGTGTGTTATTAGATAAAATAGAAATATGAATGTCATATCATTAACTTTAATTTATATGACTCAAAATATTATTATATTAATATATGTCATTAATGAAATTTATACAATTATGGTAGAAGGTTCTTACTTGGCTCAAAATGACACGTAGACCACTTGAGTGGGATCAAGTAGTGGATTGGATCACCAAAGCAACAAAACCAAAAGGCGTGCATAGGAAGACCTTGAAGCTAACTTTTGCGGAAACTATTCACGAGATTTGGCACGAGAGAAATGATAGGATTTTCAATGGTAGAAATCTTGATATGAGAATAGTTGACATAATTCTTTATAGTATTACAACTAGATATCGTATGTATAGAAAATTAAGCATGATAGAAATCTTAATATGAGAGTAGTTGACAGAATTCTTTATAGTATTACAACTAGATATCGTATGTATAGAAAATTAAGCATACATGTTTATGAGTATGCTTAATTAGACTTGCTCTGCCGGGACCCGTGAGTCAGTTGTACCTATTTGTTTTTTGGTAATAAAGTACTTAATTTCCAAAAATAAAATTATATAATAAAATATTAGAAAAATTATTTGTTATTGATGACATTTAACAAATATATGTTTTCAATATATATATATATATATATATATATATATATATATATATATATATATATATATATATATATAGAAAAAATGTATTACTTATTCAATTATAACATACAACTATTATTTATAGTCAAATTCTATTAGTATTAAATGATAACGTAAACAAAAATAATATTTGTATACGGAAAAAAATCTATTATTGATCTAAATATTTTTATATACGAAAAATGATATTTATGATCCCAAAAAAATTTATTCAAAAAAGGTATACGGGAAAAAAAATTGTATTGATCTAAATATTTTTATATATGAAAATTTACAATTGATTCCGATATTTTTATAAATGATACCTAAACATAAATAATATTTGTATATGAGAAAAATCTATTAATGATCTAAATATGTTTATATATGAAAAATGGTATTTGTGATCAAACAAATTTTGATTCAAAAATTGTATACGGCAAAAAATCTATTATTTATTTAAATATTTTTATATATGAAAATTTACTATTGATCCAAATACTTTTCTATATGATACCTAAACATAAATAATATTTGTATACGGAAAAAAATCTATTATTAATTTCAATATTTTTATATATGAAATAGGGTATTTATGATCCAAAAATGATATTTTTTTAAATGTAGAAAAAAATTACTTATTAGAGAGAAAAAATGATTCAAAAATTGTACACTAGAAAAAAATTATTATTGATTTAAATATTTTTATATACGAAAATTTACTATTGATCCATATGTTTTTCTAAATGATACCTAAACATAAATAGTATTTGTACACGGGAAAATATTTATTGCTAATTTAAATATTTTTATATACAAAAGATGGTATTTATGATCTAAAAATGGTATACGGAAAAAATTTATTTATTTAAATATTTTATATACAAAAAAATTTATTATTGATTTTTTTTTTAACATTCTATTTGAAATAAATATATTATCTAAACAAATACTAATAACAGACCAGAATCCGTGCGTATGCACGGATTTATTACTACTTTATATTAAAAATAATAGTGTTCCTATGTAAATTATATACATATATGATTAATAATTGTTTAAAGATATTGATTAATATTTAATGTATTATTGAATTTTTAAAAATCTAGTACCAATTATATGGATTTTTATTCGATATCAAAGTATATATTTGATGCATTTATACTGGATTTTTAAAAATTTGGTTTTTTTTCGAATTTTTTCAAATGTGTTAGTATTCATGAACTGACAGGAGCGGTTCCAAGGCCCAGCGAGTTCGGGGACGCGCCCGGACTCAATCCATATTTTCTTTGTACTCTTCTAATTTAATAGTCGATTTTAGACAAAATCAAGAGAAAAATTAAGGGTAACATTAGTAAAAATAGGATGTGAAAATTAAAACAGATGAATAATTAATAGTGTAAAATTTTTGTTCAAACTGTCTAAAAACTGTCTAAAATTTCTAGCTCTGCCACGGATAGCTGAAACTTTTTTTGACTTTTTATTCATACAGTGAAAATAAAAAATACTCTACTTAAATTGAAAAACTACAAGTTTGCACAACCTTAACAATTAGCCTCTTTGTTCTAGAACAGTTATGTTCCTCTTTCAAACTAAATTTTACAATTGGAAAAACTTAGCAATGCATCTCTCTCTCTTAATCGTTGCATATTGGTCCACCACCCATGTCGGTCGCCCCTTGCTACACAACACAACACTGTATTGCTTCTTCTTCATCCGAACAATCATTTGTACTTGCTTCTCTTTTTTTTTCTTTCATTTCAATGTATGATTTCATTTTACTTTGTTATGTTTTTTTACTGAAATTTTACTTTGTTCTTTAATTGTATTTTTTTAATACTGTTCAATTATTTTATATTCAATTTTAGTTGAACAAAATTCAACTTAAAGTGTATTTTTGTTAATTTATTTAATTGATTTTGCAGTACAAAAGTGATAATAAAAAGTAAAAAAAATTGATTTTTTTTTGTAAGAGGAAAGAAAGAAATGAAGAAAGTTTAACTTTTATATTTGAAACTCAAAGAGTTCTTGAGAATCCAAAAGTTAAAGAAAATGTTAATAGATCCTGAAAAATATCTTTTAATGTGAGAATATCCATTAAATCAAATGGATGAAATACGAAGAGCTTATTTTAAATGTGGTATGGTAAAGAAAACTATCAAAACTATTTTAATACACTTGGTTTAGTCTTTTTTCTTCATGGTTAGAATATTCATCTTTAAAAGACGTTGCTTATTTGTCATTATTTGTACATTGTCATTATTTGTTGTCCATGTGACATTATTTGGTGTTGTTGTGACTTATTTATATTTATGATGTTGTGAATTATTTTATTTTGTTGTGACTTTAACTCAACTTGACCTTGCATAGCATAACATGAACATAACTTAACATAAATCAACATAAGTTAACATGCTCGTTGACTTCGATAGAGATATCACAGGTGAGAAGAATGTGATGTTAAGGTTGCATGACAACAACAAGACCAATATTAAATTGTATGTAGAAGCAATAAGATAACTCATGTCAGGAATCTTCATGCATTTGTCACACCATTGAACACCAAGCTAGAGATTCATAATGAACTCCTAACTTCTGATATTATGTCATTGAATAACTTGAAATACAAATCATTATTGTGAAAAAATTCACCTTCTAACCTCATTTAAACAAAGGAGAATGACTCTTCACCCCATCCAAGTAAATATCCAAGAGTCCGAAAACCACAATTTTAATCATCCTTCATATCTACAATATATTCAATACAGTCATTCAAGAAAATAGGAAACTAAGACAAAAAGAGGTGTCTTGAAGACTTGCTAGACGATTGACTTGATGGAGCTTTAATAAGTGATCTCTTGGACATTTGACTTTCCTATAAGGCATAAACATACTTCCAATATGAATAATCATGATGCAAAATACTTTTTATCCCCTTTTTACTCTTTTTGACTCATTTTTTTGGCTTGTACTTCACTAGTAGCGAACACATAGAAGTTATATATGAATATGTAAATTTATGCACCTTTTCTCAAATAGCTCTTAGAACAATAATATCTAATGTGTTGAAATAATTTTTTAACTCCTCATATTCATCGTTTAAGTCCAGATGTGTCTCACTTTCTTCTTCAATGACTTCATATTCTTTAATGTGTAATTTCCTCCAAAACACATGAATGAATTCCAATGGAACGGGATCACCTTGTGTTTGAATATTTGCAAGTTTACATGCACAATCTAACACATGTATTATCCTAATTAAGCATCCACATGCAACGTTGTCAGTACCTACTATATTAACTCGTTCTAACTCTTTTGCAATGTAATGTTTACACTGAATTGATAAGAAGTCTTGCAATCTCGAATAAAAATGAGTGTTATGTCGATGCTAAATATTGACAATACTTTTTAGAAATGATTCTCTAATTGCACCTAACTGCAGCTTCCACGTGGTGTTGATTATCTCCCAACATCTACACAAATTTCTTATACTAGTATGCAATATGTTTTTGAGTCTTCAATTGGCATACTCAATCTTGTACAACAATATTATAGAAATATGTAATAAATAATTTAATTAATATTTACATAATAATATTAAACTCGCAATATTAAAAATGTACGTGTTTGTTGTCATGTTCCCTAAATGAGTGACTTGGTTAGTGCATGCAACAATAAATTTCTCCTTATATGGTGACAACCATGTTTGGTTAACATAATCAACAAAGCAATAGGTATCAGCACATACTAGCTCAAAATGTTACAAGTGTTAATCATACTCAAACATCCTATTTGAATATATGACTTTGTTCTATAGTTCCATCACATGCTTTTGTCTATTAACCTCAATGGCACTCATCAGGGAAAGTTTGCGATTAGTCACCTAGACCCTGGAAAACAACTTCTCAGATGTGAACAACTCTTTCAACTTCTCCAATTCCCATGTGAATTTTCCTCTTTTTCATGTTCAAAGTAAGAAAATTCAACAAAGAAAATCAATTTGGTTGACATTACACCAACAATCTCAAGTAGGGGTAGCCTATACTTGGTAGCCTATACTTGTTGATTTTATATGTGCAGACAAAGATTAAAACCATATGAAACATATTCAAAAGCTTAACAAAATCAAGATGTGTCCATAATATATCACCCACAACATACGAGTTATCCATATCTTTGGTACAACACATATATTTCGCATTATGAATTAAGGTCAACAAATGTTGTATTTTCGTAAATGGATCTCTACTGGTAGACCAATATGTCAATATTTCCTTACACACTTGCACCATATTTGTTAGACTATCAACATTCCTATATTTCAATGCACTCATTATAAACCTTGATGCCATGTGGTACTTTGTCATGTTATTCACAAATTGTTTTTCTTCGAGTTTTAGATGACCTAGTATGTCATGATCGTCTAAATCCTCAACTAGAGTAAGATTGTAAATACCACATATAACCTTTATGTTCCAATCACAACCACTTGGTACATATCTCAATCTAAAGGAGAATTGAAATCTTCTACTACAAGTAACCTCTGACTTTTCTTTCTTATTATAATTTCCTCCCTTCTCACAACTAAGAATCAATTTGTCCATCCCGCCTATTGCCTATTTGTTATATCAAAACGAATGGTAACCACAATAATAAAATGTTGTCTCCCAATAGATTTGTGCTATGATAACACTTTACTGAGTGAGTGAGTGAGAGAGAGAGAGAGAGCGCTTTTTCAATTAAAACAAAATAAATTACTCATAGATCTCATAACTCGATTAAAAAAATTCAAATTTCAAATGAAACATGTAAATAAAACATATTAAGCAAATTCAGTACATCGGATAGTTCAAAATATCTAGTATATTGAATTTTTTAAAATATCTAATAGGGGCAAAACATGTACCGATTTTTTTAATAAATTCAAAATAAAATTGCACAAGATTTTTAATTTACGCTAAATATTTAGTAAAAACTCAAACTTGCATCTTTCATGAATCATCGAATAGAAAAGATCTATTTAAAGTGATAAATGTAATTAATTTTTTAACTTTATTCCCTCTTCTGGCATCTTATATTATACCAAATTGTATTTATAATTTTATTTATTTGTATGAGTTTTAAGTTTCTTGCATATTTTTCCTTTTAAAATTTTAATTGCATAATTTAAATTACGTTTTCAAATCAATTTTTGGTGTGTCTGGTTTGACGTTTGAGTAGCCAAACGCACGTCTACTACTTCTTCCACAGTGATTTCCAACATCTATTATCTCTTTCATCGTAATTTCCAGAAATTACAAAACTAAACTTTCATGGTCACATAGAATTTCGCCGCACTTTTCCTTTACCTGCCGCCATTTGTTGCTTTGCTTTGGTAATGATAGCATTAGGAGCCTTTTTAATTTATTAAATAAAACAATTAAAAAAAATTAAATATACAATTTTAAAATAATACTTTTATATTAAATTTTTTAGTGTTATACCCGTTTAAAATACTTGTGTAGATGTAGCTTTAGAAAAAAAAAATTTGTTAAAAAAATACTTCCTAATATGTATCTCCAAAAGTAGGGGGCAATGCATATATGCAATTGCGCTAGGTGTCTAATATAGGGGTGGATTAAGAAATGGCCTTAATTAATATCTCAAAAGTATATCCTTTCCATCTTATGAATCAATTACTCATATTTTGAGTGTGAGACAATTCAATTAAACTAAATGCTGCCACTATTTAAAAATGGGGACAACTTCTCTACCCATCACAAAAAGATGGGTAGTGTACCTTCCACCAATCAAATGACACCATTTAATTTTTATGTATTTAATTATTTATTATATAGAATAATTGATTGATGTTTTCAATGCATTTTACACTAAAGGTAACCTTACCCAACTTTTTGAGTTGGGTAAATAAGAATTCACCTTTAAAAATATATATACATTTATACACCAAAATTCTTATGCTATTTTTCCGAGTGTCGCAACTCGCAACAACTATCGATCATGATAATTTGGAAGCTATAAACGGTCAATGCGAAGCAGCGAAGGTACGCACTGGACAATTCCAACGCGGAAACAAACACAGCCTTAAAAAAAATGGAGATATTATGGTAGGAAATAGGAATGCACAATATGGATATAACTCAGTTTTCAAAACTTCTCTCACGTTTTAAAGAATACCAAAAAGCCAAAATTGCCTTATCTCACAAGCAATCCATCTAATCTATGTATAACAAATCACAATATGTATCAAAGTATTTCAGCACTCTTCGTGTAGCAAAACCAACAAAGGAAACCAATTGCATAGTTTCTCCCCTTATAGTCAGCTCCTGCCATGGAACAAGGGGTAAAACATGACATTCCAACACCCAAATCACCAAAAGAAGCTGCTATTTCAATCAGTTTTCTCCTCTAAACTTGTCCTTTCTGATACTTCCTCAATCTCAGGGCTGCCGTTTACGGGACTATTGCCTGTGATTGTGCTCTCTGTAGCAGAAGCACTAGCATTTAAAACTGCGTCACTGTCGCCTGTTTGGGGAGAAGGAAGGCCCGAGGCGTGTTCATCCAATTGCACAGACCCCGCATTAGGGGAAGGAAGGCCAGAGATATGTCCGTCCAATTGCACAGAACCGTCCGCATTAGGGGAAGGAAGAGCCAATATACGTTCTTCCATTTGCACAGACCTCGAATTAGGGGAAGGAAGGCCGGAGACACCGTCCAATTGCTTTGGTTTGTTCAGCGCTTGGCAATGCGGGCAGTAATAAGTGATAAATGGGAAATCCTCCTTTCGAGCAAGACCTGAACATAAATAAATAGATAAAATAAAATACATTCTTCTTCGTTAATGTACTATTCATCAATGTTAATAACAATCATATGTTTTTCCTGCAATAAATGCAAAAGGGACAACAGCATAAACGATAAAACCCAGCCCCTTACCGTTATGCATGTGGCAGTTGCCGCATATGAGAGCATAAGATTGAGTTGGATCCTCACCCACAAGCAACGCTGCAATTCTTGCAATCCATCCTGCATCTTGTGGGTTTGAACTTTGAGGTTGATGTTCAACAACAACATGTTGATTATACTCAGACCCCGGGGTTTGATCGAATCCACCTGAACCTGAACCTACTAATTGTTGATCAGCAAAATTTGGTGAGGTTGTCCCTGTACCAGTGGATCTAGTTTGAGCTTGTTTCCGATTTCGAAGTCCAGAGGACTGCACAAGTTCAACATCATTGCTTTTCCCTGTTGAAGCACCGCTGCGATTGGAGTCCTCACCCATGTACCATTGCAAACCAGAATCTGCACCCAATTTAGACGCCAAAACAGTTGCAGCAGCTGCCTTTGCGGCTGGGTCTGGATCATATCTCTGTACATCATCACAGGTATAATAGTCAGCAATCGTAGAGCAGAAGTGAATATATACCATCAAAAGCTACTCTCTGTAACATAGTTTAAAGCACACGCATGGGCTTAATTCATAATGAATAATGGAAATTTGATTCAATTAGTCATGTTGTATGTTCAAATCATTGATTCTTCCATGTACAAAAAAAACCTAACTGAGAATTAGGAGGCCTGTCATCAAACTCTGATAAGATTCTGAAAATGAACTAATGTGTTGTGCCTATCAACTTAGATTTTCACATCATTGAACCTTCATAGACCACATTGTGTTCACCAAGTCTCAAATTTATTTTGTCTGCTCCAAACAGCATTAAAATTATGTAGCATATTGAAAACCATGTAACAATCCTTGTTCCTTGTTTCAATTCTTCAAACAATCACCTGAATAAGCTGTTGTGTGGAGTAATAGTTTGTTTTTTCTTTGAGCTCGTCAATTTTTGCTTGCCTTTCAGCTCGAAGCTTTTCAAGAACATTTTGGTCCCTTTGATCACCTACATACATAGTCACACATTATGAATTAAACCAACAAAATTAGGAAATTTTATTCGTCACTTATTGATGTTCAAATCATTACAGCCTTTATAACTTATTATTGATAGCAACAAATTTCTTTATCAAATTAAATGCTACTCCTTCAAGCAATTTTCTATACACACAAGTTTCATAAACTGTCTGTACATGATTGAATACCCTGGATTCATTGATTGATAGCATGAGGAAATTCTTTCATCAAAACTATTCATTTCAAGAAGTACTGAACTGCAGACTTTTCCGCTGGCTCTAACAATTATGAGGGCATTTCTCATAGTTAAGAAAACTGGCAGAAATTGTAATTGGCGATGAATTTATAACTCCTTGTGATTATAAAATGTTTAGTTTATATCATAAACAAGACCACTAGATGATATTAAAATTGAGAATGACGACATGAAAGTTAAGATTTCATTCACATATATGACAGCTGCAAACAAAGCAACACTAGAGTAAACTCAATCACAGTAGAACACACATCGTACATTTGAAGCCCTGATTGTGAAAGAAGAAATAAATGCTGAATAAAAGCTTCTAACACTTACACATTCTTGTGAAGCTGATAAATGCTGAATAAGCAGCAGTTGATAGTGCAGGCAAAAGAAACATTGGTAAAACCCGGATTGCCCTCATTTTCCAATCGATACCCACAGATCGTGTTGTCATAATAGCATAACCTACAGCAATGACCTGAAAGTTGAAACTATTTTCAGCAAAATCATATTTTTCATTACAACGAAAAAAAAGGCTACATTTTAGGGGCATGGCAGCAAGTCAGCAATTTACTTACTGATAGATACCAAATAATCATTTAATTAGCTATTCGATCAAAATCGATAACTAATATGAACTAGTAACTACTAACTAGTAACTAATATTAAACCAAATTGTTTGACTTGAGATCTTGAGATCTTTCTTAATAATAATTTCTCTTATAGTCTTTCTAGATCTTCCTCTTCCTCTAATTGTTTGACTTCTCTCCATATGATCTAGTCTCCTTACCACAGAATCTACAGGTCATCTCTCTACATGCCCAAACCACCAAAGTCTATTTTCCATCTTCTGGACTATAGGTGTTACCTCAACACTCTAATATTTTTACTAGATAAGTTAAAATTCTAGTTCCTACAAATAATTAAAGCAATAACTGAAAGTTTCCAAAAATGAAAGAAACCACTAAAATATATCATAATACCTCAAATATAATAGAAAATACAATGAGATTGCGGGACACGCGCCTCCTTGATCGCGATCTCCTGGCGACTTTAGCAATAATAGAAGCTTCCTCTTTAGAAATATGCTGAAGGCGTTTCTCAAAATCATCGCCGTGTAACCTAAAAAACCTAAAGAATCCAGTCCAAATTCGAGAAAAGAATCCTTTTCCCTTTTTCTTTTCATTCCCAGCAGCAGCAGTAGGACTTTTCTCTTTCTTTTCAACTTCCTCAACTGCTTTGTCATCCGTCATTATTCCCTCTTGTTTCCTAAAAACAAAAATTCTAACCGATCATCAATCACACTCACATACACAAAATCCACACAATTAGAAACCAAATTCAAAGGAATAAATACATGAATTAATGGATCCAATTACTAATTCAGTTAATAACAGATTCAGTTATGACTAACAGGAAACACGATAAATGTTAAAATTCAGTGAATCGGTAAATTGAATAATCAGAAAAGATGAATGAAATTGGAAAAGAAAAACGATGAAGAAATTGGAGAAATTAACCTCCTCCTTTGGTTGATTATGGTGTGGATGGTTGAGATCTGACGATTGAATATGGATAACCGGAGGAGGAAGCAATCGGTTTTTTCAGAGTTTCGAAACGCGGCGTAAACACGTGGCAGGGGATTGCAATTTGAAAACGAAGACTTGAATGCCACTCAATGTCAATAATCCAGATGAAAAGGAGAAAAAGAAAACCCATGCACCATATATTAATCATTGAGTAAATAGCATGTTATTATAACATCTTTCTTCAAGAAGTGTGTTTTTTTATTTATTTAATTCCTTTGATAATTTTTTCTTCAAAATAATAGTTTTCTAAAAAAAATTACTTAAATAACCATTATTTTATGTAGTAGTATTTTATTTTAAAATAATCAACCATTTTTTTTTCAATTTAGGATCCGTTTGGTTCAATCTAGGGGAAGGAATGGGAGAAATTTTTATTAAGGGGAGGGGAGATGAGGGGAAAGAAGGGGATGAATTTTAATTACATATATGTATGTTTGGTTCAAAATATGATGGGGAGAGGAGGGGAGGAATTTTATTTACAAATTTATATTTTTAATCTTATAATTTTATAATAAGATTCACGATATTTACCATTTATAATTTAAATACAAATTCTTTGATGAAAAAAATTTATAAAAACGTAACAGTTATAATATATAGTTTAACAAAAATTATCGAATAATAAAATCTAACAAAAATATTTGAAACAAAAATATTACAATAATTAAAAAGTAACATAAAAATATAAAAAATAAAATAAAAAATAATAATTATAATTATAATAAGGGTAAATATGTAGATATAATTATAACTAGTATGGAGCACCTCCCCTCCCCTCCGAATCTCCCCGAATCGGGGGAAACAAAAAGTGGCTCAGGAGGGAATTTGGTCCCCTCCATCTACCTCTCATCCCTCTTTTAAAATTTGAACCAAACACATAAACTATTAAAAATTCTCCCCTCCTCTTCCCTCCATTTACCTCCAACCAAACAGAGGCGGAGTCAATCTAATTGCCGGAAGCACTAAATAATTTAGAAGCGAAACCAATTGAATTGATGTCTCTTATAGGGCAAGTCAATTCAATTGTACAAGTTATAGGAGGAGGTATCAATTCATTTGGCGTCTAATATACATGCAACTTTTTTTATATTTTAAATATTATATTTTAAAAAGTATCTTTGCAGCTTGGTCAATCTTTGTAGGTTTTGCAGGCATGTGATCTACACCAAGCCAAGTTAATTGACGCTTCTTTTAAAGAGGAAATGCAAGAGCTAATTGGATTGAATTTTTTGTTGTTTTTATTCGTAGGCAGAGCCGGCTCAAACAATTCGGAAGCCCCGTATGAATTTTAAAATTGAACTAATAATAAATAGAAGTATATTTTTTAAAATCATAATACATATTATTTTTATAGATTGAACTTAAAGTTTTTTTCTCCATTCGTCATATTTTTTTTAATTTCATAATTTTGTTAAAGAGTATGATAAGCTTCATTTTATACATGTGCATGTAAAAATACAAAAAGAATGTTGTGTTTATAGAAGAGACAAATTGTTTACACATGTTTTTTAATTATGCTTGAATTTAAAAATATATGAAAAAAGAGAACATATTCATTGAAATTCGTTCCATGTGTTTTGTGTATCTCTTATTCTATGTGACCTTTGTTTTTCATTCCTATCTTTATCTCAACTCTAGGAAATTTATTTAACTTATATTTTACAATGTCTTATTTTCATATGTTATCCAAAATTAAATTAAATTTTGTGTTATATTAAATTTTCATTTTCATTTTTCTATTCATATTAAGTAAAATGATAAATAAATGAAAGAACATAACAAAGTTTATTTATTTTTACCCAAACCCAAACTACCACAAATGTGAGCTATGTTAATATAAATTATTAAGCCCCACATAGTCTATTGGTAAACATTGGAAATAAAGTTTTATTATAATAGTGTAAAGTGTAAACCAAGCTTTTAACATGCAACTATGTAGTGGCACGTTTTCGGATAGCAACAGCTAGTAATAAATTTGTTTATAATAGTAGAGTAGATCATAGTATTACTGTTAGTTAACAATTTGTAGAGGCCTTAAAAAGTGTGAGGCCTTGTGCTTTGGCACATGTTGCACAGTCACAGGGTCGGGCCTGTTCGTAAGTACCCCTAGCTGGCTATGCATAATTCATGTGTCAACTTTTGCATGCATGAGTAAAAGGAGTTGAATTGGTCTTGATGTTCATTTTTAGTAGCTAGCGCCGTTTGGAATGACTCATGAAGATATTATTCAGCTCTATTAAACATCTCTCAAACCAATTCCAGATCATTCTCATACAAAAAAACTCAAGCTATGTCTTTTGCACCCAAATACATTATGAATGCTCGCTACAATAAAGAGATATATGTCTCTGAAGTATCCAGATTTGGTTTATGAAATATTGATATTACCCAATTTTCAACCAATAGAAAATCAAATTTCTTGCATTTGAAACACAGAATAGAGTCAAAGTTAAGGTTCAGTCTTGTATCACAAATTATATATAAAAATCTTGTGTTTTTTTTAAAACAATCACTTTAAATTTTTCCAACTAAAAGTTCGAGAGGATGAAGATGTTGAAAATATATTTGTTAGTCACGAACATTTTGGATTCAACTATATTGTGTTGTATATTTTACTCCAATAATCTCACCAGTCCCAACAATCTTAGATTGTTGACCACTCTCTAATATTTGACCAAGCTGAAGCTGGAGATGAATCTGAAGCAGAAATCGACGTCGTTGACGATGAAGAAGAAGAAAATGAGACACATATCGATTATATATTAAACAACAACACTGAAGGTGACGATTAAGAGCCATTATCTTTAATTCATGTATATTATTCGCCTCAACACATGACAAACTTGAACTTGAATGAAGATGAGTCATCCTTAGATTTTTTTACGACCCATATATGCAGTCGGAGGGTGAGTTAAAAGTGGGAGATATGTTCCGCACAAAAGAAGACTTTGTGCGAGCTATAAAAAAGTTTCATAAAGAAAGAACAAAGAACAAGGAAGAAGAAGAACACAAGAATTGACTATAAATGTCATTCTTTCACTTTCTCTTAGAAAACAAGATTACAAGTTTACAAGAATAACAAATAACCTCTCTCACCATAAATTAGAATTTGCAGCATGCAATGATGAGAGACTAGTATGTTATTTATAATAAGACCTAACATACTAACTAATGGGTTTTTTCCACAAGGCCGATTACACAAGCTAACTTAATAAACAAGCTAACTTAACAAATTAGGGTTTAAACACTAAAACCTAATTTAACACGCTAACAACCCTAGCATCTTCGACACCTGCATGCTAGATCCATCTTCGACTACAACATGCACATTTCGACACCAACATGTGAACAACTTCCGACTTCATGCTTAACCCTGTCGAACTGTCAAACCAAGAAGCTACCCTTCGATCATACTAGAGTTTGATCCAATATCTCACACTTATGTTAATGGAAATAGAATACTCCATCAACTCTTTTGGTCGTTTCAACCAAGCATCAAAGGTTTTTTTTGTTCTACAAACCTATTATTCGAATTGATGAAACATGGTTGTACGGGAAATACAAGGGCACATTACTTATGAAAGTGGCACAAGACAAAAATAGTAATATTTTTCCCATTGCTTTCACTCGGTTGAAGGTGTTACTGGTGGTGATTGGAGTTTCTTTCTCAAGAATCTCATAACACATTGCTTTCCCATTATCTTGTTTTCAGATGCAACAATATATTTAATTTGTTAACAAAATCATAAAAGGTGAACAGGTGTAGTGGTAAAGTATTTACCTTGACAAGTCATGTGACCCCCTTTCGAATCCTGGCTTAAGTGAAAATTTTAAACTTTTTCTTGGAATTTTGATGACCTAGGAGATCAATGTATGCCAAGTCACATGCCACACCTACAACCAGGTGCCACTAGTGCAAAAATTGACGCCGTTTGTGAAAATTGGAGAAAATTGGACGGAAAGGACTAACGTAAACCTTTTTGAACAATTAAAGAACCACTTTGGAACTTTTTAAAGATAAGGGACCATAATGGACCCCGAGGTAAACTTAAGGGACTACTTGAGTGACTTTCACTACAAAATCGAAGACCTTCTAACAATGATTTCACTATTCATCATTTTTTCCTGCACGAAAAAATACTGATGATTATGGCATTTAATAAAATCGATGCACGCCCCGAAAAATATTGATGATTGTGCCATTTAATAAAATCGATGCACGCCTAATCTCTTGAAATGATGATTTCAAAAACTTTTTGGGAGTTAATTTTCCCTTTCTTAGGGGTGCTTCCCCACCATGTTAAAAAGTCACAACTGCCCCTAAAATTCAGAGATGCATCTCCGAACACACCTTTTTTATCTACTCCTCATCGTAAAATGACGTGCCACACTCATTTTTCCAAAATATAATTCGGAGATACATCTTCGTATCAACATTAAGGTGATTCCATAGATGCATCTCTGTAAAAATCCTTAATTCAAAATCCATTGAGTTTTACAGTGATGCATCTTTGGACGCGTTTTATTCATATGCCTGCGCCAGACCCTTCCTTCTTTCTTCTTAATTTGCTTCAAACTCACAAAAACCCTCATTTGAACTCTTTTGTTGTAAAGTCATTTTCAAACCCCATTTGAGCAAGTTTATTCAAGGTCACTCACTCCATTCTACTTCATTTGTTACAAAGTCACTCATTCCAACCAAACTTCTTCATCCACAACTAACTTGGTAAGTTTCTCATTTCATTTCTTTTTTTGAGATTTGAATGATGTTTTTGATAACATATATAGGTGGTTTAAGATGCATTAGATATTAGTAAATTCGAAATCGGTAGTTGGTATAGACATGCATTCCCATTTGATTGGAGTTTAGGGCATCTATGGGGTTTCTCCATTTCTACAAAATCGTGTCTTTATTCAAAGATGCATCTCCAGATTTTGTCTAAACTATTTTTCGAGATGTATCTTCGAATTTCCCCTGCCAACATTTTGATGTGATTTTCTAGATTTATTACATGTACAATAGATGAATACAATCATGATAGAATTAGGATCGATTGTGTGTCTCAATACGCGTCTGTGCGGTGTGAGAGGGCCAGGGTTAAGGCCACGAGTCGAGGCTACTGCTTCACAACCATCTACCTCAACTTCCTGGAGTCGTCTAACGCAGACATCTGCTGCATGAGACCACGTGTCTCCCTCTTATGAAGTCCCCGAAGCCTATGAAGCCAATCAAGAGAAACTCGCTGCTTGTACGAATGTTCTTGTAGATAGTTATCCATGAGGTCCATATGACATTTTCTTTCTTCATCTTTATGTAGACCATGCTTCGGGGCATGACTGAAAAAGAGAGGTATGTTTATTTATTTATTTATTTATTTTTGCATTATATCTATTTTATATTAATTAAATACATTTTTAGTCCCCTACTTAGATGATTTTTAACTTTTTATCTCTTTCATTTTAAAAATCAATTCTTTTATCCTTCAACTTTGCATCATATGAGATAAGTATTTCTCAACTTTTTTAAATTTAAAATAGGTCTTCTAAATTGTTTGTTTCTGGTGATTGTAAACATTCATAATTTCATCTGTCATTCTGACTTTTCATTTATCATTTGTATCAATTATTTGCCATGCAACGATATGCTATGAGTTTTCTTTTGTCAAAAAAAGGAAAGAATCCAAGAAAAACCTAAAAAATTTCGTATATGAAAATTCTCCATCGATCAATAACAACAACAAAAACTATAAGAGGTGGCAAAGCAAACTCAAATTTATCATATGATATCATTTTTTATTCTTTAATAATCCACTCTATAAAGAGGCAAAGCATAAGCTATCCTTCAACAACAAGAAAACTAATTCCTGTTCCATCTTCGATCATTTCTTCTTCTTGCTCCACCAAATGAAGTCTCCTCCTTATTCTGTCTCCCAGTAGTTCCAAACTTGAGAGGCACAATTTGACGAATGTATAAACTACCAGGAAAATTTCTTTTTTCTTTTGGAATTGTTAGTAACTGTGGCAACCAGTACGCAACATATTCACCTTCCGGGTCATATGTTTGTGCCTGCCAACAAGCATATAATAGTATCACAAAACTTACTGATTATTTCTGTTTCAAATCTTTGTTACAAAAGTAAATTGTGAACCTTCTCATAGCCACTTACCTGTTTCGGTATGCTGAAATACCGGTCTTCCCGAGGATCATTCCCAACTCCTGCAAGAGAGAGTGTGGATTATGATTTTCATTAGAAAAATCTACACAAGTTTCCAAATATTTACCTGATCCGTAAGTCCAGTTCCCATAATTAGAACAAGGGTCATAATCCAAAAGACACGTCTCAAACCATTCTGCGCCCATGCGCCAATCTATGCCCATGTCACGAACTAGGAAGGAACATACAATCTGTCAAAAAAGGTAATCATTTTTCATGTTTCAGATGCAAAAAGTGTATGCAGATTCGCATTAATTCAATGTGTCAATTGCTATACTGTAGAAACACATTAATGTACTACTTTGATTCACCTGCCGTCCACGATTTGACATGAAACCTGTAGTTGATAGTTCTTTCATGTTAGCATCTATCAGAGGATACCTGAAAATGTCATCTAAAGGTTTGAGGATTGGAAATCAAACATAATATCAAGAAATAGTATTGCATTAAAATAAACAAGAAATATCGGTAATAATGTGATAGACACTGTACCCTGTACAACCATCTCTCCAGGATTCAAATAATTTCTTGTCTTGGCTCCAATTACGCTGAACATTCCTCGGTCCACCTACAAAGAAAAAAAGAATACAAATAAGCAATCTGAACAAATTAGACTGAAATAAAACACCATAGGCGTCACAAAGACTTTGAACAATCCATACCTATATGGAAAAGTGAATTTCCATATTTGACAGATAGAAATCGAAAATAATCTCTCCATATCAACTCGAACAAAACCCTGTAAAAAAAAGAAGACGGTTTCAGAAGAAGACTTAAGCTTTACTACTCTAGATGTACTTAAAGCAAAATTGCAAAATGCAACTAGAGAAACAAGAATAATTTAAAAAGGGGCAATACGATAATTCCAATAAGATATATGATGGTGTAAATATATAACAATAAGAAGAAGAAAATGAATGTTACCAGTAGGTAGAACTATTTGCTTGTCTTTCATTCTCATATCTCTTCACCTATGATGCGCAGACCGATAAAAATTTGTCAAAACAACTTAGCTTTTTAATATCAAGTAATGCATAAATCAGAGAATGTAATCAAACTATAACCTCATCATGTATGAGACGAGGTGACAAGCTTCCTGATGCAAGCCATGGTGAGAATTTAGTAGAATAATCAGACCCTAACATCCCATTTCGGGTTTCTTTGTATACCTTGAGTAAATCCTACGCGTATGCAATATCAAGAATGAGTTAGATTTGGATCATGTTGTGAGCTTTGGCATGGCTTATGCCCTGAAATAATATAGTTTCTTTTGCTTTTCAAAAAAAAAAAAGAATGAGTTAGATTATTAAACAAAGGCCGACATTATTGCATCGAACTCATTATATTTTTAGGACTTGAGTAAGAATCACATCTTTACCTTCTTCCAAAAGTAGTCATATATTCTGCTCAATCCGGCAGTTTCACCCCCCACAAATTTCATCCCCTTGCTAACCTACATTAAGATTAAGCAAACATAAAGAGCAAACTCAATATTCCTTCATTGTTGAATCCAAAATACTATAGTCTCTTGCAGACATTTCCACAAATACTTATAAAAAAACCCACATTCTGTGAACAAAGTCCCAGCTGCTCCATTGAAGGAATACGTCCCCAATCCTCAACAGGGGGAGGTGGTCCAAGTGATGTTGGCAGTTTGATGGATGGGCGCACAGCACATTTGGCTTCGACAGTCTACAAGTTCAATCGCAGCACAAGTAGCGTTAGAACAGCAAACTCAGCACACAAAAACACAACGGTTGATCATGGAGTTGGGCCAATTGTGCCTACGAGGCTAACAGACGAGTGAACCAACCCCAGAGGGAAAATACTCTAGCTACGCCCGAGCAACATGCTACTTATTAGCAAATATTAGTCTTACTCAACAGGTAGCAACAAAAGGCATTTCCAATCAAATATACAAATCCACACACAAATCAATTGATAGATATACCATGCCTTACGAAATTGAGTATAAACATCCGGCAAACAAGTGACATCAAACGGAAGATCATCTCGGTGGTACAAGGTGGTTCCCCAAACAAACTGTAACTTAGGATGACTATTTGAAGTTCTTGCATCCCCAACAGATTCATCAGATGGTACCACCACTTGCTGAAGACATCTACTGACAGACCTTTCAACATTCAACTCCTCACTGCAAGTTTCTTTCTGTGCATAAACCTGACAATTTTACACTCATTAACAAACCAACCTTATACCTTCTTCAATTATCAAAAAAATCTGAAAACTCCATCAATATAACCTATATCATCAACATTTAAAATAAATAATCAAGCTCAATTACTAACTGTATGAGCTCCATAAGCTTTAGCTAGAGAAGGTAAAATATCCTCAGGCTTCCCAAGTTGAATAAGCAAATTAAGTCCCCGATTCATTAGATTCTTCCTCAAGTCAGCCAAACATTCTAGTACAAACTGTGCTCTCAATGCTGCACAAGGTCACATTCATATAGATGAACACTATATTATATTGCTATTGATATTGCTATCACATTAATCAAATTCAAATCCATAGCACAAAAAAATAAATACAAATAAGCTAAAAAACACTCGATTAGTGTTGGTGTTTGTGTGATTGCTTCAATAAAGAAATACGTAAAAGAATGTGAATGTAGCGAAGAATTGATATACCTCCGGTTTTTTGAAATCCGAAGTGGTAAGTGGTGGCAAAGAGTCGAGGATCGATACAATAAACAGGCAAGATAATTTGAGAAGAAAGCCAAGCTTTGTAGAGAGCTTCATTATCCAAAACTCTGAGATCGTTTCTAAACCAAACTATTGCTGTACCTTTACCACTCCTCTTGGTGCTATTGGAAGTGTATCTTTGAAATGTTAGGTTCGCGATACGTTCCATTTCGTTAGAGTCTTGCTCTGGTACGTGCTGCATTGAGGAAGAAGATGTTGCTGAGATAGTGGTGGTGGTGGAGTTCATGGTGATGGTTGAGAAATGATATCGTGTTGTTGGATTTGTGAGAAGTGATGAAAGAGATGATTTGGATGAAATGAATTTGGTGGTTGTTGGGGAAAGAAATGGGAGTATTGTGAAGAGGGAAATGGCCATGTGCGAGGGAAGAAGGTTGATTGGGTTTTTTCAGAGAAAGGTTTTGAGGAAGAAAGACACGTTAAGGAGTTTAAAGTGTGACACGTGGTGATGATGGATAGTGGTGATGTGGCTATGTATTGTCCTATTATTGTACTTACCCAATGTTTAGACTTTATAAATAGATAATAGTTTTTTTTTCCTCTCTATTTGAAACTAAAAATTAAAAAAATTAAAAGATAGTTAGATAAACATATTCTTAAATTAATTACTTAATTTACTTTACACATAAAATATTAGAAAATTTCTTTACCCACCTCCCTATGGGGGGTCACCCCCAGCGAAATTCCCAAACTACCCCTGCTTCGGAAATGAACTTCCGAAGCGCTTTTTTTTTAAAAAAATTTCCTTGATTCGGAAGTTCATCTCCGAAAACACCTCATAGGGGGTGCGTTCGGAGATGAACATCCGAAAACACCTCATGGGGGGTGAATTCGGAAGTTCATTTCCGAATTATGCAGAAACTGTATTTTTTTTTTTTATGTTTTTTCTTAAACGCAACCGCATTTTAATTAAACGTTACCGGCAAATAAAATAAACAATAGATAGACTGAAAACACTAATATGATAAATAAACAAAAAAAAATACTAATCCGATGAAAATAATATATACAAACCGAAACAAATAAAAATAGTGTGCTAAATATACAATCCGAAAACTAAAAATAAATAAATCCGACCACTACTGGGTGTGCCTAACCCTCTCACCCTGGGCCCTCCTCTGCCGCCTGTATGTCGCCGCACGGTCCGCATCAAGGACGATCATCTCCATCACCGCGACTGCCTCTGGATCGCCCCGCTCCACGATACCTCGATCCAACGCGTCCCGCCCAATCATCGATATCCGCTGACAAATCGGCATGAGATCAATGGCGTGATCATCCTCGGCCTGCTGGTTCTCCAGGATCTCCTCGTGTGCTGGCCTAGGAGCGTCGGGAACGTCGGGTCTCAAGAGAGGATGGGACACCCGGTAGAACCATGTGACGTACCCCTCCACACTGTGCCAGTCCTGGGTGACCCGCATGCGACGGTACTCCTCCGGTACCACATGATCCGCCCAATCGTCCCATATGGCAGTGAGCTGCACTCTGGTCACTGTGTCGGGAGCAGCCTCGAAGGGTGACCTGGGTATGATCTGCACGAATCCGAACTGACGCATGCACCGCTCCGGGAGATACCGAACCATGATGTCGGTCCCGCATGCCAACCAGTCTGAATATAGAGCAACCCCGTCGAAGGGGACAATCTGAGCGTAGTCGGCGAACGGCCTCCAGGTGACGTCGTCGTGCATCGTGCGGTCCAGGTACAGGCGGTATGGTCCCACCGCATCGTTCCCCCTCTGGAGAACGTATCTGGCGGCCATGGGCATGGGGTCCACATACTCAGGATTGATGTGGAAGCCGTGGATGCGGGAGAAGTAGGAGATGATCCAGCTCTGAAACAGAAACAAGATAATGTATTAAAATTAAATACGAAACATAAATAAATAAATAAATACGAGAATGTGTTAAAATCAAACGTACCGTAAGCAGAGTGCAGGATCCGACCAGCTGCCTCGTCCTCCAGTTGGAGGCCTCATTCAGCTTCTGGTAGAGATATGCCAGAGTAGCTGCCCCCCAGTTCCACTGGTGAACGGTATCCAGGTCCATGAAATAGCGGAGGTAGGTCACGTCGACATACCTGGCGCTCTTGTCCACAAAGCATGCAACGCCTACCACATGCATGTACCAGCACCGGAGAGCGCAGTCGCGGTGATAGTGTGTGAACAACTCGTTATCGTCCTGCTCGGCCTCGGCCGCCGCGTCCAGGTGGTACTCAAAATAGATCTTCAGTGTAGTGAACCGGACATGAGGCCCATAAGTCGTGGCGCACTCAAAGTGAGCAACCTCCTCCTCCATGCCCAGATAGAGCGTCATCCACTCAATGGCCTCCACCCTCTGGATCTTGGAGTGGGTCAACAGTGGCCCCCTAATCGGCAGGTGGAGAAGACACTGCACGTCGTGCAAGGTGATCGTCATCTCCCCAACCGGCAGGTGGAAAGATGACGTCTCCTTGTGCCAGTGCTCCACAAATGCCCCCTGCATGCCGGTGCTGATGGTGGTGTACCCGGTCATGCAGAGCCCGCTGAGCCCTGAACCTCGCACGTGGTCGTTAAACCACTGAGCTGCTGGTTTAAACAGACCGAAAATCTTCCTGGAGTGGTTCACCATTTTCAATGGCTCTCTCTCCTGTTATAAAAAAAAACAAATAAGCGAGAAATAAACGGTAAAATTATAAAAAATGGTGACAAATAAACGGCTAAGTTAAAAAAAATACCTCTCCCTCCCAGATCCGCCGAGCGACGTGATCCTGGTAGTGAATCAGTAGGGAAGTGTCAAAAGGCCCTCCCGGATAGCTATCCACCTCCTGCTCCTCCTCCTCCCCGACTGGAGGGTCAACATCCGGTATGACATCCTCCTCCTCCTCCTCATCATCATCCTCCTCCTCTCGCTGGCGGGAAGAAGATACCCGAGCCAGCCTACTCCTATAGCCTGAAGGAGATGAACTCTCCACCAAGTCCTGCTGAACGCGCACACGGCGTCCCTGGCCCCGCCCGCGTGTCGACGCCAGCTGCGCCGCCGCCCGCTCGCGTCTAGCCGACGCAGTCTGGGACTCCCTGCCCTGTCTGATGCGTGCTGGCTGGTTCCCTGTCATGTTCCTGTAAACAATCGAAATCGAAATCGATTAATATGCGAGACAAATGAAAAAACAAAAAAAAAATTGCACTTCTGATACAGTTCGGAAGTTCATTTCCGAAACTGGGATGGAGGTGTTTTCGGAAATGAACTTCCGAAACCCCCTGCGCAGAGCTTTTCTGCAACCTTCAATGGCAGACCCCAAAATCAAAATTCAAACCTATGTATACACATTCTAAACATCCTAAATATCAGTATAAACCTAACCTAATACATTTTTTTGCTATTTGTAAACACCCTAATATACATTATAATCATAGATCTTAAATCAAAATGCTTACCTATTGAATAGATTGGAGGACTTTAGAATGTAATAGAGCAAGTAGATGGAGCCTTTGAGGTAGCTTGGAACTGGTTTGCACAAAAATCTCTTTGGGGTTGAGTTTGAAGAAGATTAGGGTAAATGATTTGGGGGAGGGGGCTGTTTTGCTTAATCTGCAAAACGCGCAGTATTTCGGAAATGAACTTCCGAAATGCTGTTTTCGGAAATGAACTTCCGAAATAAGTCAAATTTTTTTTAAAAAAAGGCGCTTTGGGAGATGCATCTCCGAAAACACCTTTTTCTTGCATTTCGGAAGTTCATTTCCGAAGTCAAGGGTAGTTTGGGTTTTTCACCAGAGGTGAGCTAGAAGGTTGGGAGGTTGGCAAAGAAATTTTCAAATATTATTCTCTTCATCCCAAAATAAGTTAGTTGCTACTTTCACACAATTAAAAAATATAATAAATAAAAGAAAATGATAATTTTACCAAATTATCCTTATTTGTTATTTGTGTATTCTTTTTATTATTAATGTAATTTGAGAGAAATAATAAATTAAGAGTATTAATGAGAGGATATAACTGGAAAATAAAAGTTAAAATTGCATTGAAAACTAAAAGCGACACCTATTTTTGGACAAATAATTTTTGAAAATGTGACATTTATTTTAGGACAAAAGAAATATAATTAAAGAGGAAATTAAAAGTTATACAAGATGTGCTTTCATTTTATTATGAGATATGAGATTTGTTCCTCTAACTTAATACAAATGCTTTTTGATGTAGTAGACATACATCACTACATCACTTTCTAACATCACTACATCACTTTCTGCATCATTTGTCACAACAGATATCATCAAAGACACACAAGATATAAAATTCATTAAATGGATCATTGTCCAATATGTCATTCACTTTTGATTTAACTTCTTTGATCATATATATTACTACTCGACTTTAATCTTTGACAACCAATCATTATTGTTATCTTTTGCACATGGCTATTCACAAAGTTTTACATTGAGAATCAATTTAAGTTATTGCAATCTCTGTGAGATTGATACTCTTACTTTTACATCACTTGCTATTATTTGATTGTGTATACTTGCACAAATAAATATCACAACAAGTTTTTGCCACCGTTGTCGGTATTTGTGTCAATAACACTTTAATTCTCTAGATTTTTTTAAAAGTATAAGTTTTTGACGTTTTCTATCTTCTGGTGATACGATAGGTGCGTGGTTTTCTGCATGCACAGGTTGTTCACCCTAGTATACAAAGAAGACCTTGAACTTGAGAGAACATTCAAATTACTAAGAATATTTTAAACTACTAGTCACTTACCAGAAAGCCCTCTTCATGCTTATTTGTTTGAAGTATTTTAAGAACACTTTGAAGAACCACAACTAGAGCAAGAAGGAGTCGTGACAGAAAATGACATAATTGACATTACAAATGATAGATCAAGAAACATTATGGATTATGATGTGTTTGATCTCAATGCCATGAACATAGGAATCTTACGACCAGAGATAATAGTGGCACAGTTGGAGTTCAAACCTGTTATGTTCCAAATGCTACAAGTTATTAGTCAATACTCAAGAGCTGCTGTCGGAGATTGACATCTACATTTGAGTCAACTTTTGGAGGTTGCCAGTAATTTCAAAATTCCTAGGATTACGGATGATGTTTTTAGATTGAGGTTTTTTCCATATTAAGAAAGAGATAGAGAAAAAAGTGGGCTCAATTCCTTAGAACCTAATTCCTTTGCCACATGGAATGCCTTGGCTAAAAAACTTTTAGCTAAGTATTTTTCTCCTGTTAAAAATGCAAGAATCAGAAATGAAATCACTTAATTTAGACAATGAAAGGATGAGTCTTTGTTTAATGTTGGGGAAATATTCAAGGAATAGTTGAGGCAATGTTGACACCGTGGGATCCCAATTTGTATTCAATTGGAGTCATTTTATAATAAATTGGTACCATCATCAAGAAACATGTTGGATGCATTTCCTGGTGGTGCATTGTTATATAAGTTATATGAAGAAGGGTACAAATTGATTAAGAGAAATATTGCCAAAACCTACTAATGACCAGTTACTAGATAAGCCACTAGATAGTCGTCCCAAAGAAGGCGGTTGGTGTACACGAAGTCACTGAGACCATAACCTTAGTTGCTTAAGTGGGTAAATACACCAAATGATGTGCCTGTTGCCTAGCCAATCAAAATTATAATTGTTGCTAATGCAATTGCTTATATTTATTGTTGGGGGAGCTTACTTGTTTGAAGAAAGTTGAACAAATCTTGTTTATTGAATTATGTGGGTGAAAACAAATACAACAACCCCTACAATAACACATACATCCCTGAATGGCATGATCATCCAAACTTCTCATGGAGTAACGCCCAAAATTAACTAAAACCTCAAGCACCACAAATTCCTCAGGCTTTTCTACACCAAATCATGCAGTGGCTACACAAAGAAACAACCATCTAGAGAATATTTTGAAGTCCTTTATACAAGAAACAATGAGTCAGTTTCAAGCTCATAGTGTAAGTATAAAAAAGATAGAAAATCAAGTTGGGCATATTGCTTATGCACTTAGATCAAGACCAAGTTCCATTAAAAAACCAACATATACCTCTAGTACTAAGAGCGTTGAAACATGCAATGTTATTTCATTGAGGGGTGGAAAGAAGTATGAAAGACCAAGTCAACAAACAATTGAATAACCAAGGGAAGATCTGAAAACGTTTGATACATCAGCAGAAGACAACTTAACACCTTCAATAATAACTCCTTTGGTTGAAGCAAGAACAAAGGGTCTGCATGCTACACAACCCAATCTAAATACTTCAGGAACAACTTGTACAACAACATAACTCTCTCATGATACGTCAAAAAATCAACACAACACCCATATTTATGCAAGAGACCACCTCCACCTTTTCCCCAAATAATCATAATGGAAAAATAAGAACCATAATTTGGCATATTCAAAGAGATTTTGAAGCAGCATCACATCAACCTACCTCTGATTGAGACAATTCAACAAATGTTAAATTACTCTAAGTTCATGAAAGATGTGTTGACAAAGAGAAAAAAATGGGAGAATTTGCTACTGTGACATTAACCCAAGAATGTAGTCAATTTGTTCAAGGAAAGCTACCACCCAAGTCGAAAGGTTTAGGGAGTTTCACCATACCTTGAAATATAGGAGATTCATTTTGTGGAAGAGCATTATGTGATCTTGGAGAAAGTATTAATCTCTTGCACTTATCTATCTTAAAAAAGTTAGGCATTGGAGCTGTAAGGCTAACAACTATTACACTTCAAATGGTTGATCGAAGCATTTGCTAATATCAAGGAAAGATTGAAGATGTGCTAGTGAGAGTTGATAAATTTGTATTTCCTGCTGATTTTATAATCATGGATTTCAACACTGATGAAGATACCCTTATTCTCTTAGGAAGACCATTCCTTCTAATAGGAAGAACCTAGATAGATGTTGAAAAAGGAGAACTCACTATGAGGGTAAATAGAAAACAAATGGTATCCAATGTCCTTAATGCATTGAAATATCCTGAAGAAAATATAGTTGATTGCTCATTAATCTCTAGTTGGGATTCCCTTGTTTACAAGAAGGTCATAAAGAGTATGGATAAGTTGGAACAAGAATTAAGTCAAGAAGACAAAGCTGCATTGGTAACGGAAGGTGTCATAAGTGGATCTTTCCTCCCAATAGATGGAAGGAGGGAACACTTTGAGAATCTGGAAAGTACAACTAAATTGGTGGAACACAATGTCCCATCCACAGAGAAACCATCTGAATTGGTATTGAAAGAGCTCTCTTTCCATTTGCAATATGCCCATCTAGAGGAAGGATAAAAGTTGCCTGGGATTATTGCTACTAATCTGTCTGATGAGCAAAAATGTCAACTTCTAGCACTTCTATAAAAAGCACAAAAGGGCTATTGCTTGGAATTTTTTTTGACATAAAGGGGACCAACCGTGTAATTTGTATGCATAGATTGTTGTTGGAAGAGAATGCTAAGAATAGTGTATAAATCCAAAGAAGAATGAATCCTATCATGAAAGATGTAGTAAAGAATGAGATTATCAAATAGTTAGTTGTAGTAATTATCTACCCTATATCTGATAGTGTGTGGGTGAGCCCTATCCTATGTATCCCAAAGAAAGGTGGCGTGACTCTGATTAGAAATGAGAAGAATGAACTAATTTCTTCAAGAGTTGTTACTGGTTGGAGAATATGCATGGGTTACAGGAAGTTAAATAAGGCTAATAGGAAAGACCATTTCCCTCTTCCAATAATTAATTAAATGCTAGATAGGCTGACTAGAAAGGAGTTTTATTGTTTCCTTGATGGAAACTCATGCTATAATTAGATAGAAATACCCCCTAAATACTAAGAGAAGACAACTTTTACACGTCTCTATGAAACCTTTGCCTTTAGAAGGATTCCATTTGGATCATGTAATGCTCCAACAACATTCCAAAGATGTATGATGGCTATCTTCTATGATCTTATTAAATGCTTCATGGAAGTGTTTGTGGATTATTTTTCACTATTTAGGGAATCATTCAAAAGATGCTTTGATCCTAAAGTTGGTACTCACAAGATGTGAAGAAAGCAAATTGGTGATAAATTGAAAAAAATGTCATTTCATGGTTAAAGAATGAGTAGTTCTAGGGCATAGAATTTCAAAGGTAGGAATGGAGGTAGACCAAGCCAATATTTAAGTAATTGAAAAGTTACCTCCATCCTACATCAAAGGAATAAGAAACTTTCTTGGTCATGATGGCTTCTATAGGAGATTCATAAAATGTTTTTCAAAAATCTTAAAGCCTTTATGTCAATTACTACAGTATTATGTGCCACATGTCTTCAGTGTTAAATGTGACCAAGCTTTCAAGGCTTTGATATTCGCACCGATTGTAAAGGCACCTGACCGGACCAAACTATTCGAGCTCATATGTGATGCAGGTGACTTTTCCATCGGGGTTGCTCTGGGGAAAAGGCATGATAAAGTGTTTTACACCATTTATTATGCTAGTATGACACTGATATAGACAGTGCAGTTCCTACTGTTCCAGCTAAAGGCATTGACATATGGTTTCAGGGTAACATCATCAGCTCTGCCTCTGCCATTAGAGATAGCGTAGTGGAGGTTTAACACCATGTGCATTGTGAGGATTGTTACTTGGAGTGGTACCTTACTGTATCACACTCTCATATCATCCTACCTTTTGAGCATACAAACGATATTGTGCCTTCCGATGTTAGGGGACATGTCAGTGACATGCCACCGTCTCCACCTGGTGTTAATGACCAACAACGCCTGTAGATGATCGCTATTATTATGGATAACCTCATGGTTTGGTAAACCCATATGATGATATTTTTACCATATTATCGCAGGCAGCACACATAGCCCGTGGGGGACCTAGTTATTTATTTGATTTTATATTTGTATATTTTGTGACTCAGACTATTTAGCACCGCACTTTTGTTACATAATATTTTGTCAATTACATGTTTGGAAGATGAACATAAATTAACACACATTACAACCAACATAAATTAACAATAATAAACAAAAAAATCTAGACACTACCAAATAATTCTGGATGTATCAACATCTTGATTATATCGTCGAGGGATCTTGAAATTATCGCATCAAATTCGATTAGTCCCTTAGTTAGCCTACGGTGAAATGTTCTCCATATAACCTTCAAATCTTCATTAGTCTTCAACTCAATAAGGTTGTATTCCACCTTTTCATTAGTATCAATTCAGTATGCACGAAACTCAATCTTACTCACCTTTCTGTACCCTCTGGAAGTCGAAACTCTATTGGAGACTTCACCCTGTTGAAGTACACTTCTGCTTTACACAAAAACTAAGGCATTGTAAGATATTTTTCTTAACAACACATGACCCCTATTTAAATAACTTTAAATTTATTTTGGACCACATAAAATAATTGGTGCAATCACAGCCATATAAAACTATCGGCAAAATCTCAACCTCTCAATTTTCACTCTTTTAAAACTACCAAAATTTTCACTCATGAACAAAAATTCTAGTAAGTTAGAAATGTTTGAAATTTCGGTACATGGCAAACTATAGAGATCTTTTTATTTTAAACAAAAAATCCAGTAAAAATAGAAACTTTAAAAAATACCGGTAATTTCTTTAACAAGTTATGTGTCAGATTTTTCAATTTGATCTACCAAATATGTTTTCCAAATAAGATATCATCAAAACTATAACACCAAGGACGCATGCTCCATTATAAGGAGGTGGAAAATAGAAAAATGGAAGTCTAAAAAGTAAAAGTAAAAATACCATTTATCCTAACAAAACCATCCGGGAGCCGTTCGTCCCAGTTGTTTCTAGAAAATTCGCCAACTTTCTTACTTCTCCTATCTCCCTCTCCGGTAGATACACTATTTAACACACTCTTCCCAATCATCACATACAAATCAATCACTACCTATTAATCCCTAACATTTCCACTTCGTAAACTAGCGTTCTGGTTCAGATTCATATGTCTCCTTACGACGGCGTCGTGATCGGAAAATTGCGACTGAAGGGAAAACCACTGGCAGTAAAAAACAACATAATCAAAAAGAAGAAGAAACACCGTTACTCGTCAGAGTATAATTCAGGTGAACATTAAACTTTTTTTATCCGTTGAATTTTGCATTTTCTTCTTCAATTGGCATGTCTTAGATGATCTGAATTAATGGTTCTTCAGAAGGTAACATGAACGAGGGTGAGAAGTACGAAGGAGAAGGAAACAACGCAGGATGTGACTGTGATGATGATCGGTTAACTCCGGCCGAGAGACGGTTTCTGCAACAGACGGAGAAACTTGAACGTCAAAGGGTGGGAAAGATGGCGAAGATATCTCATAGAGATAGAATTGAGAGGTTTAATCAATATCTGGCTAATCTTACTGATCATTATGATATTCCAAAAGTGGGGCCTGGTTAATACAACCACTTTGTTTTTGAAATTTTTGATTTGTAAAAGCAATGCTCCTAGATGATGTTGATTTTTTTCTTCAAGGAAACAACAATTTGCATTCTCTTTCATTTTCTTCATTTTCTAGAGTTTCAGAGACAACAAATTGCATTCAAATTTCTTATCATATAAAGTGTTTTTAGAGCTAATCATCTTTATTTTCTATTGGCAGTTTTTTTTTTTTTTTTTTTATAGGATTTAATGAAAATACACCTTAGTGAATATTTTTTTTAGAATTTAAGTAGGTTTTAAGGGTTATAATGTACGGATTGTGTAAATTTTTACATGTCGTGCACTATATAATTATTTTTTTAGAGAAAAGAAGTCATGCACTAATATTGTAAAATAGTTTTACACCTTCAACAAATCACAATTATGCATCTAATTACATTCCACTTTTATTTTAAATTTTTTAATGATATAGGATTTTGTTAATTTTAATTTTTTTTAATAATATAGCATTTTGTTAATTTTTTATTGGTTGAACGTATAAAATAACTTTACTGACAGAGTGTATAAATATTATTTTTGTATAGTACCAAGGTTTGTCTGATTATACTAGCGACCTTGATTTTGAAAATTGTGATAGATGAAACTACCATAATTTTTATATTTAGACCGCCATAGTTTACATGTTATATTTGTTGCATTTGTTTGAATAATAGTATATAGATAAATTTCTCACTAAATCAATAATCATGTTTAGAATTATAGTTAATTTTTATTTTATGAACATATTTTAATCGAGATACTTACTGTAATAAGCTTACAAATAATAAATATTAACCACAATGATGGGATAAAATGCTTCCATTTATAACTAATTAATTTGATGTATGGAAATATTTGACAATGATAAAAAAAACAACATTTAGAGAAAAATAATCAATATATTTTGTATTGTAGACAGTTGGGCGTGTGAGTGAGGTGGCAAGAACTCCGTAGTTTACATAAATCTCATAATTTTGTTATGATTCTGATCAGTTATTCATTATTACTCACTTTCACACTATACTTGCATTTGCATCACCATAGATCAATGTTTAACAAATTATTCATTGTTATTGTTATTGTTATTCTAATATGAATGAATGATTCGTGATTCATGATTCAACGATGATAGGGTTAAGAAAATACTCAACAAAGAGACCTCCTACGTTTATCATTACATTGGCTTCTGTGGTTTGTTTTGTTATGATTGTTACAGCTTACATCTATTCTACACCAACAACACCATCCCATCCCGAAAAATGTAGTTTCTATTCGTCCGAAGGTTGTCGTACGCGTGATCTGTTTCCAAATGCTTATTTTTCTCGAGAATTAACCGATCAAGAGATCGAATCTCGTGTTGTTGTTAAAGAGTTACTCAACTTTGTTCCTCTTCAAACTACGACGCCTAAAGTTGCTTTCATGTTCATGACTCCCGGTTCATTGCCTTTTGAGAAACTCTGGCACCTCTTCTTTCAAGTAAGTCTTTATATATGAATCGCGCACACAAACACTGAATTAAAGTGATTGAATATAAATACATGTGTCTGTGTTGTGATGTGTCTGATATCTGATACGTACACCTGACACGTCTTTGATTAAAAATGTAGGCATCTGTAAATAAAACATATATAATTACCGGTTAGGAGATTTTTATAGATGGGGATTTATTTTGAGAATGAGTCCGGAGCCAAATTCTTGTAACTGAAATTTAATTCATGCTAATTTGATATTTACTCATACCAAAATGTAGGGGCATGAAGGAAAATTTTCAATTTATGTACATGCATCCAAGGAAAAACCAAGACATATCAGTAGATATTTTGTTGGTCGAGAAATTCACAGCGAACCGGTATGTATGATGGTGTATATGAAACTCTTAGCCATATGACAAATTTGTTAACATAATATTAACTAATCTAAATTTTCTTAAAGGTGAGTTGGGGGAGTTTTGCGATGGTTGAAGCAGAAAGAAGACTTTTGGCAAACGCGCTTTTAGACCCTGATAATCAACATTTTGTTTTGTTGTCTGACAGGTAATTTTTCTTATCTGGTTTATCTTTAGCATAAACTCGTGTTTGGTTTGAGGATTTGATCGTATTCGATAACACCTTATTTTGTTTCAGCTGCGTACCTATTCGTCACTTCGAATTTGTCTACAGCTACTTATTGTATACAAATGTCAGCTTCATTGAATGGTAAGACATTAATATATATATATATATGCATTTATTCAAAGAATTTGTATTTGTTTTATGGAAATTCTGATTAAATTATTCTTCGTTCGCCTTTTCAAAAGCTTTCTTGATCCCGGTCCTCATGGAAATGGAAGATTTATCGAGCATATGTTGCCTGAAGTAGAACTGAAGGATTTCCGAAAGGGTTCGCAGGTATAGCTCATGTCATAGAAATTTAGGAATCAATTGAAACTTTAGTGGCATGTAGTTAATTTGGATTGTGTTTGTACTGCAGTGGTTCTCAATGAAGCGGCAGCACGCTGTTATCGTTATCGCAGACAGTCTCTACTACACAAAATTCAAGTATCACTGCAGGGTACTTCTGTGTTACTTGTTAACCAAGTTACAAAAGCAACGCTAATAATTTTTTTCTTTTTCTGTGTTACTTGTTAACCAAGTTACAAAAGCAACACTAATAACTTTTTTCTTTTATTCCAACCTCAAATCCATAATGAGTTTACATGTTTTATTTAACTTCAACAGCCAAATATGGAGGGCGGGCGCAACTGCTACTCGGACGAGCATTATTTCCCGACCTTTTTCCATGTCAGTGTACTACAATGTTCATCAATCTGATCTCTTCAAAATGGCAACGACGTTCCTATCTTTCGTTGCTAACTTACTCGTTATATGTTTAGATGCTTGATCCAGGCGGAATTTCAAATTGGTCGGTAACATACGTTGACTGGTCAGAAGGAAAATGGCATCCTAGATCATTCGGTGCTCGAGATGTTACTTATAACGTCCTCAAAGCCCTAACAGTACGCGATTCAAACTAAGATTTCTTTATCGATTTTTTCTCTTCTAATATCTAATGACATGATTTCATTCATTCATTGCAGTCCTTTGATCAAAGTCCACATATTACAAGTGAACCAAAGGTATAAAATGATACTACTTAACTATGTTTTTGAATCGAAGGAATAAACTATTTTTGAACTCGATTTTCGTATGCTTTTCAGAGAACAGTATTGATGACACCTTGCATATGGAATGGATCAAAGCAGCCTTGTTATTTATTTGCCAGGAAGTTTTATCCAGATGCCTTGGAAAGATTGATGTACCTTTTCTCTAATTCTACTGCAATGTAAACTATTTTCGATTCATCGTCATTTTTCGATAATCAACACCTTATGCTATGATCCTTAGCCTCATCTTGGCTCTTGCACACAACATTAGTCCCACATTCCAGAGGCAAATGGATAGAATTCTATGGGAAGACAGAGAAATTGATTCATATTTTCAAACATTTCAATTGGTTGGACCTTGAAAGATGAATAGTTTGATGCATTTTAGTGATTGTTTGTTTAGCAGCATTGTGGATTTTTGTGTTGGATGGGAAATAACTAAGAAGTGAAATACATATGTCATGAACTGAAGTATCAGGTAACATAGGGTGGAAATTAGATTATTTATTCATGCAAATCCATACATGATTTTCAAATTTGTGCTTCTTCAAATTAACTTCCTTAAAAGCTTAGATCTTATTTATATGCTTTACAATTGATAATCATTTTTAATATAAATTTTCACTGCACTTTTTCTGCAGTAAAGCCAAATATCATATGTGTATAAGTGTAGAAACTATTTTACATCTCAACTCAAGTATCTTTTAAGAGAAAAAGCTAATTCAAGTGCTTGCAATCGGTGATTGTGGGGTTGTAATTGATTATACCCTTTTGATAGAATCAAACAAAATTATTTTGTAAACAGTTACATCTTCGATATAACCGGTTATAGTTGAAACAAAATTTAGACATAATCGTTCTGTAAACAGTTACAACTTTATGTTAGTATTCAATTTTTTTCAGTTTGTTAATTGTAACTCAATAATTGTATTTTGTATAAAGATCATAAAGTATCTCACTAAAGAGTGATGCTAATCATAAATTATCTCTCTCATTCTCTCATTATCTCCCTCAAAGAGTGATGCTAATCATAAATTATCTCTCTCATTCTCTCATTATCTCCCTCTCCAGACTCAGTTATTCACCAATCTTATAGTTTCAAGTTCCAACATTTGGCATCAAGAGAATGACTCGATCCATCAAACACTTAGTATGCAAACATGACTTTTGTTTTCAATGAAAGAATCCATGCAAATTTACCTATCCTTGATGCAAAGAATTATAACAAACGGTGCAAATAAATGAAGGTATTGTTTGGCTACTCGTGATGTGATCAAGAACGGTGTGAATCCTCTTGTTGAAGGTGCTACTCTAGAGCAAAGAGTGTCAAATAAGGAAGAAAAGAAGAAAGACTACAAAGCACTATTTTTAATCCATCAATATGTTAATACAGACAACATTGAGAAAGATGGTGATTGGGAATCATCCAAGCCATCGTGGGAGATTCTTGAGAAGGCGTATGCGGGAGTTGACAAGATGTGTGGAGAAACGATTACAGAACAATATGTTGTTACGAAAATCTTGTGTTCCTTGACGACAAGATTCGATAACATAGTTATAGCAATTAAGGAATAGAATGATCTTGCAGACGATAAGCAAAGAGGAGTTGCAAAGCTCTCTTGAAGCACATGAGTAGAGAATTGAGGAAATGAATGTTGACAAAATAAAGGAGAAGATCACTTTTCAAGTCTGTTTCAATGAGAGAGACAAGAAGGCGAAGGAAAAGTGGTCCATGAGAAAAAGTAGAGGAAAATTTCAGAATTTTAGTGGAAGAGAATCCCAAAGTTCCAAAAATTCAACATTCCAAAAAGGTGAAAACTGTGGCAATAGGGTTGCTGGATCAAACAACTCTATAGGTGGCAATGTTAGAGGTAGAAGTGGAAGAAGGAAGGTGGACAAGAGCAACGTGCGTTGCTATAATTGTCAAAAGCTTGGCCATTTTGCAAGAGAGTGCAATGCCAACAAAAAATTACATCAAGAGTTTGATGATGAGAACACACTCAAGTTGATGATCACTGAAGGAGAATGCAGTAGTAGCGGAGTTTCAACCAGCTGCAACGCGTTACAACAGGATTGAAGAGAAGGTTGTAACCGGTTACGTATATGTTGTAACTAGTTACATGCAGAAAAAGCGCCATGGTGATTACGAAAGAGGCATTACAGTGCAACGATCAATGGTATTTGGACTATGAATGTTCAATGCATATGGCAAGAAGGAAAGATTGGTTTGTCACAATCAATTGTGCCATGAAGAGCAAGGTGAAGTTCATGAATAATACCACTCTTACGGCGGAAGGGATTTGTGACGTATTGATTGAGATAAGGGATGGTAGACATTCTTTGATAAAGGATGTGTTGTATATTCCCAGAATCAAGAGTTATCTTCTGAGTATTGATCAATTACTTGAGAAGAGTTACAATATTCATATGGAGAACAAGGCGCTACACATTATGGGCACAAATAAATTTTTGGTCCTAAAGACTCCTATGGCTCATAATAGAACTTTCAATTTTGAGTTGAAGGTTATAGAGCATACGTGTCTTGCTACAGTGGCTAGTCGAGAAGATTCGATATGGCATTTAGGCTTGAGAGTCTTAATTTCCGAGATCTCAATGCTTTGCAAAAGAAAGAATGAAATAGTGACCAAACTGCCATTAATCAACATACCATTTGAGATTTGTGAAAAATGTGTACAAGCAAAGTAACATAAAATAAAATTCAACAAGGATACAAGTTGTAGAACCAAGTGTCACCTTGAGATGGTGTATTCGAATATGTGTAGAACGATGCAAGTTGATTCAATTGGTGGAAATAGATATTTTGTGACACTCATTGTTGATTATAGTAGAAAACTATGGATGCACCTAATCAAGAGAAAGGATGAGGTACTTGAAATGTTTAAGAAAATTAAGTCCATGGTTGAAAGGCAAAGCGATCATAAACTCAATGTTCTCAAAACAGGTGGTGGAGGCGGATATGTTTCAAATGACTTTGAGAGGTTTTGTGATCAGGAAGGAATATTACCGTAAGTAGTATCGCCTTATACACCCCAGCAAAACGGTGTTTCCGAAATTAAGAATCGATTGATTACGAACACGGTGAGAAACATGTTAAAAGGGAAGAACCTGCCGAAAGAATTATGGGGAGAAGCGGTGTCCACAATTGCATATTTGTTGAATGATGTCCAACCAAGAAGCTAGGAAAGATCATACCGGAATAAGCCTGGTCTAGATTGAAACCAAACATGAGTCACTTGAGAGTGATTGGCTCGTTGGCGAATCGACATGTGTCAGATCAATTTAGAAAGAAGCTAGATGACAAGGGAGAGCATATGATTCTTGTAAGGTATCACTCTATTGGTGGTTACAAGTTGTATGATGCAGTAAACAAAAGAACCGTAATTAGCATAAACATTGTTTTCAAAGAAATCAAGAAGTTGCAACATCCTGTAACTGGTTACCAACAGATTGTAAACGGTTACAACAATGAGAATTGTGTTCTTGGAGTGCTGGAAGGTACATAATCAACCCCTGTTGAACCCGAATGGAAGATAATGTGTGGAGATCAACAAGACAACGTGGTTTTCCTATAAGACTCCTAGATTGTGAGTTGTTCTAAGACATTGGGGATGTCTATCTGAGACCAGGCCTTGTAGGCTAAATGAAAAGAAATTGGACTCCCAAACAGTGAGCAACTACTTTATTGGTTATTTTGAAAGATCTAGGGGCTATAAATTTTACGATCCCAAATTAAACTCAATTTTTTATATGGAAATAACCAAATTTCTTTGAGGATATTGAGTTTAGGGAGAATACTAAGGTTAGAGACTTTGTTTTAGAGGAAGAATCAATAACAATTTCAGAACCAATTCATATAGTTACTTTTTATCAAGCAAGTATGGAACCTGCACAAGACATTGTTGAATTTCCTCCTACTCAAGATGATTTGGTAATTCATAAAGAACAAACTCAAAATCCTCAAAAGCAAGTGTTACAAGAACCAATACCTTTGCGAAGATCCACTAGAGAAAGGAGAAATGTTATTTCAAATGATAACATAGTCTTTCTCCAAAAACACGAGGAAATTAATGGTATGATGGAAGATGATCCAATAAAATTCCGTCAAGCTAGGCAGGATTCCAATTCAGAAAAGTGGATTAAAGCAGTGTGGGAGGAGTATAAGTCCATGCAAGACAATAAGGTTCGGGAACTTGTCCCGTTACCAGAAGGTGTGAAACCCATTGGTTGCAAATGCATTCTTATGACCAAGTGGGATTCTAACGGTAATGTGGAGAGGTATAAGGCTCGTATTGTGGCTAAGGGTTATACTAAAAAAGAAGGGATTGACTTTAAAGAGACTTTCTCTCATATTTCATTAAAATAATATTTTAGGACAATCATGGCTCTTGTTGCACATTATGATTTGGAACCCCATAAAATTGATGTCAAGACGATATTCCTCAATGGCAACATTGATGAAACGGTCTATAAGGTGCAACCACAAAACTTTATGTTGGGAGAATAAAAAAGTATGGTTTTTAAATTTGACAGAATACATTTATGGACTAAAGTGGGCGTCTCGTCAGAGGTACCACATGTTTTATGAAGTAATTCTCTCATTTGGTTTTGAAGTGAATGTTGTTGAAGATTGTGTGTATCACAAATTCAATGGGAACAAGTACATATTCTTGATCTTGTATGTTGATGAGATACTGCTTGCCGCCAATGATATAGGCATGATGCAAGAAGCTAATAAATTCCTATCAAGAAAATTCAAGATGAAAGATATTGGTGACACATCCTTTGCATTAAGAATTCAGATACACCGAGACTGATCTCAAGACATTGTTGAATTTCTTCCTACTCAAGATGAGTTGATAAGGGAGACAAATTTAGTCTTAATCAATGCCCAAAAGAAAACTTAGAAATTCAGAAAATGCAAAAGATTCCTTATGCGTCAGTTATATGCCCAAGTTTATACGCGTTCGGATATTGAGTCCATAGTTAGGGTGTCAGGCAGACATTTGAGCAATCCAAGAATAGATCATTGGAAAGCAGCCAAAATGGTTTTGAGGTATTTAACGAGAACAAAAAATTATATGCTCACACATGGGAGGTCAGACCAGTTAGAAATCACTAGATACTCTGACTCATATTTTTCTGGATGTCGAGATTATAAAAGATCCATTTCAGGCTATATCTACATGTTGGCTGGTGGTGCAGTTTCTTGACGCAGTGCCAAGCAAATTCTTATAGCTTCGTCCACTGATCGGTCACGATTCTCACTATGTCTTTGTCACTTTCCTGATGATAATCCAGGTATTCTGCACTGTTTAATGTCATAGTATAGTCTTTTTAATCTGTTTAAGCAAGTTTGTTTGTTTTTGCAAGTTTTATCCGTTTGTTAGTTTTCGAGTTTATTTTCCCATTTTATGCGTTGGTTTGGTTGTTCAATGGTACTTCAGATCTAGGAAATTCGTTACGCGAACCTGTGCAAGGAGTGTCGGACGTAAAGAGCAAAAGAAAGAAGAAAAGAGAAGATCAGCAGTGCAACACGGGCGCCCGTGTTGAGGAACACGACCCGTGTTGCTGGGCAGTCAAGAAAAGAAGAAGTGGAGAAAGCAGTGGTGCAACACGGGCACCCGTGTTGCTTAACACGACCCGTGTTGCTGTTACTGAGCGCAAGTTGTTTCTTTGATGGATCCAGAGGACCAACACGGGCACCCGTGTTGCCCAACACGACCCGTGTTGGCTGGTTACGCAGATTTTCATGTTTTTATGATTTTCACTCAAAAAGTGATCCAGAAGGGCGTTTTGGACTTTACGACTTAAAAAGAAGGGTTTGCAATATATAGTGAGGAATTGAGAAGAGAAGTGGTATCTTGACACAACCAAAGGAATTGAATCTGAAGCAGAGCAACGTATGAGATTATTGGAGAAGAGAGATCATTCATGAGCAAGAGCAATTGAAGATCACAAATTCCCCGATTATCTGTAATGTTTAACTTTGATATTTTTGAATTTCTTTTGAACAATATGAGTAGCTAAACCCCCCAATGCTAGGGGGGTGTCCCTGATTTGGTTTGTAATGACTTTTGATATTCTGATCTGATCAACTTCATGTTTATGTTATTCAATTCAATTTTATACTGTTCTTAATGCCTTCTTTATCGGACCAATAAAGATTGTTCTGTGATTAACAAGTTGCTGGCTCGCAATTGTTAAGGTTTGTATTAAATTGAACCATAGTAGATATCACCTAGGACTAGGGATACCCTATGGTCACTATGAATTCTTGATGGAAAACAAGCTTGGTTTTATCTGTTCTCTCTAAGGACTTAGGTTTGTAGATGAAAAACCAAAGGTTTGCCCAATAAGGATTTAGGGGCAAACACTCTAAAGAGGTAGTAATTGAATACCATGAACTTATTGAAAAGATCTCAAATAAGGATTCAGAGTTATTACAGAGCAAATTATACACCTTGCCTTGGCATTCACTCATATTAGTGAAAAAGCTTAAATTTACTTTCCGCTATTTTTATTTTAAATTTAGAACTTATAAATCAATCCAAAACACCAGTTGCCTTTTTGTTTAATTGAATAATTATAAAACTTATATTCCAACGCAGTCCTCGTGATCGATACTTGGTTTTCAACCTTTTATTACTACTTCGTAAAAATAGTACACTTGCTATTTTTCCGATCAAGTTTTTGGCGCCGTTGCCGGGGACTGCCAAATATAAGTTAAATAATAATTTAATTGAATTTTTGTTGCTCTGCAACCAAAATTTTATTTTCTGTAATTTTCATTGCTCATACTAATATTCATCTAATCTTTGTATGCGAGGTAAGGCCTCAGCTGAACTTCTTTTTGACGCAGAACCAGAAAGATTATTTCGAGCAAGACGCCGAGAAGCTAAACAAAGAGAACTGGAAGCAAAAGAAGAACCGCTGATAGTTTCAGACCCAGAAACAGAGAAGACTCATTCAATACATTCTGAGCATTCAGATTCTGAACCTGAAACTATGGCCGAAGACCCACCTCCTGTGGAAAGGCTTTTGGGTGATTATGGAGGGGCAAATGCACCTCTTGGCCGGATGACAATTGTTAACCAACCGGTCAACGTTGCCCATTTTCAGCTACATCCGGCAACAATAAGACAACTTGAAAAGAAACCATTCTATGGAAGGATCAATGAAGATGCAAATAAGCACTTACAAAGGTTTCTTACTATGACAACATCATTGAAGATAGAGGGGCATTCTGAAGAAGCCAAGAAATTGGTGATGTTTCCATTTACATTATCAGACGATGCTGAAGAGTGGTTTTACTCTTTACCTGCTGGAAGTATCACAACTTGGCAACAAATGGAGACAACATTTCTGAATGAATATTTTCCAGCTTCTGTGTATATCCGCAAGAGATATGATATAGTTAATTTTAAACAGAAGGAAGGAGAATCACTTGGAGATGCTTACAAAAGATTCAAGCGGTTATTGGTTGCATGTCCTACTCATAACATGGATGCAACCGAGCAAATGCAGAATTTTGTGAATGGTCTTAAGCTTAAGACTAAACAACTCATTGACACAGCTGCTGGTGGTTCAACAAATTTTAAAACAGCCACTGAAATAAAGAAGATCATTGATGCTATTGCAGCAAACGAACACTTAGAGCTGTATGACCGCAGTGTAAATCAACCAGAAGGGTTAGTTGATTTGAAGTTGACAAATCAAGTTGTTAAGATGGAAGAGCAAATCGCAGCTGAAGTTGAGCGTAGAATGAAACAAATGGCTCTTGAAAAACAAACGGTGGCTCAAGTTCAGCCGGTTCAACCGAGTCAAGTAGTGAATTGTGAAATATGTGGTGGACCTCACTTTGCCGTGCATTGTGTGGCAACAGCCCAGCAGGTGGAAGAAATTAACTTTTTGAAACAGAACAACCCTTACTCAAATACTTACAATCCAGGATGGAAGAATCATCCGAATTTCTCCTGGAAAGATCAACAAGGGAACGTTCCAAAACAAGGGGCTGCTCCTTATCAAGGTATTCCACAACAACAGCAACAATATAGGCCACCACAACAACAACCTTATCAACAGCCGTATCAGCAACCTCAACAACAATTCCAGCAACAAGGGCAAAGAAAAGCAGATTGGGAGATCGCCATTGAAAAGATGGCTGCTCAAAGCTCCCAATTTCAAGAAGAAACAAGAAGTAATTTTCGGAATACAGGAGCATCAATTAAAAATCTTGAAATTCAAATGAGTCAAATAGCACAACAATTGGCAAGCCCTCAGAAACCTGGTGCTCTGCCTAGTGCCACAGTTACAAATCCCAAAGACCATAATAATGTGAGCGCTATAGTAACTAGAAGTGGTAAAGCGAAAGAGGTTGTTGAGGAGATTGCTAAAGAAGGAGAGCCATTGCTTGAAGTAGATGTAGAAATAAAAGAGAATGAAGCACAAGTTGAAGACTTAGGTGTGTTGGAACCAACAACTAAAGGGAAGACTAGTGAACAAAAACCGGAAATCAAATTACCCTTTCCAACAAGAAATAAGAAGAAAGGACAGCACGAGAAAAACTTTCAAAAATTCTTGGAAATGTTTAAGAAACTTGAGTTGAACATTCCATTCCTGGAGGCGTTAGAACAAATGCCTACCTATGCCAAGTTCATGAAAGATATCATCTCCAAGAAAAGGACAACCGATTGTGATCCGATTATTCTAACTGAAACTTGTAGTGCTATTTTGCAGGGTATGAAGATTCCGGTGAAGAAGAAAGACCGAGGCTCTGTAACTATTCCTTGTACTATTGGGGATAGATCATTTAAAAAGGCTCTTATTGACTTAGGAGCAAGTGTTAGCCTTATGCCGCTGTCCATCTACAAGAGATTGGGAATTGGTAAAGTTCAAGATACAAGAATGACACTCCAATTTGCCGATCATTCCGTAAAAAGACCGTACGGGATAGTAGAAGATGTGCTTGTAAAAATAGACAAGTTTGTGTTTCCAGTAGATTTTGTAATTCTAGAGATGCCAGAAGATGAAGAAATCCCGATCATTCTGGGAAGACCATTCTTAGAGACCGGGAGATGTTTGATAGACATAGAAGAGGGCACGATGACCTTGAAGGTGTATGATGAAGAGTTAAAAATTGATGTGCGAAACACCATGAAATACAAAGATGATGTGGCTACTAGTCAACATATTGAGGTGATTGATCAAATTGTTCACAATGAGAATGCTTTGAAGTCACAACAATTACCTTTAGAAAGAGTGTTGAGTTTATCAATTTTCAACGAAACTGAAGAGGTTGACGAAGAAGAGATAGAAGTGTTGAATATGATGGAGGCAAAACCTTTCTTTAAAAGTTCTCGACAAAATCGGTGGGAGGATTTAAGGCAACCATTAGTAGAGGAAAAGAAAGAAGAACCAAAGAAGGGGGCTGAATTGAAACAATTACCGGAGAACCTAAAATATGTCTTCCTAGACACAGAAAGCAAATGTCCGGCTATCATAAGTTCACACCTTGAAGTTATCCAAGAGAACAAACTTGTTGAAGTTCTGAAAAAGTACAAAGGGGCCATGGGATGGTCTATTGACGATTTGAAAGGTATTAGTCCTACGGTTTGCATGCATAAAATTCTCATGGAGGACGATCACAAACCGGTAGTCCAACCTCAACGAAGGTTGAATCCAGCAATGAAGGAAGTAGTCAGAAAAGAAGTGGTGCAACTATTAGATGCGGGGATGATATACCCGATATCTGATAGTGCTTGGGTGAGTCCTGTACATGTAGTGCCGAAGAAGGGAGGAACCACGGTAATAAAAAATGAGAAAAATGAGTTAATCCCTACAAGGACAGTAACAGGATGGAGAGTTTGCATCGATTACAGAAGGCTGAATCTGGCGACAAGAAAGGACCACTTCCCGTTACCTTTCATAGACCAAATGCTAGAAAGGTTAGCGGGTCATGATTACTATTGTTTCCTCGATGGTTATTCGGGGTATAATCAAATAGCGGTCGCACCAGAAGATCAAGAAAAGACAGCTTTCACTTGCCCGTTTGGTATTTTTGCATATAGAAGGATGCCATTCGGGTTATGTAATGCTCCAGCTACTTTTCAAAGATGCATGCAAGCCATCTTTGATGATATGCTTGAAAAGCATATGGAAGTATTCATGGACGACTTCTCAGTTTTTGGTAAGTCTTTTGATAATTGTTTAACTAATCTTGCTCTTGTGTTAGAAAGATGTCAACAGACCAACTTGATCCTCAACTGGGAGAAGTGTCACTTTATGGTGCGTGAAGGTATAGTGTTGGGTCACAAAATTTCCCACAAAGGAATAGAAGTTGACCAAGCAAAAATAGAAGTCATATCAAAGCTACCGCCACCAATGAATGAGAAAGGTATTCGAAGTTTCTTAGGGCATGCGGGTTTCTACCGCAGGTTCATAAGAGATTTTTCTAAAATAGCTAAACCCTTAACTACTTTGTTGGTTAAGGACAGGGTTTTTAATTTTGATACAGAGTGTGCCGCAGCATTTGAAACAATTAAGAAAAAACTAGTGTCGGCACCAATTGTTGTGGCCCCAGATTGGTCTCTACCTTTCGAGATCATGTGTGATGCAAGTGACATTGCAGTAGGGGCGGTTCTAGGACAGCGTAGGGACAAATTGTTACATGTTATTTACTACGCTAGTCATGTTTTAAACCCTGCACAGATAAATTACGCAACAACTGAAAAAGAGTTGCTAGCTGTTGTTTATGCCTTTGATAAATTCAGGCAATATCTGTTGGGTACCAAAGTTATTGTTTACACTGACCATGCTGCTTTGAAGTATCTTTTTGCCAAACAGGATTCTAAGCCAAGGCTTCTGAGATGGATCTTACTCCTTCAGGAATTCGATGTGGAGATTCGTGATAAAAAGGGGTGTGAAAACACAGTCGCAGACCATCTTTCTCGAATGTCACCTATCGAGGAGACAGAGGAAAAACGCCCAATAAAGGATGAATTCGCAGATGAACATATCCTTGCTGTTGTTGGTGCACCTTGGTTTGCCGATTATGCAAATTATCTGGTAGGTGGGGTAATTCCAGAAGATTTTGATTATAACCGCAAGAAAAAGTTTCTTCATGATTGCAGGTTCTACTTATGGGATGACCCCTTCCTATACAAGAAAGGGATAGATGGGTTGGTCAGACGGTGCGTACCAGAGGAGGAACAAAGGGATGTACTAAAAGCATGCCATGACTCAGACTATGGGGGACACTTTAGTGGAGATAGAACTGCTGCGAAAGTCTTACAATCTGGGTTATACTGGCCGACCTTATTTAAGGATGCTCACCATGTTGTTCGAGAATGTGACAGATGTCAAAGAACAGGTAACATCTCAAAGCGAAATCAGATGCCTCAGAATGCTATGTTGGAAGTGGAACTGTTCGACTTATGGGGGATTGATTTTATGGGACCGTTCCCCCCATCCTTCGGGAAGAATTACATCTTGGTAGCAGTTGACTACGTATCAAAGTGGGTGGAAGCTGTAGCTTTACCCACCAATGATGCGAAAGTGGTGGTGACTTTTCTCAAGCATAACATCTTCTCTAGGTTTGGAGTACCCAGGGCACTAATTAGTGATGAAGGTACTCACTTCTTAAATAAACTAATGGAGAATTTGTTGAAAAAATACAATGTGAAACACAAGATCGCCACCCCGTATCATCCCCAAACAAGTGGGCAAGTCGAGGTTTCTAACAGGCAAATCAAACAAATTCTGGAAAAAACTGTTAGTGCCTCTCGCAAAGACTGGTCGACCAAGTTAGATGACGCTCTCTGGGCATACAGAACAGCGTACAAGACCCCGATAGGTATGTCTCCGTATCAATTGGTGTATGGAAAGGCATGCCACCTACCGCTTGAACTCGAACACAAAGCGTTTTGGGCCACTAAATTCCTAAACTGTGATTTTCTGAAAGCCGGTGAAGCTCGAACAACTCAACTTCACGAACTGGAAGAGTTCCGCAATCAAGCATACGAGAATGCCAAAATCTACAAGGAACAAACAAAAAGATGGCATGATCAGCGGATTCAGAAAAAGGAACTGCGGGAGGGTCAATTGGTATTGCTGTTTAATTCCAGGTTGAAACTTTTCCCTGGAAAGTTAAAGTCACGATGGTCAGGACCATTCCTAATTCACAAAGTATTCCCTCATGGAGCAATAGAATTAAAAAATCAAACCAACGGGGATACATTTAAAGTGAATGGACAGCGTGTGAAGCCGTATTATCAAGGACAAGAAAGTGGTCTGATTCACAGTGTTCGTCTTACAGGATAAGATGAACGATCGTCGAGCCAAGCGACGTTAAACGAAGCGCTTCCTGGGAGGCAACCCACGGATATTTCTAACGTATTCTCTTTGTGTTATTTTATGTGTGTTTTGTTTCTTTTTAATGTTTCAGGAAAAGCTGATCCTAGTGGTGGTCACAAGGGGAGGAAAAACAAGAAAAAAAAAAACTGAAGAAGAAATTTGTTGGAAAAGTGGAACCAGGGGTGCAACACGGGTGGCCGTGTTGTGGAACACGCGCCGTGTTGCCCCAGGCGAAATATGGGAAAAAAAGAAGAGAGAAAGGGTGAAAACAGTGGAGTAACACGGGTGGCCGTGTTACACAACATGGGCCGTGTTGCGTCCACTGGGAGCGAGCTGTTTTCAGAAGAAAAAAGAAATCAACAAAATCAGTGATGCAACACGGGTGGCCGTGTTGCCTGTGCGTGAAAAAATTTTCAAAAATTTTTATATGGGCCCATGGACCCCACCCATCCCACCTCTTTTCCATCCAATCAGCAACGAATTTCCCTCATTTACCCCTATTTTCAATTTATTTTCTTTCTCTTTCTCTCATAAACCTCCTTCTTCAACCTCTCTCTTCCACCAAAAAACCTAAACCTCCATTACAACCCTTCCATAAAGCTCCCACCTTCTTCCTCTACACCACTCTAAACCCCTATCAACCTTCACAAAAATCGTTCCACTCCTCATCCTCTCCAACCCTACGGTAGCTTTTTATCCTAATTCTTAAATTTTTCGTTTTGCAAATTTTTGTTTTTTGTAGGTACACATAATGCCACCAAAGAAAAGAACCAACACGGGTAAGCAAGTCGCCGAGGCTGCAGGCACTCGCAAAAGGCCGGTCCGCCAATCCAACCCGCATGACATTCTCTTTGAAGACCCTAAGCATCACCAAAGATATTTGAACCATGTCAAACGGAAGCTCATTCCCACCAGGTATATCTGTGAAAACACCATGAATACTCTTGGCATTAAAACTGATATTGATAGGCTATTTCATTCTGTGGGCATGCTGGAATTTATGTATATGGAGGCACCATCCTATGAACGCCTCACTCTTGAGTTTCTAAGCACCATAGAGTTTCATTTAGAAAGAAAGTGGAACGGGGCTATTAAGTATTTCTTTGGTACTCTTAAGTTCCGCTTGTTTAACCAAACCCATGAGTTAACAGTAGAGGAATTAGGGGGTATCCTCAAATTGCCCATCTATGGACCAGGGGCTGTTCCGGATGAATTCCCAGGACAACAATTTTGGGGCGATATCACAGGATTGGAGGCGTATGTCGCCGCGAGTGCTAAGTCCTCATGGATTCAGAATCCATGTATTCGCTATGCCCAGAAAGGCCTTGCATACACTGTATTTGGCCGGGGTGATAGTCATGGCGTTGCGACCATGAGGGAACTTTTTTTCCTCTATGCAATGCTTCATCAGGATGTGCTTAATGCCGCCGCGTTCGTGGCTGATTTTCTGGGCAAGGTAGGTCGGGCCTCGTCGGGTGGAATTTCTGTGGGTGGTCTTATCACCCAAATTGCGGTTCATTTTGGGTACAAAGAATTATTGGACACTGACACTCCTATTGCAGGTAAAACTAAGATTGATATGGAGTCTCTTATTCATCAATCCATGATTACTATTTCCAATGGTGGCTATTGGTTGACAAGCAGAAGTGGATTCTTGTTTGAATTACCTGACCCGGCAAAAGCCAGCCCGTTTAATCGTGCTAACTGGCTTTACTCTAATGTCGCTCCGGAAGGAGACGACCAAGATGTTGATTTTGATGCAGGTAATCAAGGAGATGACGACGACCCGACTCACCATCAGTTTCCACAGGAGCCCTCTCATTTTGATACTTATGGTTCAGGACCCTCTTCTATGGCTCCGAATCAATGGGAATGGGTCCAATCTGAAATTGGGCATCTGCGAACTGAGCAAACCCGGCAGGGAGAAGAGCAGACCCGTCAAGGAATAATGATCACTGATATGCACGAAATGATGCAACGCCTGATGTTGCAATTTCCACCCCCTCCTCAGTAGGTCCGGTATGTGCCTCTCATGCTTGTGCGAAAACATTGCGGACAATGTTTCGTTTAGGTGTGGGGGGAGCCTTTTATTGTTTTTCAGTATTTTCCTTTCATTTTCATTATTATTTCGTTTTTTTTTGTTATTTATTATTTTCTGTACTTTATGTTAGTTTGTGTGTTAGCTATGACATGTCAGTGCAGGATGTTGATATTGTTAGCAGGACAAGTGATGAGAACCTGAGATAGTGAACCGAAGTGCACCTCACAGTGATGAAAGGAACCCCAAAGAGTTGGTACTGTTGAGCTTAATGATCGGACGCACTTTCAAGCTTTGGACCGGACGATAGACCTGTAGAACTGATGAGGCGATAAGGTTGTACCACACAAGAAATGTTCCTGGATCCTGTAGGCATGACCAAACACGGTGAGGATTATAAAAGGCCAAATACAAAAATCATCATGAGAGTTGTCAGGTATGTCATCGTCACTTTTGGTTTGTGTAAGTATTTGTTGGAACTTCCTATGCACATGTCTACACACTGAGGCACTTGTTTGTTTTACACTTGAGCCTTTCAAGCTAACCTTTTCACGTTATCCCTTGTTCACCCCGTTTGAGCCATACATCCTTTTGTTTGTTTGATTACATGCATGAATTAACCAATAACCCAAACAGTTCCTCACCCTGCTTAGATAAGAGTTGTTATGGTTGCAAGCTGTGAAACAATTTAAGTTTGGGGTCGGTACACCGAAAGCAGAAAAGTAGGTAAGTGCAAAAGAACCAAAAAGAAAAAAAAAAAGAGAAAAAGAAATGATAAATACAAAAAGGGGCACTTACCTATAGGAGAATTTGATCTGATAATAAAAATGCGAAGGAAAAGAGATGCTCAAAGAAATACATGAGTAGTCAGTGAAGGATCTTAAGAAACGGTGCCCGACATTGGTAATTGTGAACTCCATACTAACACAGTGAGCGAGATAATAACTCTGATTCTAAGCCAAAAGCCACTAGTTCTCCCATTTGTTTGTTGATCCCACCTTGTCCCTTAGCCCCGTTACAACCGTAAAAGACCTCAAAAAGTGTGTTTCTTGTGTGTAGGAGATGAAGATAAATGTTATACAAACCTATGAGCTGACTTTGCATGCCTTGATCTTTGAGTGAAAACACTTTAACCCGAGAGTTTTGGTGAGAGTGTGAATAAGCTTACAGGTAAAGAAACATCTCATTGTGGAAGTAGGGCTGAATCGCTAAATTCAGGGAAGAAGGAATCAATCGAAAGGCCAACAAAAAGAAAGTTGCGAAAGATCTCAGCAGTACTGTGGTACGATATCTGCGGATAAATTGGGGGACCCCTGCTAGTTTCTCGAGCATCACTTGAGGACAAGCAATGAAGTAAGTTTGGGGTTGTGATCGGTCACGATTCTCACTATGTCTTTGTCACTTTCCTGATGATAATCCAGGTATTCTGCACTGTTTAATGTCATAGTATAGTCTTTTTAATCTGTTTAAGCAAGTTTGTTTGTTTTTGCAAGTTTTATCCGTTTGTTAGTTTTCGAGTTTATTTTCCCATTTTATGCGTTGGTTTGGTTGTTCAATGGTACTTCAGATCTAGGAAATTCGTTACGCGAACCTGTGCAAGGAGTGTCGGACGTAAAGAGCAAAAGAAAGAAGAAAAGAGAAGATCAGCAGTGCAACACGGGCGCCCGTGTTGAGGAACACGACCCGTGTTGCTGGGCAGTCAAGAAAAGAAGAAGTGGAGAAAGCAGTGGTGCAACACGGGCACCCGTGTTGCTTAACACGACCCGTGTTGCTGTTACTGAGCGCAAGTTGTTTCTTTGATGGATCCAGAGGACCAACACGGGCACCCGTGTTGCCCAACACGACCCGTGTTGGCTGGTTACGCAGATTTTCATGTTTTTATGATTTTCACTCAAAAAGTGATCCAGAAGGGCGTTTTGGACTTTACGACTTAAAAAGAAGGGTTTGCAATATATAGTGAGGAATTGAGAAGAGAAGTGGTATCTTGACACAACCAAAGGAATTGAATCTGAAGCAGAGCAACGTATGAGATTATTGGAGAAGAGAGATCATTCATGAGCAAGAGCAATTGAAGATCACAAATTCCCCGATTATCTGTAATGTTTAACTTTGATATTTTTGAATTTCTTTTGAACAATATGAGTAGCTAAACCCCCCAATGCTAGGGGGGTGTCCCTGATTTGGTTTGTAATGACTTTTGATATTCTGATCTGATCAACTTCATGTTTATGTTATTCAATTCAATTTTATACTGTTCTTAATGCCTTCTTTATCGGACCAATAAAGATTGTTCTGTGATTAACAAGTTGCTGGCTCGCAATTGTTAAGGTTTGTATTAAATTGAACCATAGTAGATATCACCTAGGACTAGGGATACCCTATGGTCACTATGAATTCTTGATGGAAAACAAGCTTGGTTTTATCTGTTCTCTCTAAGGACTTAGGTTTGTAGATGAAAAACCAAAGGTTTGCCCAATAAGGATTTAGGGGCAAACACTCTAAAGAGGTAGTAATTGAATACCATGAACTTATTGAAAAGATCTCAAATAAGGATTCAGAGTTATTACAGAGCAAATTATACACCTTGCCTTGGCATTCACTCATATTAGTGAAAAAGCTTAAATTTACTTTCCGCTATTTTTATTTTAAATTTAGAACTTATAAATCAATCCAAAACACCAGTTGCCTTTTTGTTTAATTGAATAATTATAAAACTTATATTCCAACGCAGTCCTCGTGATCGATACTTGGTTTTCAACCTTTTATTACTACTTCGTAAAAATAGTACACTTGCTATTTTTCCGATCATCCACCATGGTAGCAAATTTTATAATACGTTGAGGTATCCAACCATGGGATTTGGTTGAGGAACCTTGTTACTTGGGTACAAATTATGGTAGGAATTGAAAGACCACCCGAGGTATCCAAGAATGCTGCTCCAACCCAAGAAAAATCGACAAAAATGCTAATGGGCAGGTTCAACGCCCCAACGGGCCCAACCGATGTCACTGGCGGGTTCATCTGGTTTTAAATAGGTGGAGTGGATACCCAATACTGGACCGCAGGTAGCCTGATCCTCCTGAATTCCATATGTGAAACGATGTAGTTTTCATAACTCAGGGGGTACTACTCAACAGTCTTCTCATTTCCCTCATTCACTTATTTCATTTCAACGCTCTTTATTTCACTTTCCTCCTCTGTCTCCAAGATGAAATGAAACCCTAACATAACCATAAACTCCACCGTTTCTCTTTTTCTTTCATCACTCACCATCGTTTCTCTTCTCCTCTTTGTCGTAAATTCATTTCCTAGATTTGTTTACTCCTCTCTCTCCCTCTCCTCATCCAAACCATAGCCTTAACCAAAGTATCATGTGGCGGCGTATGTCAAACCTTTTCCCTCTTTCTCTCTTCATTTTTTTTTCATGGAGTGTCTTATCCATAAAAACACAAAGAAAAGCAAGAAGTAGTAGTTATAATGGAAACAGATGTAAAGTGTTACCTATGAAATATTGTGAAATACTTCTTTGAAAACTACATTAGTTGTAGTTTTCAAACAATGCTTATCCTTGTCATGAATCAATATTTCAGACCATCTTTGCTTTTACTCTAGAAATTGCAACATAGAGATGTCCATGGTTAAAAACATCTTTCGGCAAGTATAGTCAAACATAGTCTAATGATTGACCTTGTGATGTGTTAATAGTCATAGAAAATTAGACAATAATGGGAAATTGTCTCCTTATCAATTTGAATGGCCAAGGTGATTGTGAAGGAGACATGAACATCCGCAAAATATAAATGATATTCCCAATATTTTTTTCCAAAAGTAATTTTATCTCGATCACGTTATTTGCAAGCTTTGTGACAGTGAGTCTTCTACTATTGTATAATCCTTCAGATTGATCTAAATTGCGCATCAACATAGTTGTGCCAATTTTCGACCTGATGAAATTATTTGACACCTATGATGCTTTAAGAGAATTTAAAAATTCAGGAGTTAAATGTTCAAATGCATCAAATTCAATAGATTCAAACATGTCGATTGAATCAAGACTTAAATATAAAACTAAGAACTAATATGAATCTTCAATAAATTTAGAAATTAATAAATTATAGATATGATATACTAACTTAACATGAGGAAATTGAGTAAAAAATAATAAAAAGTAATATGTGAGAGATAATCCTTAGAAACTTGGTAATTTTAAATTATAAATTTCTACAAATGTGATGAGTTACTACCCCTTGAGAAATTGAAGTGGAAAGATAAAATTTCTTGGCGAAAATAAATATTCTACCCCTTGCAAAATTTGGAACGTTGCGTTCTCAAGGAGTTATCCCTAACAACTTGTCAACCATCTGACTGTTTGACTTGAACATTCGTTGCATCTTTACCAAAGAACATTGTTTCCTTGATTTACCATTTTCATCCTACCAATTTCTATTTTTTATTTGTTTACTCATTCTCCAAACTATGAAGCCAAAACATAACTTTCATCATATTTTATTTTCTTTACCAAGGGAATTGACAATATACAGGTTATTAAAGTGTGTATATTTTAAAATTATTGTTAATTTTATTTAATGTTATAAATTTCTATAAATTAGTATATATGTTAATGTTAGTCCTAGAGTAAAATTCAAGTGTTTGTAAATTTGTTTGTTATGGCATTTTTAAATATCGAGTATAATAAATTTTAAATTTTAAATTTAAAATGATCTGTATATGAAATTAATAAATTTTAAATTTTAATTAAATTTCTCTGTTTATAATTGTAATTAGCACTAGTAAAGGACCCGTGCGCCCGCACGGGTCACGTAAAGTCGGTATAAATATTAAATAAATATAATATGGTTATGGTTAAAGTATTATATTAAAATATATATTAATTAAGCGAAATAATTTCTTCAATGATGATTATCATATCAATATTAATTTAATTTATCAATTTGTAGTTGTTTTAATTTATGTTGGATAAAAATTAAAATAATATTAGAGATAATTAATTATTATTGTTGATTACAATTTTAACTCTGAAAAAATATAGGTCTTGATAAAAAGTAAAAAAATAAATAAAAATAAAATAATGTAGTTATTATGTACTATCATTATCAACAATTTTTATGGGCTCCCACCCCTAGTATGTCTACCCGCCTTTTTTTTCCGCAGACGCACATTATCAACAATTTTTATGGCCTCCCACCCCTAGTATGTCTACCCGCCTTTTTATGAGCATGATTCAAATTGCAAATTTAAATTATCAAAATAAAAAATTGCAAAAAAAATTATAACATCTATATAAGTCAAGAAACAAAAAATAATGAAATGAGATATTATAATTCAATCCAACACATTTAAATCTCATTATTTAACTTTAAATATATATTTAATTTGATTTACCAAAGAAAAATTTGTACAAAAGATGTATATTATTAATATTAATGTTACTTATCACATATATGTCGTTAATTTCTCATATTTGTGTTAGCTACTCATACCGAATCAAAAATACTGATGTAATGGAATAAAAACAGCAAAAATATTTAATTCGAATTGCATATCCTATAACAAAAAATAGAACATTTATCAAATAAAAAATAACTTATAATTTAATTTATAATCTTGACAGAAAAAAAATTTATATACCAACTTTTTCTTTATATTTGATATATTTAATGAAATGAATATAAATTAGAATTAATGTCAAATATTTTTTTATAGATATTAAAGAAATGAATATAAATTAAAATTAATGTCAACTATTTTCAATGGGAAAGATACAATAATGCGTATTGAAAGGTGTTATATGCATTTAATTTTTTTATTTTTAATTCTATACAAAAAAAAATTGTATGTTTAATTATTTACAATTATTTTATACTGATTCCTCTATTTAAATTTGAATTATGTCAAGGTACTATATATTTGTTGATATTGTATGGAAGGTAGAGAGTTATATGAAATTCATTTTGTTATGATTAATTAACCGTAATGATTATTTTTAGATATTAGAATTGATTGGAAAACTTGTAGCATGCAAAAGAAATAATAATTGTTTTTAGATATTGTCAAATATTAAAGACATAAGGCATGCTAATACGGGTTGATGATGAAAAAATACAATTGAAGGAATAAAATGAAATAAAATGAAATAATGATTTTATAATTATTTGTGTTTAGTTAATTTTTAATTTAGATTGAAATAAATAAATTGAAAAATCATATTTAATTTATGAATTAAATCAAATCCTAATTCTTTTTTAACTCTCCATTAAACTTCAGTGAATCATATATTTAATTTATTGGAATTTAAGATGGTCTTCTGAACCATGAAAACACTTTATTTTTGGTGAAATTTTTATGAGAGAATCGTAGTCAAACTCTCCCGTGAAATCTTATTCTTTCTTTTGAAATTTTACGTGAGAAAATTGCAATCCCAATTTTAAACTCTCCTGTGAAATTCATGTACCCATTTTTTTCAATTAAATATATTAAAAGTTTTTTTTAAAAAATTAAATATGAGGATGTACACTACTTATATATAATATTTTTATAAATAGTAAATAAATATATAATAGTTGATATCTTGGCCTTTTGTTTTAAATATAAAAAAGAAATAAATTTGTGTCTTTCATAACAAAATTTGTTTATTCATCAATCATAATTTTCTCATGTTTTTTAATAAAAACAAATATATGTATCAACTTTTAGAATAAATGTTAACATCTTATCATAAATAAATGCTAACATTTTTTCATGTCAATTTTATTTTTATTTGTATCATGTAATAATAATATATATCATTTTTTATCAGGTATATGATATTTTTGTTTAAAAAATTTATAAAAGAAATCATATTTTATTAGTTTGTTACAACAAATTAGACCAAAATACAACACAACACTTATCAATGTATGAGAAAATACAACTTTTCTACACTAACAAATATGTATGATGACTGATGTAGATTGTCTTGAAGTAAATATCTTTTCACTTTTCTAAAATAATTATTTTGTATTTAGCTTTTTAATTTAACATTCCCTTAAAAAAATCTAATATTCACGTTCTCAATTAACCCACTTTTAAATTAACTCTCATTATCATAAAAATGATTTAACCTAAAATCATGTTTCCAAAAACTTATTTTTAATTGATTTAAAATAATTAATAAAAATTAAATTTTTAATATTTTTTATTACAAAAAATCTAATAAGCTATCTGATTTGATTTGCTGTTGAAAAAGAATATTTTATCTATAATTGACTTTAATATAATTCACTTATCTCTACTATTTTAGTATAATTTGAAAAATTATTCATATTGTTTAATTCTATTCCTCCATTTTCTATGATTGCTATAAGAAATAATTTCATAATTATTACTATTAGATATCTCATACGTTTCTTTATGGTGTGTGTATCTTTAGTAGAATTCATATAAAAGAAGATTAATAATGTAGACAAATAAGTGATCAAATATATTTATTGGTTAGAAATCAAATGGTTATATTAATTGGTATTCAATACCATTCATGTGAAATAAATTTTAAAATGAAATATGTTTTACATTTTATTCCTATACATTTAAATTTATTTTATTTTATTTACAAATTAATTAAACCTATCATATTCATTAAATTTGATTTCAATCAATTTTATTGATTTTATATAAGATGTTTAACAACATGTAATTAAATAAAAATGAATAACAAACTCTTTAATAACAATAACATCTTCATATGTATCCAGCTCTTCACAAAGTCACATGAGGATAATTACTATTCACTCCATAGTTGGGATAGAGAATAGTGCTCAACTATCTGACCTATGACTTTAAAATTTAAAGTGTTGTTCAAAATCATTTACTTTTCCATAGGCCTTCTAACTTTTATTATGATTTTTCTGTTCATGTATACATTGAGCAGTGTATTTTGAACTTGCTTTGAAAAATATTAAGTCACTTTTAAAATCTACATTTTAACGTGTTAAGGAACAATTAGTAATAATGATGGTTAAAGAAACTATTAAGTATTTGTCTTTAATAAAAAACTAATTACCTTGTAAAAGAATGAGAAAGGGTAGAATGTTTCCAATGCAAATTTGAGTCTTTTGAAATTCTACACGTTAAAACATTGTAAAAATAACTGTAATAATTAATTAAGTTAAGCAATTAATGTAAGCCATGATTATAAATTTAGTGGTATTCAATTTTATTATATTAAATATTTATTGAATTTTGACTTTTATTTTATTTATTTATAAAATAATATTTGTAAATGGTTGTGATTTACACTGACCGTGCATATCCATTAAACCCAAAATAAAATATTTTATTTTGATTTCAATATTTAACCGTATACGAAGATTTCAATAATAAATTCAAAAATAAAATTTTCAAAATAATTGCATATAATTTTTAAGAGACCAATGAAATGTTAAAAATAAGATTACCCTATATATACAATTAAAATATCAATCAATTTAATTTTTTCATGATTACAATATTAAAAAATAATTTAACCAAAATAACTTTGATTATTAAAACGTGACAACCATGGTAAATGTTTTGTTACACCATTAAAAAATAATTTAATCAAAATAACTTTGATTAATAAAACATGACAACGATGATAAATATTTTGTTACACAGTCAATTTTATTTTTACAAATCAATGATTATCTAAAATGATATTATCATATATCTTAGTGAATGGAATAGAGATTGCATCACATCCCTGAAAAGGGAAATAGTAATAGATTGTGGTATATATTAGGTAAGACATTTATAAGCAAATATATTGAGTTAAAAACTTGCAAAATAGTGTAAAATCTTAGGAATCTAAAAAGCAGGTCAATATATTGACATGGGTAAGTTTCACACTTTTGAAAAGTTAATTGGAATAAGCAAGTTTGATAGTTTTGAAAAGTTAAAAAGACAACATGCGTGCAAAGTAAATCTCAATCTCAATCATGATACAAAGCATATTACTGTTTAAGTCATTTGTTAGTTGAATAAATGTTTAAGTCATTTGTTAGTTGAAAAAATGTTTACAGTCATTTGTTAGCGGAATAAGAATCATTTATAAACTAAAATACATAAAACCAAATCAATGAATAATATAATATATGGATACTACTTTATTATAAATAATAAATTATAATTCATATTATGTAACATCAAATTTTTTCTTAATTGTAATTATTAAAAATAGAATAAAGGAAAATGTCTTCATTACATTGGCATCAATCACGTGAAAAATATAACACAATAATAAAATGCATATAGTTTTACAAAAAGTTCACATTAAATTAAAATAATAACAATTAACAAACCAATTAAAAAGCATAATTTGAAAAAAGCAATCAGCAATATCACACTCTCTCAACTTAAATTTTTCATCGATTAACTTTAATTTCTCATCGATTCTCACTTTCTCCACTGGGTTGCGCTAACTTCCTCCCTCTTCCAACTCTGCTTCTATCCTCATGTAAAAACAATCCCCTCATCTCTCAATCTAAGCATAACAACAAACAACAACAATTTATGGTTAGCAAAAATTTGAATCTTGTTTTTTTCCATCTTCTAAGCGATAACAACAACGAAACAAATAATCAACGAAAAAATTCAGCCCATTATGTGTTTAACAGAAACACATAAACGAATAAATGAAAGCATCACATTAGGAAAAATTATATAAAAGATGAAACATAAACACGATGACAGCAGAAGAAAGAAGAAAATTTCTGGGCAGAAGAAAGAAGAAAAATTCTGGCCAAAAGGGTGGAGAAGAAAAAAGGATGGAAGAAAGATTTAAAGAAAACTTCTCCTTGCTACAATGGAGAAAGAAGAAGAATATGTAGAACTTAGGTGTAAACCAAAGACAAAAGAAAGATTGAAAGGATCTGAAAAGATGTATAGGAAGGTGAAAAACAACTTTACTTTATAATTGGTGGGAAGGAATTGGAATGGACTGTTGTGTATAGAATAAAGCAAATGAGTTTAGGGTTGAAGGAGAGATTGAACTTGTGGATGAGAGATGCATTATGTAGATGAGTTTAGGGTTGAAGGAGAGATTGAACTTGTGGATGAGAGATGCATTATGTAGTTATTATAGGATTCAAGAGGCAAACAAAATTGAATGAGTGGAATGGAAAAGGGTATGCAAATTTGAAATTATGCAGACTTCACTTGGCTCTATGTCTGCATGACCCAATGAAAATGCACCGATGCAATAAAAAAAGCGTGTTCCAATAAAGAAGTTTTGCATTAAATTGGATGTTGGAATGTAATCATGATTAGATGTAAAATGACGCTCAGGGGTATGTAAAACCATGTTTAATTGATTGTGATTAGGGTAATTAAGGGAATTTGGTAGTAATTGATTTTTATATATTAATATAGATTAGCATTTTGTTTGGTTAGTATTTAGTGGTGTATAAAAGGATGAAGTTGTAATTTTGCATTAACCATTTCATTTCAAACTTTGAGAAGTTAGTTATAAAAGTTGTTACGTTTTTCTCTTTTTTTTTTTCTTTTCTTTTTGGAACTTTTTTTTTTTCATTTTCAACTTTTTTCTCTTGTGCATCAATGAAATTTGTGTGTTAATTTCAACAAATTGGTATCAAGAGTTATGGTTCTGATTATAAGGAAACACTAGTGTATCTAAGATGTGTGATTGATTTTGTTCCTCAAATTCACATTGAATTGAAGATCGAAATCGGAGAAGAATCACATTTCTTGATTCTTAGGGTTGGGAAACACAAGTGTTTTGTGAGATTTGAGTGATTTGCATAAGAACGAAGACGGACAGCGGAAACCGTAGCTTGAACACAAAAATTCCAGTATTTGATAGAAAGAATTGAAATTAGTGGTCAATTCAGATGCATATGTTATTTGGAGCTCAAGATGTTCTTGATCTCGTCAATGACAGTTAGACACCGGTTGTAAACAATACAACAGAAGTGCAAAGAAACGTGCAATGTGATACGAGAAAGAAAGATTAGAAGACAATATTCTATATCCATCAGTGTGTGGATAATAAGGTGTTTGAGAAGATTGTCGATGCGACGATGGCGAAAGCGACATGGGATACATTTGTGCAGTGCTATGGTGGTGACATACTTATGAACTCAATTGGTTGTTTTAACAACTCTATTGACAACTCTTGCACAATTGAAAATAACTCAAAATAGTCACCTTAACTCTAGACTCATTAATAGGCTAACGCACTATTATTATTATTTGTGTCAGACCACCAACATGGTAATAACCCTTAACACCAAGGTATACCAACACAACTCTAAAATATTTTAGAGTTACTTAAATAGTAACTCTGACAACTCTAAGGTAACAAATTCCTCTCTTAAACTTATCAATATAACTCTAAAAACTTATTAGAGTTGCTCAATGACAACTCTAATATATATCAAACTACTAATTACACTCTCACAACTTTAAATAGCTCAAGGTTACTCAATAACAACTTTGAATTCTTCAAACAACCCCAAATCATGCTTCAAACTAATCACACATCATATTTAAATCATTATTTAAAATATCAAACGGAGTCGAAATCAAGCAAATGAATATGTTCCAAAAGTTTTAGAGAGTCTATTTTAAAAATATAATTTTTATTTCAGGACTTAATACATCAATCAGTTCAGTTTAATCAACCAGTAAGAAAAGATAGTCGCATTGGGCAGAATGTTTCGCCTAACTTTAAAATAGTGCAAAAACTTATATACTTATGAGAAAATTATGAAAAAATCCAATTAAAAAGATCATTAAACTCTATTTCCAAAACAACTACTGCAACCCAAACGGACTCACGATACTCTAATTACACATGAAACAAGTTGACTGACGCATGACCGAGATCGTCAACATTTCTTGTATAAAAACCAGATAACCGCTACTATTTTAGTGCTGCTAGAACCAATTTATTCACTTATACATTAAGACTATCACATTAGTTTCCTAACGAAATTAACGGGCCTCAAATGGACTTACGAAGCTCAAGATATGTATCAAACAAGTCGATCTATACTCATTTGTTTTTTTGCGATTTTATTACGGGAATTTCACTCCTAAACCTAATTTCTTATACCCAAACCTATCTCCACTCCATTCTAAACATGGATTCTTATACTTTCTCAACTCCCTAAAACCTTCAAACATCATTTATGGTGGAAAATACATGAATACATCAAAACAAAATTTTATTCACACATTGACACGTGAAATTCAACACGCATAAACAACACAAAATCACATAGAATCATCAAATTCAAGATCATCAACAAAATTCATTAATCCATTTATTACATATAGAATTGAAGATTAAGAATGATCTAGTTATATTTTGCCTTACATTTTTTTGCAAGACGCCATAAATAGCCATTGGTAGAAGTTGTTAAATCAAGATATCATTATATTTTAAGCCAATTTATTTGAGATATTTCATAATTTTAAGTCTCTTGGCATTTGATGAGTATTCTTGGGGAACTTTGATACCTTACAAACACTCGCAATTTTTTTTCTTTTCTAGATAGAGGGTGACAAGTCGTGGGTAAATATGTTCTTTTACCTATTATTCTAAGGCTAACTCTTGTCGTTTACCCATCTAAACCATATCTAGATATACATTCTTACTATCTTTTATATTGCCTTGAATATTGAGAATTGTTCCAATTACACTATCACACACATACTTCTCCACATGCATCACATCAAGACATGTGTTTTATTAAGGCTAGACTAATATGAAAGATCAAAGAATGTCAACCTCTTTTTTCATATATTTCTCTCCGTGATATTTTTTTGCTTGTATCCAAAGACAACATTAATGTGTTATTATCGTTGATAAATTTTCTCCTGGATATGGGTTTTGGAGCGATATTAAACTCATACTCTTCATTAAAAGACTTCTGTAAACTACAATATAGATGATATGGTCGTAGAGATTTTTGACACCTGAGGTAGACAATGTTTTTCCATTCATTAGTTGGTGGTGACATGTATCAACTTCATATATAGGACATGCTCTATGTCCCTTATAGTCGTACCCATACAAATTACCTTATGTAGTAATGTCTGTTGACTGTGCAAAACAACATGGCACACATCTTAAATTTCTCTCGAATAGGCATCATGAACATCAATGCCTTCCTCCCAAAAAAATTGTAAATATTCAATCAATGGACTTAAATAAACCTTTATGTTGCTTCCTGGTTGTCTTAGGCCTTAAATAATTATATATAACATCATATATTTGTGCTTCATGCACAACTACAAAGATAAGTTATAAATTATGAGAATAACATGTCATGAAGTATGGTTACTATTCAAATTACAAAACAGTTTCATTCCATTAGTGGAAAGTCCAAGCCTAAGGTTTTCTGTCTCATGGACAAAATCTAGAAACAACTAATCAATTTTATTCCACGGAAAAGAATCACCTACATGGCGAACTTTTCTATCAAATTTTCTTTCATCTTCATGTATCTAATATTATTTGCATCATTTATTTTATCAAAAAGTCTCTTTAACCTTGGAGTTATTAATAGGTACTACATCACCATTCTAGGTGGACTCTTATCGCTTACACCATCATCATTATCCACATCAGTGTCCTTAAACTTGTAGCACGACTTCCTACACCGCAGACAATGATTCAGCTTTTCGTACTCATTATTGTGTAATATGTAATCATTACGTCATTCATGTGTTTTCATATAGTCTATACCCATTGAACACAATATATTTTTGCCTCATAATTATGGTTCGAAAATATGTTACCTTTGCCTTTACTGAAACTTTTATCTCTCCACCCACTTTTTGTCTTCGGATTAAACAGTCTTAACACTGCTGATAATTGTAAAATTTGTGCACCCTGAATATATCGTCTCTTCCTTGTCACTATATAAAGTATCATACATAAGAATTGTTTTAAAAGAATCTTCCCCAATATCACTGATAATATCTTCTATTCGATCATCCATATTTATATCAACTTCATCTTTGTGTAACGCAACTGGGGTTTTTGTCACTTCACCGTGCCACACCCATGTCATATAATGTTGACAAAGTCGATCATAAAATAGATGATTCAATTTTTTCTTTCCAAGTTTTTTAGTATTCCCATAAAAATACCAGGCTATAAAAATTCCATTGTTATAAGGAAAAAATTCAACCACTTCATTCTCTTACTTTGCTCTTAATCTATTAGCTTTCATTCCATTATCGTTCATACTACATTATGAAAACAAAATCCACAGTTACGTGTTTATACATATACATTTAAGGGGAGCTTATTAAATTATTTAAAAAGTAATAATATGCCAAAAGTAACACTAAATAGAGGATCTTAAGCAACAACAACTAACCATTTTAGGGCAAAAACTTGTAACAAACTTATGCGTGCGCACATATTTTAGTACGGGACTCGCATTTGTTATATATATATATATATATATATATATATATATATATATAGAAAAATATCTAGTATCTATGAAAAAATAATAATTGAATGTATAGAAAAATATCTGGTACCCGTGAAAAAATAATGATTGAATATATAGAAAATATTCAGTACCCGTAAGAAAATAATAATTAAATGTTTAGAAAAATTCGGATACCCGTGAAAAAATAATAATTGAATATATAAGAAAAATGTCTGGTACCCGTGAAAAAATAATAATTGAATGTATAAGAAAAATGTCTGGTACCCGTGAAAAAATAATGATTGAATGTGTAGAAAAATGTCTGATATCCGTGAAAAAATAATAATTAAATGATTAGGAAAATATATGGTACCTGTGAAAAAATAATAATTGAATATATACAAAAATGTCTGGTACCCGTGAAAAAATAATGATTGAATGTATAGAAAATATCCGGTACGGAACCCGTGAAAAAATAATAATTAAATGTTTAGAAAAATTCGGGTACCCGTGAAAAAATAATAATTGAATGTATAAGAAAAATGTCTGATACCCAAGAAAAAATAAATTGAATGTATAGAAAAATGTCTGGTACCCGTAAAAATATTTAGATCAATAAATTTTTTTAATACAAAATACAATTTTGTTAAAAAAAATGTGAATAATAGAAGATAAAAAATATAATATTATATCAATTAAAAAATTATTTAAGAAATTGAGTTAAAAGTATATTAAGTCAGAATTAATATTATATCAACTGCGCAAATAACACATTTTCTTAGTTACTTTTTATTTATTGCATTTACATAAATTCTTTTATTGTTTGCATGTCATTTTTAAGGTTTAATATAAATTAACATATTTGTGAACATCAATTTTTTATTATTTGTTATAGAAATAAAACTAAAAGAAATAAAATTATAAATAATTTTAAATATAAAAAAGGAAATATTAATATTTAAAATAATAAATCTATTGGTTACCTGATATGCATAAATAATAAATAGAAAGTAATTAATTATAAAAAAATAATGGGAAAGCATACAAGTAATTATTTATCTTATATGCATCAAGTTCCTTTTTTTATATTATATTTGTCTTTTCAAGAAAGATTAAAAAAATTTGGCAAAATGCAAGATGAAAAGAAATAATGATGGTGAGTACCGTGTAGAAAGCAACCAACAACAAGTATATGAAAAAGGTGTCCACGTGGCTCAATATAGAAAAGGGGGCATTATGGTATTTTTCAGATCAATCTCTTTTCTCATATTGTAGATATCTTTACAGATGATATATTAAACATTATACTCTCAACAACAACAACAAAAACAAAAACATATATAACTAACATAGTTAAATATTCAATCTCAACAATAACCACAATTTTAAACATTTTACAACAACAATAACTAACATTTTTAAGTTACATAGATGGATAAAGTGATTTAGGTACCAAAAATATGATGGGTAAGACAAAGATAGTGGTGGAGAAAACTTTGTTTGAAGTTTTATTTTCTTTCTTTGCTTCTTTTGAACTTTATTGGCTTTTCTTTGTTATAAGTTTTATTTTTGTGATCTTCAATGGTTTGATGGCGTTCGGGAGAAGAAGATGAAATTTTGATCACTTTTATGGAAAAGATGAAGTTTCAAAACTGATTATGGAAGAAGTTATGTTTGAAGAAGATAACGTTTTGGAACTCATTACATGATAAATAAAGTTTAGAATTATTTGGAGAAGATAAGTTTTTATGGACAAAATTAGGGTTGACAATGAATCAAACTAATTCGAAAATAGTTCGAAATTCGATTCGAAAATTAAATTGTTGAACTAGGTTCATGAACCAAATGAGCTGAATATGAGCTAAAAACTAAGTTCGTTAACTAAATGAGTTGAACTTGAACTATACATAGTTCGACTCGTTAGGTTCATGAGTCAATTCAATTATATATGAGATAGATTATATTATCTTTAAGAGTAGGTTTAAAGATTTGCTATAAATCTTAGTATCATATTTTCTTTTAATTTAACGATTTTAATTGATAATTTATATTTTTTATTGAGCAAAATATATTCTCCAAATCGATGGAGAATATATACTTACGGTTTTTCAGATATATACTTTAATGAGTAATTAATTGAGTGAGATTAAGAGATACACGCCACATATTAACTAGAGGTATTTAGCATTAATTTAATTTTTATAAATGGCTTTTCGCCGCAACTTAGTGGTAAAAACTAGTTAATTTAAATTAACAAATAATGAAATTATTAATTATAAAAGGAAAAGAAATTATTTATTGTATACAAAGAAGAAAAGAGCATGGCTCACGTACTAATGTTTGTTTATGCATTAGTCATTTTTCTTTTTCTATTTCTTGTTGAAACAAGTAAAGGTGAGTTAGTTATCACACCATTTTTAAATTTTCTAAAAATGGCTCACGTATCAATTGAAGATGAATATTATTTCTTTGATGATTATCCTTGCAAGACTGCCAATGATTGTCCAGGTGTTAGAGATCATTTTGCAACGTGCATGGATGGTTTTTGTGAGTATGGCTGGTTGAATAATTAGTTTCAAAATGATTATGCTTTATTTAAGCCTATGATTTTATTTATACTGTCATAATCTATAAAATATGAAAACAATGTTGTTGAAATAATATAAGAAAATAATATAAGAAATATAGATTTGTCCCTTTTCTAGAGTTTGTCACTTGTTCCACTTTATATATTTTTGGTGGTAAAAGTTACCGTATCTTAGTGTGATTAAGTTACTTTATTTCTAACTATTTACAATTTAATGTTTCAGTTTTTTTTATGTACTATTTAGGTTAGAAGTGTAATCAGTTTGGTTTAAATTGATTTTTAGTTTTAAAAAAATTGAATTGATGTATCTCCATCGACTTAGTTTGATTTAGTTTTTAATATTTTTTTAAAAATTGAATCAATCCAAACTAATCGGTTTGATTTTGTTGATCAATTTATAATATTTTTTTGAACATTATATTCATCAGTGTATTCCCCACTACCGTTCAGTGAAAACAAGTTTTTGTGACTTACTGTTTCAACTTTTTATAATTTGGAGTTTGGTTCTAAATGTGTATTTTGTTAAAATAAATGAAGTGTAAAAAGAGGAGAATGGTTGGTCCAATACAAAATTTGGGTGTATTGGTGGATGGAATAAATTTAGAGTATAATTATATTCATTGATTTGGTTCATTTGTTTGGCGGTTTCTAAAAACTAAAATTGAGAACCGAACTACACTGATTATCATTAGTTTGGTTTGGTTTTAAAATTTAAAAAAAAAAACAATCGATTTTATTTCGATTTGATTTAGTTTAAATTATCAGTTTAATTGATTTTTTCTAATCCATTTACACCCATAGTCTATGTATCTTTTCTCTTTTGTAAACTCTTACATTTCTTGTATGTTCTTTTAAGTTTGAATTTTAAATTTCAAATATCAATCTTCACAAGCACAATTTTTAAATATTTTAATATTTTTATGTAAATACATAACTCAATAAAAATTATTGCACACACTTCTTGAAATATTTTAGCTCTTTTTGTTATAAAACATAAGTTTTCTCTTAATTTCATCTCATTCACTTCTTTTTTGCATATCTATTTTTTTCATTCATTTCTTTCATTTTCATCTAACTCTACATCTTTTTTTTGGAAAAAAGAATTTTTATTTCACCAAAAAATCAAAAGATACAAACCTATCGTTAAGATCCAGCCAATCAAGACCAACCAAGAACACAATAGGAAACTAGAATAGGAAAACATTAATCTGATAAGATGAATTCTTATCTACCCAATTCAAAAAGTTGGGTAAAGTTACCTCCAATGTAAAATGTCTTAGAAACATCAAATAATTGTATAATTTTTTAATTAATTAAATATGTTAAAATTAAATAGAATCTTTTGATTGGTTGAAGGTACTCTACCTAACTTTTTGATATGGGTAGAGAAGTTGTCCCCATCTAACCATCCCTTCCTTTAGTTTTTTACAATGCCAATCCCTAACCACAATTTTATCAATAAGGCCTTGCAACACTTGCTCGCTCGCTTTCTTAGTCCCAAAACAAATCTCATTACAATATATCCAAGTGTCATAAATCGTGTCAGTAATAGCAAGTCTTAAAAGACAAGCCTTCCAACCTTTTCCTTTACCATGCTTTAGAATATATCCAAACCAACTCCTCCTCCCAACTTTTCTGATTACTTAGAAATTGGATCCAACTAAGGACATCATTCCAAATCTTTCTAAGGATATCACACTCAAAGAAAAGATGTGAAAGATGTGAAATAGTCTCCTCCTTAGCGCAAAAAAACACACCTGTTATTATCAATCAAACCAAATTTATGCAATCTCCTTTTATTATAAAAATATGAAAAATAATTTTAAGGTAAAAGTTAAGAAAAAGCACATATGAAGTTATAAAAAAAAACCATAAATTAATTTTCATGGAGAAAAGAATAAATAAATTCATCATATCAATAGAAGAAAATAAATATCTTTCAACTTAATAAAAACCTATCTTTATATTACTGTTTAAAAAATAATTTTTAAATTGTACCAACCAAAAAAAATTAGTCTTTTAGTTCATCAACATTTTTTAATATTTTAATATTGTATGACTGAAATATAAACAAAATTCACCCTATCCCTATGGACAAGAAAGAATATAATAAAAATAAAAGTTAAATATTTTTTTTGTCTCTATAAATATCTCAAATTTTTTTTTTTTTTAAAATATCATGTTTAAATTCTCATAAAATTATTTTTGCATGACATTTTAATCCTTCTAAAGAGACTAAAACTACGTGCATAAATAATTTTGTAGAGACTAAAACATGATTTTTGTTTTATAAGGACTAAAAGTCAAATTTAATAGTTTTATAGGAACCAAAAATATATTTAACCCTAAATATAAAACCAAAGAAAAATTAATAAATAATACAAACAAATCCAAACCCATAATATCTACTAACAAAAAAGAGACATAACTTCAATTTATCTTCTTTTTTTTTACCAACCATTTATCTTCTTATGTAGATAATTGTGGTGCATTTGTTAAGAATGTAATTTTGTGTGAAAAATATGCTGTATGTCGAAATAGCTTAGTGTATCAAAGTTGTGTAGTTATTGAAACATCGAAGGGTTTAACCTCGACAAAGATTCTGACTAGTTTTTTTTTTTGTAATATTAGCAGAATTAAGTTATTTGGGAGTTTGTTTAGGAAGCAAGCAAACTCGAACTATAAATAGGGAGTAATCCTTATCTTTGTAATATGCAGTTGCATTGAGAGAAGTTGAATAAAAATTTCCATTTTGGAAGCAGAGAGAAATTCTGTAGAAATATTCATCTTCTTCCCCTTTTCTCCAAAAAACTTAATTTCTATTTTCTTCTCAAATTCATCTTTTCTTTTCTTCTTTCATTATCGTTGTGCAATAGAATCATCTTGAAATCAATGTGTGGTTGATTCATTTGAGTGAAGAGTAAAGAACAAGAGGCAAAATTGATTGGTTGATTGGTTCTTGTTCAACAAGATTGATTTAAAATTCTTCATAGTTTTGGTCTAATTCTAACATCTGGTGTTAGATAAATGGCTGTGTGATTCTTGGAAAGTATATCGCGATGAATCATCTAACAAACCATCTGATATAATTTAGGAGCTTTCACCACATGTGCACTACTGAACTGTGATAATACTTAAATAGTTTTTATGAAAAAAATAAGTAAAAATGTTGTCGCCTGATTTTATAGATGTTGCCATGGTCCTTCAGTGAACCATGGTAAAATGGGTGTCGTCGCATATCTTTTTTGTAATAGTGTATGTTAGAGTAAGGATCTTTATCTTGATAATTTGTAGCATAATGTGCCTTTTCAACGAATGCCTTTGATACATAATGGCCCTTTGCACGACCTTCACCACAAGTATTACCAAGTAATACCCTAACTTTATTAGCATTTGCTTGAGCTAGAGTTGGGTCATCCAATTGCTTTGATAAAGCATGTATCTTTGATAACAAAACAAGTTAAAAAGCAAGCCCCCTCTTACAGTTCTTCCTTTAAGCCATTTCACTTTATGTGTGATCTTTTGAATCAAACAACAATCTGCTAGAATATTTATCTTGCATATACAATAAAAAAGACAAACACTTTGATAGTGCTGCACAATACAAAAATAACTAATATGCTATAATTTGAAAATAAACAAAATTAATAACAAACAAAAAATTGAAACAAAAAAAAATCTAGAAAAATAAAAAATTAAAACTAAAAATAAATCTTGAACACAACTTAACTATCTTTTCAAAATCAATCAACAATTGTCGACAACAATGCTAAAAACGTGATTGATTAATTAGAAGGTGTACTAAATTATCGTCAAATAATAATATTTATCATAAGTTCATCTCCACAGTGATTGCTTAATTACAACACGACAATACCATGTACTATAATTACTAAATTGGTGAGATTTTATAAAAGTATGTTTTTAACATTGAATAAAATAAAAAGATTAAAATTATTAGAGAATAAAACAACCACGCCTTTCTCTAATCTTTATTGTCACTGTTTGGTATTTTGTCCATGAGCAATGCTATAGTACACGAAATAAATGACTAACGAAACAAATGAATGGGTACATGTCTTCACTTTCTTTGTTTAAATTAAATATTATTAAAATAAATGAGAAAATATGAAATAGTTTTTTTTGGGTAGAATACACATTCGCGTGGTTTTGACAAAAATTCTGTCGTACCATTTAGCATTTCCTTTGTCCATTTCCTTATAGTGTTCTTCTAGTATTATTATGATAAATTAACAACATAGCTATACTCAATTTCTTGATGTATAACCGTCTCTTTTAACAACAACAACCCCCTAATATCTTAGGTGAATTTGAAATCAAAACCGATTCTATCGCGCGTTAATTCTTATATCACAAAATTTTATTTATATATTCTTAAAGTAATTACTAATTTCGGATAGTTAAACTTGGTCAAATTTCAAATGTTAGGTGAGTAACTATTCAAAACCTAGATCAATTTATATATTCGTAAACATACAAAATCATTAAGAACAAATATAATTGAATAATATTAGAATTGAAAATGAGTAGAACAGTACTCAGTCAATTACATGGTTCAAATATATTAAAATAAATTCATCTCAAAATGTCTAATCTTAAAAATCTTAACTACTCATAATAAATTTATTCATACCAACAAGTTTAGAAGAAAATTTGACGGATTTGGAGATAAAAATTGCTCTTCAACTAATAAAAGCCTTTGATCCTTGCTTCTAAAATCTTTGTGGCCATCAAATTGCTATAAAAAATATCTCCTAAAACGTCTCCATTTTGTTTTTTATATTTGTCAGAAAATGCGTCCAAATCACGTCGCAATTAAAAAAAATTGCGTCGTGATTATTCCATTAGCTAGCTCTATTTTTTTGCTTTTATTTGCCGCTAGTTCCATATCAACTAGAACTACGAAGCTCTAGATATGATCAAATTACTAAAGAGACATCAAGATGTAAAATATGCTGAAAATTCATAAATTTCTCTTTTGGCTCAAGTATTTATAAAATTAATCTTTTAACCATGTAACTCTCCTCTAAATACTACTAAAGTTACTAGAGCTTCAATAATGAATCCAAAATTAATAAAGCTTCAATAATGAATCCAAAATTAATAGAATTATATAATATAAAAATTAGACATTACAATTTCTTACCAGCCAAAACAATCTACTAAACTTCACAGCAAACATCATATGTTCCTATAAGTTATGGTTTTAAAATTAACTCCACATGAACCAAGAGTGTTTGAGTAGGAAATACGATCCACAATTTTGTTGGCATATTTCTTCGACCATCATAAATGTTTCCCCGTCCATACCACAATTATAAATATTTTGTTCAAGAAACTAAAATATTTTCATTCATGACAGTAAACCCGATAACATGAGCATTTTCTCCCTTAATCACAATAAATTCACTCTCATATTCAAAATCTTTCTCCATGAACTTGACTCATGATTTTCTAAAATTCAAAGAGTAAACACAAATTTTCTCTTGTTCACCGAACAAATGAAATTATTGAAACTTGTTACTTTGTCCTAATTGAATATTTTCATGTTACACATGACATGAAAATCCTTTATAGATTTCTTTGACAACATAAACATAGTCGAAGTTTTTTTCCTCAAGGTTTTATGACATTATGTATGATCTATAAAAAGGAGTCAATCTCTTGAAGTAATTTCTGCAATCTGATATAAAAGATATAAAAGGAACGGCTACATTAAGAAACACTAGCATGTCAAATTTTATGCTACTACCACCATTTAAAAAAAAATCATCATTTTTCACACATCTTCTTTTCCATGATAAATACTACATATATAACTAGTGGGTGACTATTTCATTGTATTTTCAAAATGAAATATTGAGCATTTGCCAGAAAAGCCACGAAATTGAGCAATCTAACATAAAATCTGTGTTAAAAAAAACTATGGTTTTTTTTTTGAGGGATTCTGAGGTAGGACTGAAAAACTAAAAATTTGTAATTAGATTTCAAATAAACAATTCAATTGAAAATCACAATTTTATTGCAATTTAATGGTTTAAATGCAGTTCAATTACAAAATTTTGCTTTTTCATTCCTACTCCAGAATCCCTTAAAAAAACCATCATTTTTGTAAAATAAATCTTATGTTAGATTGCTCTAGAGAATCTGGCAACTAGATATTTTATTTTGAAAATACAATGGAATGCTCACGAAGTAGTTATATATGCGATATTTATGATAGAAAAAAAGGTGTGTGAAAGACAATGGAAAAGTATATTTTAAATGGTGGTAGGAGCATGAAATTTGACATGCAAATGTTTTACAACAGAGTAGTTCATTTTATCTGAGATTGTTGGAATTACTTTGTAAGCTTGAGTCCTTTTTATAAGCCATACATAATGTCTTATAGCTTTAGAAAGGAACTCCGACTATGCTTTAAGTTGTCAAAGAAACCTATAAAAAAAATTCATGTCATACATAACATGAGTATATTAAATTGGGATAAACTAATAAGTTTCAATAGTTTAATTTGTCTGGTGAAAATAAGAAAGTGATGTTAATTTCGTTGTGATTAGCTAGCTAGGTTGTTATTCATTTAAACTGCATTCACCTGTCCAAAAATTCAAAATGTTCATGATGTAAATCACTTTATCCATTATTTATTAGGAGAAGATATTAAAATTGTAGGACAAGTGAAAATGGTTACCTCCCTAGAATAGAAGCTGATGAGATCCACATGAAGCTGCAAAAATGGTTCCGAAAGAGAGTTGAATTGAAGAACACTGTGGGTGAAAGGGTGGGTGGAATGAGGTATATATACAAAAATGGTGAACTTGTTTTAAAGGATTTTTAGTTAATGAAAATAAATTATTTTCTTAGTAAATCAAAATATTAATTTCTTAAAAAATATAAATATTTTCTTGCCAAACATAACCAAAAATCTTCCATAAATTTTAATAAATAAAAATTCAATTATTATAATTAATTATTTTAATTTGTCACTATATAAAAACAAATATTTTTAACGTGGATATAAAGTTTGCTTGACACCAAATTGTGTTCATTTATTCTTTTTAATTTAAAGATTTATGTTTCTTCATTTAACTATACAATATTACTCTATTTAATTAATATAATTTATTTTTTAATAATATTAGATACGATTTGTTTCGTAGTGATACATTTACTAAGATCATTATTTCTCATGCTCTTTGGTTTTTAGTTCTAATGTTTAAGACTATTAATTTAAATCACAAATCATTAGATTCCAGTAATTTGTTTTGGCTTTTTTTTAAATTAATTTTGATAATGTTATATATTTTTGTATAAAAAAATTATATAATTTTTTTATATATAAGGTTCACATAAAAATTTGGTTTGAGTTATTCTTAAAATTTTATTTTAGGTATTTCATCATCTTATTGAGACTTCATTTGGGTATCAAAATTTCAAAAAAAAAAATTTAATTTTGAAGCTATTTCAAATAGTTTTTTATAAAAATTATTTTTGAAGTACAATTTTTTAAAATATTATAATTTTGACTTTGTTTTGATATTCAATAATGTATGTTTATGTTATTCAATATTAAAAATAGTCTTTTAATTTATAAAAAATATTAATAATATTTTAAAAACTACACAAAAAATCAATTTTTTAAAGTTAAAATAAATTGGCCCTATCCTATAAGATTTTTTTTATATTGGTAAATATAATATTGGAAGACTGCACTTTTATTTAAAAAATAATAATATTGAACCATTTTCTTTAAAACACTCTCGGAGTAGGCCTAATCTAAAAAGATTCTAAGGAGCAAACTCTCGGTGAAAGTAGACAACAACCCACACAGCTAACAAAAATGTACCCAATCTTGCATAAATTTTGTAGCCTAGATATCTTTATGACATCTCGAAACCATGCTTTATCATGTTGCGGCAGCTTCGCAGTTTTTCTATTGTAGTTGATACATTTAAATAATGCATGGTGCTGAAAAAAATACATCAATGTTATAAAATTAATCTTTTTATATAAATTATTTTATTTTATTTTATTTTTGGACTTTTTGAGATACAAAATTGTATATTAAAATATCTTAATTGATTTTTTTTTAATTTCTTTTTCAATAGATAATAAAGGCAACTCATTAATATTTTTTGAGATATTTTTTCTCTTAGATGAGATTTTTTATTAATTTTAATTTTAAAAAATTATGTTTCGCAGAAGCAACATTTACCGGAATTGTTGCTAATTATGCTATAAGCAATATATACAATTGGGAAAGAATAAATTGTTTTTACATAATTAAGAATGTCAATTGGTGTACCATTTTATACTTCTATAATTTTTTTTTTAAGATGTTCAGCTCTGTAAATAAAACCAGGCCATCAATATTTGTGTTTTGATTATATTTTAAGAATTGTTCAAAACTAAGACAATATTCATTTAACTTTTCATTATCTAATAACCTTATTTTTTTTAATATTAAAAAAAAATTCAAAAATATCATTATACAATTTAAATTGTCTAAAACTATTTTGAAATAAAGTAATTACTTCATCTACTATGTATAAAAAATAATCAATTTTAAATGATTCCTTAGATGATTTAACAACTTCAATATTGTTATTCTCATCAAATTGTTTCTTTCTAAGAATAGTTTGTTTTTTCACGAAATTTGAGTTCTATATCCATTTCAAAACTAAATTCTTTAGCAAAAATGAGAACAGTTTCAAAGCATGTTCCGTATATTTTTTAAATGTAACTACACATTTCAATTACTCTATACTCTATAGCAACATCAATACGCATTTACTTAGATTGAAAAATTTTACTAACTTAATTTACTGTAAACAATATCTCATATCAAATAGCCATGTTTAACAAAAATTCAAAAATTTCAAGCACATAAGTTTCTAAACATTCAGTTCTCTTTATTTTAGGTTTATCATTAAGTTCACTAATTTCAATAAAACATGTCATATATATTTACAAGAAAATGTTGATATCTCTAGTATGTATCTATGTATATATGTAATAGTTAAAAAATTAAAATTTTGGGCTCAAGCGAAGGATTTACTTGCCTAAGGGTTGAGAAGGCCATATCAACGTTAATTCTTATAACGTGTGTTCATTTATTCTTTTTAATTTAAAGATTTATGTCTATTGATTTAAGTATACAATATTATTCAATTTAATTAATAGAATTTATTTTTTAGTAATATTAGATACGATTTGTTTCCTAATCATATATTTACTAAAATCATTATTTCTCGTGCTCTTTAGTTTTTAGTTCTAGTTGTTAAAACTATTAATTTAAATCTCAATTCATTAGATTACGGCAATTCATTTTGTTTTTTTTTAATTAATTTGTATAATCTTATATATTTTTGTAATAAAAAATTATATAATTTTTTTCATAAAAGATTCACATAAAAATTTAGTTAGAATAGTAATTCTTCAAATTTTATTTTGGATATTTCATCATCTTATCGTAACTTTTATGGGTATCAAAATTTCAAAAAAAAAATTATTTAATTTTGAAGCTATTTCAAACAGTTTTTTATAAAAATTATATTTGAAATACAATTTTTTAAAAAATTATAATTTTGACTATGTTTTGATCTTCAATAATGTATGTTTATGTTATAGAATCTCAATATTAGTCTTTTAATTTATATAAAAAAAATAGAAAAACTGATAATATTTTGATAGCTACAAAGAAAAAATCTATTTTTTAAAGTTAAAATAAATTGGCCCTAATTTATAAGATTTTTTTATATTTGATCATGGCATATATAATATTGAAAGATTACACTTTTATTCAAAAAATAATAACATTGAACCATTTTCTTTAAAAACATTTAATAAAAATATTAATGAACAGTTCACTGTAATATAATAATAAACAATTATTTTTCTCGGCGGATAAAAGAGCCAAAAAATAGATAAGACTTAAATTGATGTCAATCAACTCTCATTGACTCAATGTATAAAAACTATCACACGAGTTTTTCAAGGTACACTTTTCATATCTCCTCTCTTACTATTCAAGGTACACTTTTCATATCTCCTCTCTTACTACAAGCATCTTATATTTTGATCTGACTTGTGTGTTTGAGTGCTAACCTTGCAAGTCAACCTCGTATCGTTGTCGGTTCAGAATTTCTCACCATCATCATACACCAAATTCTAATTCTTGAACGGAACAGTAGTGCCATCTGTAGAAATAGAACCCTGGTCCCACAAGATCGAGGCACACAAGAACATTCTAGAGAAGGAGAAATATGAAGAATCTCGAGTAGAGAACTATCAACGATTTTGACAATCTCCACCGTCGGTGAATACTCTTGCAAGATACCTCGCATATGGTGGATTCTCTGTTAAAACTTTCGTTCTCACAGTCAAGCAATCCAACCATTAACGATAGGATCTAAAACCCACTTGGTAGCAGATACTTTGGGACCTTTAATTATTCAACATCGCACTCTCACAAGATAACAAAGAATGCACTGCCAGCAAGAAGGAACATACAAGAGGAAGAGGCCACCTACCTATGATAACCTTGAAGGGAATTGTGGCCCCTTTATCCAACTAAACACCCTGTTTCATCAATCAACAGGGAGATCGTATCGTAGGGAATGAAAAAATGTACGATTTTTCACTAAAAGTAGAGGCACTTAAAATGGAAAAGCTAAAGGCACCATTTATATTCAGTAATACTCGGAGTAAGCGTAATCTAAAAATATTCCAAGGGAAACAACCCACACTTAACAAAAATATACTCAATGTTGTTGTTGATACATTTAAATGAAACACAGTGTTGTGAAAAAAATACATAAACATTTAGGACCGTCTCAACCAATATTGAAGCCTAAAGCGGACTCCAATAATTAGCCCTTTATAAAATTAATCTTTTATATAAATAATTTAATTAAATTTTATTTTTAAGCTTTTTGAGATACAAAATCGTATATTAAAATATCTTGTAAACTTTCTTTTTCAATAGATAATAAAAGCAAATCATTTAATATTTTTTGAGACATTTTTCATCTTAGATGGAATTTCTTATTAATTTTAATTTTAAAAAATTATGTTCCGTAGAAGCAACATTTACAAGAATTGTTAATAATTATTCTATAAACAATATATGCGTTGGGAAAGAATCAATTATTTTTACATAATTAAATATGTCAATTGGTGAACCATTTTCTACATGTATAATTTTTTTAAAAGATGTTTAGCTCTGTAAATAAAATGAGACCATCAATATCTGTGTTTTGATTATGTTTTAATGAACGTTCTAAATTAAGACAATATTCCATTAACTTTTTATTATCCAATGACCTTATTTTTTTTAATATTAAAAAGAAATTCAAAAATATCATTATACAATTTAAGTGGTCTAAAACTATTTTGAAATAAAGTAATTGCTTTATCTACTGTGTATAAAAAATAATCAATTTTAAATGATTTCTTAGAAGATTTAACAACTTCATTATCGATATTTTCATCAAATTGTTTTTTCTAAGAATAGTTTCTTTTTTTACGAAATTTGAGTTCTATATCCATTTCAAAACTAAATTCTTTAGTAGAAACGAGAACATTTTCAAAACCATATTCCCTATTTTCTTTTAAATGTAACTAGACTTTTCAATTATTCTATAGCAACATCGATATACTTAAATTGAAAATTTGTACTAACTTAATTTACTGCAAATAATATCTCATATCAAATAGTTATGTCTAACAAAAATTCAAAATTATTAAGCACATAAATTGCTAAACGTTCAGATCTCTTTATTTTAGACTCGTCGTTAACTTTGCTAATTTCAATAAAACATGTCATATATATTTACAAGATAATGTTGATATCTCTAGTATGTATGTATGCATATGTGTATTAGTTAAAAAAATTAAAACTTTGGGGCCTTAAGCGAGGGGGTTACTGGCCTAAGGGTTGAGAAGGCAATGTCAACTTTAATTTTAATAACACGTGTTTAAATGAATAAATACATATTTGTTTTACATCTCCATCAACATGTGGTAGCAGCATAGTCTGCATACATAGAAAGTAGTGAGATCACTACAACAAATAACATTTTTAACCTCGAATGCGAAATGTGTTTTACCTCGGTTAAAGTAGTAAGGTAACAAAGTGCGTCATGAAAAATGTTCACTTAACACCTCAATGATTAAAAAACTGAGGGGTATTGTTATATGCACAAGGATTCGAACCCCGACAGATGCACTTTTATTATTTTTAAAACTAGCGTATCTTTTATTTCGATTTATTCAAAAAAAAATAGGGGTATGATTCTTTTTAAGTCGAACATTATTTACCCAAAATATTACATTGTTTACCCAATATTACATTGTTTACACAGAATATTCAAATTCTCTAGAGTTCGTGACAAAAATCAAATTCCATAAGGAATTAGAGTTTAGATCTTCGAATTATTAATTTTTGGGAAAGATCTTTTGCTGGATCTTACATGCAATTGTTTCAGATTTAAAAAAAGGGTAAGATAATTAATATCAAAAATCAAATGATTTTTGGTATTAAATAAATATTTAAGAAAACAAACAGTGAACCTAGAAATTTTCTGCTCTTGCAATCCATCATTGAGAACTTTTCCAAGCGTCCTTAGATTTCAAGGGCTTCATATGTTTCATTTAGGTTAGATTTTCAATATTCAACATGTTTTTATAATGGATGTCCCTTAGGTTTCACGCGAATCACTAATAGCAGCGTCTTGAGCGTTCATAATAATTAAATGGACAGCAAAGATTTGTTATGGGCGGTGTATATAGTATAGAAAAAAACGCTTAACTATTATCTCGGTCATGACACATCACCGAGGTGAATGCGCATTTTATTATATTTTTAATTACATTGTTTTCACATAATATTAAAACTATATTGTATGCAACAAATTTCGATGATATTAAGATTTAGATGCTAGAGGTCTCATGCAAGATGCTAGAGATATGTTTCCAGGGCCAATGAGAATTTTTATTTTCTGCACTTGTAATCCATCCCTGAGATATGTTGTAGCGGTGGTAAATATTTTCTCTCCTTGGGGCGGCTTCATAAAATTAAGAATTAGGGTAAAATCTTTTTATCGAATGTTTGTATAGTAAAATATGATTATTATACCCCTCGATTTAACTATAAAAATGAGGTAAATTATCAACTCCTTTAAACTATCACCTCAGTTTTGGATTAAATTCAAGGTGAATAATTCTTTTCTTTTTTTAATATTACATTGTTTATATAAAATATTAAAATAAATTGTTTACAACAAATATTTTCACATGTTAAGCTCACTTCTTTGTGTAAGTTGAAGCTCTCGTTGTCTATTTAACTTTCAGCTTCTAAAAGAATGATGCTTGAATGTCACGAATTTGAATTCAAATTCACCATTTTTTAGCAGTCTATTTGTTTGAAGAGAGGAAATGTACAATAAATCTTTGAAGCATAATTATTTTTTGTACTTGCAATCTATCAAATAAGTAAAAATAATACAACAACAACAACGGAATCAACACCAATATGTGAGATTATTAAGAGTATAGTTGTACATAATTTAATATATGTATTCATTGTAGTTTTGATGTAAATACAGTTAGTATGTACATTTAGTAATTGAGTCATTTAGAAGTGCTGGTAGTGGTACAGGGTATATATAGTAACTATGTTAGGCTTGTACAATACATTATTCATTTCCATAATACATTCACACTTTATTTCGTCTTGCTCTCAGATTCTCAAGATGGTATCAGAGCCTGATTTAAGATCTGGTGGGACATCTATTATGGTTTCCGCTATCGGTTCACCCACTATTTAATTTCACGCTTCAGTTGTGTGAGGGAGTGTGTTAAGAGTCTCACATTGGATAATATATGGTCTGAACATGTACTTAATAAGTGGGGATAATCCTCATCCTACTAGTCAGTTTTGTAAGGTTGAGTTAGGCCTAACCACATTTCTTAACATGGTATTAGAGCTATTGCATGCTGGCATTTGGGGGCCTTATGCTCAACCTTCTACCCAAGGCCATAATTATTTTCTTACCCTTGTAGATAACTTTTCTAGATTTACTTGGGTTATCCTAATGACAACAAAAGTTGAAACCCTCTCTCATCTCACAAAATTCATTGATTACCTTGAAAACCAATTCCAAACTACACTCAAATGTCTAAGTGACAATGGACCGTAATTTTTTATGAAGGATCTTTTCTCTTCCAAAGGTATCAGACACCATAAATCTTGTGTTGATACACCTCAACAAAATGATATTGTAGAACACAAACACCAACATATTCTTAATGTAGCTAGAGCTTGTACTTTCAAGCCAATTTACCTCTTAATCTTTGGAATTTCGCCATCCAGCATTCTGTCCATTTAATAAATAGAATCTCAACCCCTCTTTTGAAAGAACAAACACCTTACCAAGTCCTTTTTCAACAACCTCCCACCCTTCTTCATCTCAAAGTTTTCAGTTGTCTTGCCTTTGCCTCCACATTGCATTCCCATAGAACCAAATTTGATCACCGTGCTAGGAAAACTGTGTTTCTAGGTTACACTGATGGTGTGAAGGGTTTCTTTCTTTATGATCTTCAATATCATCAATGACTTACCGCTAAAAACGTCATTTTCTATGAAACTCAATTTCCTTTTCAAGTTCAGAAAGTTGACAAAGTTTCCAATGATCCTTCTCCTCTTCCTACTTCTGCCATTGATCCATCAATCTTTGACACCACTTTCCCACCTATATTACCTATTCCTATTGATACTTCTCTTCCTAGCTCACCTGTTACACCAGCATGTTTACCTTCCCCAATTCCAACCAATTCGCCTTCTCCCACTCATATAAACTCACCTTCCTACTTATCATCCTTATCCCCTGTTGCCCCACCTTTAAGGAGGTCAACAAGAACAAAATTAACACCTAGATATTTTGCTTACTTCCATTGTAATTTGACTAGATCTATTGATAATATTTCAGTTACTTCTTCTTCCCTTTATCATTTATCTTCTATTTTGTCATATAATCACTTTTCTCGTAGTTATCAAAATCTTTGCTCTTCTATTACTGTTAATTCTGAACCTTCCACTTATCATCAAGCTTCTAAACAAGAGTGTTGGAAGAGAGCTATGCAGGATGAGCTACATGCTCTTGATCTATATCATACTTGGTCGATTATTGACTTGCCCATTGGTAAGACGCCCATTGATTATAAATGGGTATATAAAATCAAGAACAACGTTGATGGTACAATTGAAAGGTACAAGGCACGCCTTGTGACTAAAGGATATACTCAGCTGGAAGGTGTGGATTATTTTGAGACTTTCAGCCCTGCGGCTAAGCTCACTACTGTCAGAATTTTGCTAGCTCTTGCTGCAGTTCATGGTTGGTTCTTGGAACAGTTGGATGTGAACAATGTGTTCCTCCATGGTGAACTCAATGAGGAGGTTTATATGTCTCTCCCTCAAGGATTTTCGGTTCCTAACACTTCTTTTTCAAATCATGTTTGCATGTTACACAAGTCTTTGTATGGACTCAAACAAGCAAGAAGACAGTGGAACCATAAACTTACTGCCACTTTGATTTCTATTGGATATATCCAATCTCAGGATGATCACTCACTTTTCACCAAAACTACTAACAATATCATTACTATTTTACTGGTTTATGTGGATGATGTCGTACTTGCAGGAAATTCTATGGATGAAATTCACTTTGTCAAGCAATTGTTGCATTCTAAGTTCAAAATTAAAGATTTAGGTCCTCTTTAATTTTTTTTCTGGGATTGGAAATCGCTCGTTCTACGAAGGGTATTGTATTGAACTAGAGAAAATACACCTTGGATATGTTGCAAGACAGTGGTGCCCTAGCCACAAAACTTGTCAACACACCTTCTGACCCTACAGTAAAATTGTCTTTTACCGACTCTCCTCCCTTTGTAGATGAGTCTTGTAATAGAACTGCAGGTTCATTTCCAAGTTGTCACTCGTATTCTAAGGTATTTGAAGTCTTCTCCTGCTCAAGGTCTGTTCTTTGCAGCAAATACTACTCTACAACTTACTGCTTTCGCTGAATCTGACTAGGCATGTTATCCGGAAACTCGTAAATCCATCATCGGCTACTGTGTTTTTCTTGGATCTTCTCTTGTCTCATGAAAGTCCAAGAAGCAACAGAATGTATCACGCTCTTATTCGGAGGCAGAGTATCGTACTCTGGCCAGCCTCACTTGTGAGATTCAATGGCTTTATTATCTTGCTGATCTTCATTTTCCTTCATGCAAGCCTGCAACTATTTACTGTGATAAGTGGTTTACCATTCACCTTGCGCATAACCCTACTTTCCATGAGTGTACAAAGCATATTGAGATAGATTGCCATGTCTTTCGTGAGAAGATTCAATAAGGAATTATTCATCTACTCCATGTTCCCTCATCGTCTCAATTGGCTCATGTTTTCACAAAGCCGCTTCATGGTTCATCTTTAACGCCTTTTCTCTCCAAGTTGGGTTTATGTAATCTACACATTCCAACTTGGGGGGGGGATATTAAGAGTATAGTTGTACATAAGTTGGTATAAGTATTCACTGTAGTTTTGATGTAAATATAGTTAGTATGTACATTTAGTAATTGAGTCATTTAGAAGTGCTAGTAATGGTACAGGACTACAGGGTATACATGGTAACTCTGTTATATTTGTAGAGTACATTATTCATTTTCATAATACATTCTCACTTTATTTCGTCTTGCTCTCAGATTCTCAACAGAGATAGATTACAAGGGCAGAAAAAATTGTTTTAGATAGAAGAACATTGAAGATTCTTTCTGTCTTGAAACTCATCCCAAAGAATGAGGCATACGATATTGGGGTAACTTCATATAAGTAAGAATTAGGTTTAAATCTATTTGAGGAGTGTTTTTATTGTGAAATCTGACTATTTTATTCAACGGTTATATCAAAAAACCGAGGGTTAGTTCATTTAGTTTACACTAATAAACAAATATAATTATAAATTGCAAAAGCTGGCATTCAAAACGTGTCGTGATTTGTTTTTCCCTCTGTTTTCTTAAAAACCAAGGGAATATGTTGTTTTTGTTAATATAAAAATAAAATAAAAACATAGCGCGCCTAGGAATAATACCATATTTTTTTCTGGCTGAGGTGAAATTTTTTCTTAGCATGTATTATATGTAGTAGTGGATGTCTGAGGGGCCTCCTAGAAAAACATCAGAAACAGTGGCAATGGGTTGGACTTTTAGGGCTTTTGGCGAAGCAACAGAGAACTCGTGTGTATAGAAGCACGATGTTAGAGACCTATGAACTCCAGAAGACGATACTCTTGCATAAAATGAAGTTGCACCAATGTCTACACAAGATGGTCTAGCTTTATTCCTCTAAACAAAAGCATATTGGGTCACGCTACCTTGCCTTAACATGTCTTAGTTGTCATAAATTTTACTTGTAATTACACTTGCAAAATCATATGATAATAAAAGAAGGCAAACTTATATGACACAGCATGCAAAATCAAACAACTTTTGCATATCAGTAAAATTTGAAAGTTAACTTTCGTACCATCCTGAAATTAGAAAAACGCAGGAGCAAAATATTCCTTAATGCTCTAACTTTAAACTTTCAAAAAAACTACATGCATTATCACTAAAGAACATATTATGTGTCTTAATGTACCATGAACCTATCATGTGTTTAACTCTAATTTATTGCATCACTAAACAAAACTAAAAATGAAAAACTTATCCAGTGTGAGAAGTTAATTTTTCGATTAAATGGAATGGAGGAGAGGTTAACGGATATCTAAGGCTTGAATGCAATGTAGTAAAAGTAGCAAAAAAAAAAACTTTAAAAATGATAAAAACAGAATTTGATCACAAGTTTTGTTTTGAGTTCTAATTAAACTTTCTGAAATGAAGAAGGAAAATAGAGTCTCTATTGCGTCCTATAAATCAAACAAGTTCTTCTCTATAAAATACAGATATTAACTTCCGGGTGTTTTCAACTCTATTCTGGCCTAGATATAAGACTTCATTATGGTTGTATTTTTTATGCGACTGGAGGTTATGTTTCGAATTTTAGTGGAATATTGGTTTTTCGCTAGGGTTTGTGAGAATCACTAAGGAATATGAAGAGTAATGCCATAATATAATTGATCTTTTGAGATGCAGTGAGTCGACAGACAGCAAGCACTCCCCCAACATCCGGGAGGTGTGGAATTGGCAAAATGGATAAAAACAATAAAAAGAAAATATATCAACATGTACATTAGAACTACTTCTTTCCTTTTTTAAGTATGCATTTCATTTCATATAGTAAAATAAGATTGTACAGTATAAGTCCAAAAATAATTATCAAAAAATATAGAGAATTTCTTTGCCAACCTCCCAACCTTCTGGTTCACCTCTGGTGAAAAACCCAAACTACCCCTGACTTCGGAAGTTCATTTTCTGAAACGCCTTTTTTTTGAAAAAATTATCCTATTTCGGAAGTTCATTTCCGAAAGCAGCATTTCGGAAATGAACTTCCGAAATACTGCGCGTTCTGCAGATTTAACAAAACACTCCCCCTCCCCCATTCATTTACCCTAACTCAAATCAAAAACAACCAAAGGCAAAATTTTGTGCAAACACACTTCCAAGGCTGCATCAAGGCTCCAATCACATTGCTATACAACATTCAAAAGCCCACAAATCACTCAATTTGTAAGTTTTGAATTTGTTAGATTCATTATTCAAATGCATGTTATTTAGGGTTTCAATTGCATAAATGATATATGGACTGGTTGTTAGTAGTATTTAGGTTATTTAGAAGTATTTTGAATTGGTTTTAGGTTTGGTTTTGGGGTCTGCCATGGAAGTTGCAGAAAACTCCATCGCAGGGGTGTTTCGGAAGTTCATTTCCGAAAACACCTCCATCCCAGTTTTCGGAAATGAACTTCCGAATTGTATCAGAAGTTTAAATTTTTTAGTTTTTTATTTTGTCTCGCATATTAATCGATTTCAACTGTTTACAAGAACATGTCAGACAACCAACCAGCACGCATCAGACAGGAGGTGAAGGAGGTGAAGAAGGTTTCGACCGGCTCTACGTGCTCTCGCGGAGTGAAGGAGGTGAAGAAGAAGAAGAATGTTTCGACCGGCTCTACTTCTCGTTCCCAGGGGGCCCGGGGCCCGGATGCTCAAGCTCAACTATCTGGCGTGAGAGTCGTGGTTGATGCTGATGGTTCTGAGACTGAGTGGGATGCGGGTTGGTATCAGTATCTTCATTCGGATGAGTTCGCTCGTCGGGCAGAATAATGTGTTTTTGTTTTGTTTGATGTGTTTTGTGTAACGCTCGTCGGGCAGAAGAACGTTTTTTGTTTTGTTTGACGTGTTTTGTTTTGTTTTGTTTTGATTTCGGATTGTATCTTTCGCACTGTGTTTTTGGATTTTATTTATCATATTAGTATTTTCTGTTTATATGTCGCTTATTTTATTTGTCGTTTGCGTTTAATTAAAATGCGAGACTGTTTAAGAAAAAACATTAAAAAAAACCAGTTTGTGCATAATTCGGAAGTTCATCTCCGAATTCACCCCCCATGAGGTGTTTTCAGAGATGAACTTCCGAATTGTGGAAATTTTTTTAAAAAAAAAAGCGCTTCGGAAGTTCATTTCCGAAGCAGGGGTATTTTGAGATTTTCGCTGGAGGTGGCTAAAGAATTTCTCAAAATATATTGTATTTAATAGGGGTAGAATAGATCAAATCAACTAGCATAGACCTATAGCCTAGTCTACACGGGCTTAGGTTAGGCCTAACTATTTTGTAGTAAATCAGACTAAAACTTGACAAAGTCTAACTTGGTACTTCGTATTCTCACCCCTAGTATGTAGTTTCCAAAACAATATTTTATTTTAGTTTCAATTCTATCATCCAACTAATACTCACAATTTATTATTTCATTATTTTTCTTATATTACATCAATGATAAATATAATACACTAATAATTAATAAGGATGATTTAGTAGAATTACTTCTCTTTCATTTATTATATTTTCTTAATATATAAAAAAGTGTCAAATATGACTCTTAATAGGAGACAAATAATTATTGGTGAACACTCGGGTACCCTTGAGTTTAGTTGAGTACCGGTACCCTCGTCCAATCAAAATAGTTGAAGTCAATGTGACATCACTTATTTATTTTATTTTATTTTCAAATAAATTAAAATTAAAATACAATTTACACTAAAGGTACTGTTACCCAACTTAAACTCATGGGTAGCAAAGAATTTACCATAATTATAACTACGGTTGTAACAGATTTGTTTTTCAAATACGAACGTGCAAATGAGAAAAAGGTCAAGAATCAAGAAGGGGTACTAGAATGGGAGAAAATATTTTATGTTGGGAAAAGGTGATTACCAGAAACTAGTTTGGTGTGTATTATTAGGATTCTTAGATCGGAAAAAAGAGTTTTCATAGTTTCAAATTATCAACAAAATTAACTTCTTCTTTGTAGAAATTTGTGATGCGTTGTAAAGGTTAAATTAGTAGTTTAGGCACTGGTGAATTGCACCGTAAGCCCGTAACCTTGATTAAAAAAAGTTCAATTAAATTAAATAGGGTTAATATTAATTCATTTAGCGAATTTTATTTTTCCTCCCTCCCTACTTTTTGGCAACGGTTTTTTCTAAAATACCGTTGCAAAAATCTGCGTATGGCAACGGTGGAAGGTAAACCAAAACTCGCTCATATTTCAGGAGTAAACCACTATTAACCTAATTAAATAATATCACATTCAATACCAAGTTAACCCAAGCAAAAGCAAACCGATACCAAAAAACACTCGTACCACCTTCAAGATATACAAGAATGTTATTGACTAAAGTTTGGATATTGTTATACAACACATTTCCTAGAGCGAACAGTAACAAGGAGAGGCTAGCACCAAAAAAAAACAGGCTTGTTGTATGTATTCACCTGTACTTGATACACATTTTAGAAATAAAACTAAAGCCCAACCCAGTAAGAACGTCCATTACTGTTGTGGATTGGAGACGGTGAAGGAGATGTTACACACCACTCATACCAAACCTGTTTCAGATTCCAAAAAGAATTCAGTATTTTAATTAAAAGGAAACAGAGACGATGAGAGGAAGACAAAAAGGATGAACTGAAATATTAAAGTTCGCTAGAGAGATAAAATCAACCTTCTTAGGACCACAACAGCGCCAGAAATCTACTTCAAGTGTAGAACCTGGTTTCAAGCAAATAGGTGACCTTAGAGGGAAAAATATTGAAAACCTGCAGATAGAAGAAAACAAAGTTTAAAATATCAGTTGAACTAGGACAATATAAAATAACACTGCAACAAGAACAGATCAGCACAAAACATGGTGTTGGACATCATTACAGTTCACACTTGAATAAGTAAAAACCCAGAAATATCATGCAACACATGTAAACTCTAAACCAATCAAAATAGAATCGTATAAAATCATTGTGGAATCAGTGGAAGCCATCAATGCATTTGGATCCTACAAGAGTGTAGTACTGGATTGTTACTAGAACTGTTGGTAATTTCTGACTCTAAAAAGGGAGCACCCAACTAAAAAGTTGCTACAATTAAAAAAACACCATTTAATCAAACAAGCCATTATAATGGTGTCCACGTGCATTAGATAGCATAGAATCAGCTAATTTAATAGGGGATATTTGTGCCATAAACAAATATTATAGACAACCTTTGCTTACTTGATGCGTCTAACTTAACCAGTTCAGTTTGGTATTCAGCATAGTTTCTTAAGAAGGCTATATCATCATCCTTTGATAGTGTACTTTATTTATTTTCTCCAACCAAAATACCTCTTACATCCCAAAATAAAACAAAATACAAGTAACAAATCTCATTACCAGCTGAACATGTTTGGTGTAGCTGTTAAAGGTTCAATCCCAAGATGCACATCCTTGTAAAGAGTGGCATCAAAGTAGCCAGCAAATCCTATGAACATGAGGTACACAACGTCAGTGCCAAAAAGATAAATATAACATCTGCAATGAAGAGGGTTCATTTGCATCATACTTGATATGAGATAACATTAGGCACTGAGTGTCTATTTGATGTGAAAAGATTTCAAACATTTTCAAATATCTAAACCATTTAACAACCATGTCCACACAATTTTATTAATTCTGAACAACATTGCTATGATTACGTTTTATAAATGACAAAGAGAACCATCACAAAGTAACTTAGATAATCAGTGTTAGATTTTGAATATCTGAGACAATAAAAGCTAAAATCTGAATATCTTAAGAAATCATTTCCAATAAGGTCAACTAAATCCATAAGAATAGAAATAGAAAAACACCACAAAAACATTTCCAATAAAGTCAAATAAATCCATAAGAATAGAAATAGAAAAACACCACTTACCATGTACCATTGCCGATCCAGTGTCATTTGGTATTGTAAAATGCAACTTTTTATAGCGTTGATTGCTTTGTCTATCATCAGCAGGCTTTGGATGAGTAAATGTAAAAACCTAAGAGAAAACCAACAGAAAGAAAAGAAAGTAAATAATCGATAATAACGAGACTGAACACACATAACTAACATGTAAGCCAAGAATGGATAATAGATTCATATCAAATATGTAAATTATAAAGTGCACAGTAAGAAAACGCACGGATTGACTTGGTGCAAGTCGAGCTGCATTGTGTATTTTAACAACATAAGCAGTTTCAAAGTGTGAAATATCTTTATGTGCCTTAACCTGAAATACAACCACAAGTGAGTACATTAATTACGTAATAAATAAATGTAACAAATAAAAACTGAAATTGGAATATAGGAGATTTACATCATTGTATAACTTTGAAGCTGTCACTGGTTGAATGAAACTTGTGTACCTGAAAGCAGGTATTACATAAAAGAGATTACAATAGATCATTGTATAACTTTTAAGGTTATTGTTTTTTAGTTCTCACAATACTGGTCATCACTTTATCAAAAAAAAAAAGAGATTCCAAAAGACGAATTATTGTACACAACAAAAGGAATTTACATACGAAGAAGGTATTGAAATTCCTCCAGGCTTTAAAAACCTCTGAGCTCCATCAAGGCACTCGGGAGATAGTTCATTATCACCAAAAGAACCTAGCAATTCACTAACCTAAATTCAACCAAACAACAATCAGACACTAAAACATAAACAACAAAATTCAAACAATTAATAAAGTGGGCATAGGAAGTTACCAATATATCAGCTTTTTCAGGGGCATTCCAATAGCGCATGTCACATGAGACTATAGTAACAGTATCCTCCCATCCCTCTAATCTAACTAATGCCTGTTGCAACAAATGACTTGTCAAAATTGATTGAAGGATAATCTCAAACAATGGTAAGAATAAGTAAACTAATTTATACCTTGTACTAACACAAAATAAAAGACGATTAGAAAACACAAAATCAAGAAATTGAAACTACACTCTCATGAACAAGAGATTAAAAAATGTCACATTGACCTAACATTAAAGGCACTATATACTCATTTTACCTACCATGTTTACATACAGACACTAAAAAGTTAAAACAACGTTTAGCAAAAAAAAAAAAGACAGAGAGCATTGCCATATACTAAATCATTGGAAACACACTTCTCTAAAAATAATAATTGAACCATTGTAAGTTTAGGAATTGAATTGAGTTTTTCAGCTTCAGTAATAAACAAATAACATTATATTGGAACATCATTTCAAGGAACCACTATAAGTTAAAAGATAACAACTAACGTGAAGGGTAACAACTGCATTTGGATTCTTCTCAACAGCGTAAACTTTTAGCTTGCGCCCAGTTTCTTCTGAAGCCTACAAATGAATAAGCAAAAAAAAACGGTTAAAAAAGTGCAGAAAATCCAATCAGTATTCTACAGTCTTTTATTGTAAAAAATTAGATAAAATATCACACCTGTAATGATGCCCGCACAAGAGGTCCGCGCCCTGCCCCAACAACCATTAGTACCTAGCAATGAGTAAAAACAATTAAACTCCACCTCTGTACTATTTTGCACAGGCATCCAATGTGCTGTTTATCAAGCACAAAAATAGCAATTAAAAATAAAGGAAAATTATACTCAATTCCCTTGAGTTGTCCTTAAATAAGACATGCACCAAATCTTGTATTTCAAAACATTGACCTCCCCTCAACTACACATGTCTCCCTTCTATTGTGTAAAAATAAAGGGAGGGACATTTAAACATAACTGGGGCGAGGTGAAGCAATTTTACAAATTAATAATTTCAAAAATAGAAGGGGTTGTGGGGAGGTGAAGCAATTTTACAAATTAATAATTTAAAAAATAGAAGGGGGTGTCTCGGTTAAGCATAATCTTAAGGTGTTGCGTCCAATTTCTCTTAATTCTAAAAATAAACATTTAAAATTGAAACATGAGAAAAAAATCTTACAAGGGTTTTAACAGATGCCTCATTATCAGGAACCATGTCCAGCATTGCATTACTCACTGCTCTTTGATACTGTAAAAATAAAAATTAATGATTAGACGACACATACAAAACTTGAAACCCAGGTCAAAACATAGATATAATTTTTTATTAAAAAAACATCCGACAATACTTGATGTATGATCATATTCAACAGCTGACAATACAAAATATCATTTAAATTACCCAAATAAACTAAAATAGAAAACAGACATCAGACATTGAATAATAGTTGAAAAATATGTGAGGGAGAGGGTCACTAAATCATATAGCTTGTCATGTTTGTAGAAGAAGTGCTATTATATCTATGGGATTTAAAAGTCAGAGAGAAACCATAAACATAAATCAGATGATTGAAGTTGAGAATAAAATTTATATACTGCAATACCTGAATGTATTTCATAGCATCTTTCTCAAAAGTCTCATATGTACGAGCCTCCAAATTATCCATCAAAGGCTGTACAAAAAAATTTCAAAAATCTTAAGATTTTGTATTTGAATTAGCAAAATAATAGAAGCCAACAAATGATTAGAAAGCATTATGACAAAAAATGCTTACTTGCAAAGGTGACTGTAAATAATCCCTGTATCCAAGCTGGCATAAAAAACTGGGAGTCAAGAGAAGATAAAGGCAATAATGACATGCCAATATTACAAACATATGTCAAGATAAATACCTCAAAACGTTCTTGCTCAGGAAGAGGTTCCAACTTTTGGTAAAGATGTCCAACATATTCCAGATATGGACGCAAAGGATGTCTTTGTGAATCTAAGGTGCAAAACATATAACTATAAACAGAAAGTTTTGGCCAAGGACACACAATCCAAGAGCATAATAATTAAAGAAACAGTGGAACGTCAAATCACAACTATCACATCACATGCAATATACAAAGCACAAACATGTGCAAATAGGCATATATACAAAGTAAGGAACAGGATAAATAGAATAATAGTAGTGCATATAAATAGAATAATATTTACTATAGAGCTAAATTTCGCAGCTGCTTTGCAGGCCTAATAGTAGTTCATATAAATAGAATAATATTTACAAACAAAATCACAAGGAAGAATAAGAAATTTTAGTACTACTTTCAGAAAACAATTTTCAGTTACCATTTTCTAAAATATCTGTTGATTTTAAATGTTAAACTAGAAGTTTAAAGACTCCATAGTGAACAGTTGTGATATAGAGAATATGGAAGGAAAACAATAAATATGCAATTGTAGAAATAATGAAATCAGCATTTTCCATTTTTAAAACTTCAAAATGGTAGATCTATTTTCGAAAATTAGTAAACGAAACTGGAGAGAAAAATAGATAACAGACACATGATGAACTAAGAACAGGAACTTACCTGCACCAGAACGTGAATCTACACCAACACTTGCTTTAGCATGACCAGAATTTCCAGATATAATTATCTACATAGATGTTTCAAACTCGCTCAATACCTTTTGAAGGAAACAACGATACTTGAATTTAAATTCCATTCAACTTGATCACTTAAGCAAGAATAAAGTATCCAAAAAAAACGAAATACACAACCATGGGACAGCATGGTTATATATAAAATACCAATAATTGCTAAACTTATTTTAAGTATGAAAACACTATTGCCTGAAAATTCATAGAATGATTTACCTGTATATTATGGTTAAAAAACCGAGTAATCAACATCTGATGTCGCTTGGAGAGGCACGGATACCCACGGCCATTAGTTAAAAAGGACTGGCAAAATTCCAATCAAAACATTTATAACTTTATATAAACAATCAGAGCAGTGAGCCTGATATTTGAAAAATAGATTATAACCACAAGATGTCCTTACATTAGTATTTACAATAGCTGCTCTAACAGACTCTCCAAACCACCGTCCTAATGAATTTGCTGAAGGCAAAGTACTCCTAATGAATAAGAATAAAACAACCCTCACAGCTTAGAAAATCAAAAACTGGATTAGTACATTAGATGAAATGACACAGATATGCATACAATAAAATGTAGTATATAATAAACCAAAATGCAAAATACTCACAGAATATCAAGTGCAACTGACAGTTGACTGTGGTGCTCGCACAGCAGACGAAATGAATTCCATGTTTCCCAGGAGTCAACCTAAAATCAGGATTGAAAGTCCTAAAAAAGCACAAAAAGCATAACATCCTAATTCTTATGCAACAAGACTAAAGTTTTATCACTGAACAATCTACCTTTAAATGATTTGATCACCAGCAAAGACACAATATACAAAAAGATAAGCAACTTTATTCCAATGTCAGGTAATGAACATAAAAACAAAGGCCACAATTCAGCAGCTTTGACATTTGCTATTCCGTTCAGAATAAAAATTGATTTTTAATATTTTATGTTATTTCATTTAGAACAAAAAATGATTGGGATTAAGTTGCCATTCGTGAATTTAGATCAAAAAAAGAGGAATCTTATTAAAATGATGAGTTGTTAAATTTTCATATCAAAAGTTGTATTAAATATACAGCAGTACCCCCAAACAATAGTTCAATATCCAGATAAAAATAATAACAAAAAACTATATTAATTTCAACCCTAACACGTGAAACATAGCATGTTCAACCATAAGTACCAGACAAAGTCAATCAAAAATTACATGTGAAGCACACATAATACAATAAGAGTTAACTTAAGAATATGACAACTAAGAGCCTGCACGGTTTGAGAAACCTTTGGTTTACACTAATATTTACAAAAAAAAAATTACCAAATGGTCTTGTCTCCCATACAAATTAATGGAAAGCAAGAATTACTATAAAAACAAAGGGCATAGCTGCAGTTGTTAATGAAAAAAAAGAAACATTTTCTTAACCAAAATAAGACCTAGAAACTCCACAGTTGAAAAAAAATAGGAAAGTACATATGATTTGTCTGTGCAGAGAGAAGAGCAGTGTAATGATTTACATTAACCCAGCCAAGATACAGAATATTGAAGACTAGACATCACGGCATGCTTCTAGCATATTTACTCACCAAAGTGTCTGAGTATGCATCTGTTGACGTAACGTCATCATCTTGCAGAACCAAGGGAATCCTAAGCCAAAGCTGTATTACGCAATAAAAGAGACATTAGCATAAGAATGAAATAATGACATTTATGAAGAAAATACATATAACCAATTACAAAGTTGGAATTCAGTGTAGCATAGCACCTGCATATTACTCAGGTCCTGTAAGATTTGATTCACACATCGTGCATAATTAGCACATGTGGATCCTTTAGGAACAGGAAGCAGGCAAGCCTACAGTATATTAAAAGAAATTAGGTAAACAATACAGTGCTATAAATAGCAAATGGCAGATGATGTCGGCAAGCCAAAATTCCACCTTATAAAAATGTCATTTTAGCCTACATGGTGGATATAATAGGCATTCAGTCTATGACGGCTGGCACAAAAATAGCCATGATACTGCTACGGCAGAAACTTGACAACACTGAACGAAAAAGTCACGCAATAGATAAAGGGTATGTTTTTCTTAGCAATTACATGTCATCAAAAAAAAATATATATATATATATATATATATATATATATATATATATATATATATATATAACGTATAACATTAAAAATAAATAATTACACAATTGTACTTCTTTATTCAATTTTAAATAACCAAACTGGTTTTACAACTATTATGGAATAAAAAACATCAAACTTAATCAATATGAGTAAATATACTAGTTGCGCGTAAGAACAAAGATAAAGCAGCACAAAACTAGTTTGAAAGTTCCTTTAACTAGGTTTCACAACAGCACACCTGTAATGAGAGATGAGAAGCCCAGGCTAGTTCTTGCCTAAGAGTGGTTTCAGAATCAATTCTAAAAGTCTCATCTTCCGAGTCCAAATCAATCCATGAGCTAATTTTGCCTAAGTAAAATTCAATAAATTGCCAGATAAGTTTCATAATAATAATAATAATAATAATAATAATAATAATAATAATAATGAATAGAAAACCCACTACCAAAAGAATAAAAAGACTGAATGCACAAAAAAGAAGTGTAACCTCATCTAGGGATGGCAATGGATTTCTATGGGCACGAATTCTAGTCTCCCGCTACCCATCCGTTTAATAAAAATGATATTCATATTTGCCTCATACCCGTGTGGATATCTGCCGGGTGGGTATCCGTGATATTTTAAATATCCGCGGGTATTTACGGATATCCATGGATTTTTTTTTAATTGAAATTTACTAATTTTTTATATATTAAATAAAAATTTATCTTTTTATTAATGGAAAAGTATGTGTTATACATTTACTATATTAAATTCAAAAGCATCTTATAATGAATATTGATGTAGAATGTGACAAAATGTTAAAAGAATATTTAAGTATACTAATTGATATTGAAAAGATATTCAAGTATACTAATTTTAAAAGGATATTTAAGTGATTTTAATCACTATTAACGGATACGGATACCCGCGGGTATGGATACCATCAAATCCGTATCCGTACCCGTAAGTAAACGGGTAACTAAATATCCGTTTATAATACTCATGGATATCCGTTAAGCTATCCAACCCGTGCCCGTGACGGATTTTATCCGCGGATATCCGTGGGTATGGGTTTTTTTGCCATCCCTAACCTCATCGAATGCTCAACAATATCTATGAAACGCATCATTGAAAAAACAAATAAATGCATTTTTAAATACCAATTTTTCATACAGTAAACAAAAATAAAAGTGAACAATCTTAGCAATATAAATAGAAAACATCAACTTAAAGTTATGTAATAGCTGTATTAAAAATAATTGTTGAGTCATGAAGCAATTTCAAACAAAACAGCCTTACAAAACTCATAATTAAATCAGTATGCAATCCCAGAACACAAATGATGAAGGAGAAAATAAAAAGGCAGATAAATCATAATATAAATCAAAAAACATGAACACTAAAAGTAAGAATGATAGACAACTCATACCAACTACATGACTACTCCACTGGGATGGGCTTAAGACCAAGTCTGACCCGGCAAATGGCGGGGCTGCTGATCCAAAACTATCCTTTGGCACCAAGCTTGGCCTATAGGTAGGATCTGTCTGAATTGTACCATAAAAACATGTAAGCTCACAAGCACCAAGATAAACTACATGAGGTCAACAAATGAAAGCAGAAAATGAACTATCCATTGAAAGATAAAATATCAGAATTAATCCCCCTTAATATCCATTTGGCAGTGTACTTCATCGTATGTCCATGTATAGTTTCAATAATGTACTTCATTAAGCTTTTACGGTGAAATCATATTTATACAGCCTCACAGATAAAGCACAAGACAATGTTCCTTTGAGGAAGCCTTCTGACCAATCATTGTTGAAATGAAATTGAAAAAGAAATTAAATTTTCTGTTTCCTAATGAAGAGTCTTCAGATTATTATTCATACAAGGCACTGTAGCTAATTATTAATTAATCAGTAATAGTAAGCTAAGGAGCAGATGCCTAACATCTCTAGCAGATCTTAGAAATTTAGAATTGTCCAGATTACACAAATACACAAAAGTTACAAAATCGCAGAAGAAATAGAACCAATCACAAAAATGAATCTCATAAACTGCTCCTAATGTAGTGAATTGTAGTTCAATAGAGCGACCCAGTGATCCCTCAAAAGTTTCACTAAAAAAGGCTCATTGGACCGTTTCAATCTTGGTGAGCTTACTGACCATACACACAAAGGCACAACAATGAAGCTGCAGTGTTAATGGCTAATTAGTCACCGTAAACATCAATACAAAACAAAACAAAAAACTTTGATTATAGAACACGCTAATTGGATTCCGTCGGAGCACATAGATTGATACTCCAGCAAAAAGAAATTCTATGAAATGAAAACTGAATCTAAATTATGTTACCTCTTGAAGAGTCTTCAGATAATTATTCATACAGGATATTAGTTTATTAAAAGTTATCAACTTCCTAGCTAACCACACTCTAACAGCAATCTCACAGATCATAGAAGACTCTGATTTACACTAATACACAACCAATACATAAGTGAAACGCATACAGAAACAGAACTAAACAGAAAAATGAAACTCACAAAACTGCTCCTAGTACCAAGAAATGTAGTTCAATAAAGCTATCTAGTGATTCCTCAAATGCTCGCGAAGGAGCAGCTTCACCGGAAAAGACTCATCGAACAGTTTCAATATAGGTGAACTTACTGACCACACACACACAAAGGAGCAACAACAAAGTTGCAGTATGAATGGCTAATTAGTCACCATAAATTATTCAATCCAATACATAAAAAAAGATTAATTAGTCACCATAAACTATCCAATTTGAAACAAAAAGCTTCAATTTTAGAGCATACTTCTGAAGGAGACCGATACTCCAGAGAATACGAAACTGTATGAGTGAAAATTGAATCTGAACTTTATTTTAACTTGTGAAGAGTCTTCAGAGTTCAGACATTAGCTAATTAATCATTATTTAATTTGACTATGTAGATGTTACTTAACTGCTCTAACAGCAATCTAACAGATATTAGAACATTCTAGACTACACCAGTACTCACACGTGACACAGATGAATTGCACACAGAAACAGAACTAAACAGAAAATGAATCTCACAAAAATGCTCTCAACGTAGTGAAATGTAGTTCAATAGAGCTATCCAGTGAATCCTCAAACGCTCGCAATGGAGCAGTTTCACTGGAAATGGCTCATCGAACAGTTTCAATTTAGGTGAGCTTACTGACCACACACACAAAAAGAAACAACAATGAAGTTGCAGTGTGAATGGCTAATTAGTCATCATAAACCGTTCAATACAAAAAAAAAAAAAAACTTCACACAATTATGCATACAAGACCTTAGCCAATTAACCATTATTTAACTATCTAACAGTTACTTAACCACTCTAACAGCAATCTAACAGATCTCAAGACATTCTAGATTACACTAACAAAACATAAAGAGATCACATACAGAAACGGAACTAAAAAGCAAAATGAATATCGCATAACTGCTCCTAGCTATGTGAAATTTAGTGAAATAGAGCTATCCAGTGAATCCTCAAACGCTATGGAGCAGCTTCACCGGAAAAGGACATTCTTGATTACACTAACACACTAACAATACAGAAATGAATCACGTACATAGAAACAGAACTAAACAACAAAATGAATATCGCAAAACTGCTCCTAGCTATAGCTATGTGAAATGTAGTTCAATAGAGCTATCCACTGAATCCTCGCTCGCAACAGAGCAGCTTCACCGGAAAACGCTCATCGAACAGTTTCAATCTAGGTGAACTTACTGACCACACACACATAGGAGCAACAATGAAGTTACAGTGTGAATGGCTAATTAGTCACCAAGAATTACAAAAACACTTCAATTATCAATTTATCAAACAGCTGGAACACGCTAAAATCAACATAACCTAATGAATTAGCGAAAATCAGTTGGAATGAGTATGAAAGAAACGAACCAGAGGAGCAACAACGAAATCGAACTTTCCAGTGGAAAGATTGAAGGTGATGACTTCAGGTATATCATCGCTGAACTCTGTTTCTACGCCGCAAAATCGAGATTCGCTTTTATCACCTCCTCTGTCTCCGAGAGGCATTTTCGCTTCAACTGTTATGCGAACGTCGGTGGAAGAAAGAGTTAATGGCGCTAACTGATATTTATAGTGATCTCAAAAGTTTTGATGCAGAAATGGAGAAATGGAGAAGTAGGTGAGGGTTTTGGTAGGGTTTTTGTAGAGGAAGCTGGAAACACAGCCACTAGTCACTGCACTGCTAGGGTTTTTCGGCTTACAAAATATTTGGGCTCTTTTGAACTAACTTCTTATTGAGTATTCCACCTAGCAACCCCGATTCTTCCTTACACCCCACTTTACCAACAATGGGGATTAGTTTTTGCCAACTTTAGTGGTGTTCAAGCACCATAGTAAAAAACTAACAATACTTTTAAATTACAGAATTTTACTATGGACACACTCAAAATGTCGCTGAAGTCAAGTCTCTTACTCACTCTAAAATATAGATAAAAATATACTGAGATTAACTTCTATTTTTTTTAAGGAAGGTTAAGTTTTTTTATGTGTATGATTCATATAGTGCGGCAAATCGGCAATCTTCTTACTTCCTTCTCCATTTTATTTAGGGATAGCAAGTAGACTCAAATTCATGAGACTCATTCGCACTCGAACCCGAGTCAATAGATGACAATCCGAATTGACTGGGTTTATATTCGGGTTCGAGTGTCACCCGATATTTCAAGTGCGGGTTTAGATGGTCTGAAACCCGCACCCGAAAACACACCCGTTTATATATATATATATATTTATATATATATATATATATATATATATATATATATATATATATATATATATATATATATATTTTTGTGTGTGTGTGTGTGTGTGTTTGTCCGTATATTCTTAGTTGAATGAAATATTTAAGATTTTCAAAACATTACATTCAAAGAAAAATAGAATTGTAAATAAGAAAATAAAAAAGTAAAAATAAAAAGATAGAGAGAAATATAGTTTACATGTATTAAGGGTGTGTTTGGTTCGAGGTAAACGGAGGGGAGGGGAGAGGAGGGGAGGGAATGTTTATAATAAAATGTGTTTGGTTCAATTTTTAGGAGGGGAGAGGAGGGGAGGGGAGGGGAGCAAAATCCCTCGAAATCACACATTTTGCGTTCCCCCGAATCGGGGGGATTCGGAGGGGAGGGGAGGGAATGTGACTGTTGACATTTAATAAATTAATATATTTACTAAAATACCCTCAATTTTATTTTATTATTTCAAAATTATTATTTTCTTTCGTATGTTTTTTTTCTTTCTCTATTGTTTATATCAATTTATTATAATTATTTTTTACTTTTAAATTATTATTTTTATTTAATAAAATTTATAATAACTAAAATTTTTAATTTTTTATTATAATTTTTATTTTTATATTTATTTATATAATTTTTTTCTAATTTCGTTATATATTCTATTATATATATATATATATATATATATATATATATATATATATATATATATAATATTTTAAACCATTCAATTATTTTGTTTATTTTATATATTATATATATATCGATAAATTATTTTATGTATTCAAAAGTTGTTATCAACATATAGGTAATTTTGCGTCGAAAGTTATAATACATATCAAGTGTATTCAATTTTTTTAATATTATGTGGTAAGTTATAAATTTTTAATTATTAAATATTACGAATATTATTTTCAAAAAATTATTTATGAAATTTTCAACTTTGAATATCATATCAGTTATATAAAATCATAAGGATAAAAACGTAAACTATTAATACAATCCCTCCCCTCCCCTCGTGAACCAAACGTATTTTTAACCAAATTCCCTCCCCTCCCCTCCCCTCCCTTTGTTTGAACCAAACATATATATAATTAATAAAATTCCCTCCCCTTCCCTCCCCTCCCCTTCCCTTCATTAAAATTCCTCCCCTCCCCCTCATTTGAACCAAACAGACCCTAAGGGACTATCAAATATAAAAGGGAACAAACTTGAGAGGCTAAAGTCGAACAATTGAAAATTAGGGGACCAAAATCAAGCAATTAGAAAACTCGAGGGATCAATATCAATCAATTGAAACATGAGATAAATATATGTATTAACATGTGGTTATGATTACACATGTCACTATCAACACAATATCTATTTTATTTTAATCAACAACTACTATTAATTGAGAGATAATTTTTATTTTTAAATGTTAAAATTTCATTTTTTTTCTCCAACTTACAATTTTTTATATATAATTATTTAATATAATTGAATTTATATGATATTTTTCATTTATAATTAAACAATTCATTTTAAATTTATACGTATCTAATTAAATTTTATACAATATCAAATAAATTTACCCGTGCGAAAGCATTCAATGAAAATGAAAATGAAGATGAAGACTTTTGCCACATGTCAAATAAATTGACCAAACAGACAAAATTACCCTTCTGACTAAAAAATATTACACTACAAATTGGACAAAATAGTAATTAACAAAATCACCCTATCTCTTTTCTATGGTCCAATGAAAATGAAGACTTTTGCCACATGTCAATTGCAATATTTAGCATTCAACTTTTTCTCCCCAACACACATCTTCTCTCTCTTATTTCAAATTTCTTTCACATTTCATTTTCCCACACTTTTTTACTTTCATTTTAATTTTTCTCCATTTACTTGTTATCACAAAAATTATAATCTATTTTTTAATTTTAATAAAATTAAATATTTATTTATCTTACGGGTCACAGTCAACACAATATTTAATTTATTTTAATTGATCATTACACACTTTCTCTATCTTAATTAAAATTTAAAACTTCTCTCACATTTTTTTCACACTTTCTTACTTTCTTTTTTATTTTTTCTCTATTTATTTATTACTCCTAAAAAAATATTTTTTTTAATTTTAATAAAATTAAAAAATTTGTTTTATCACGGGTCACTATCAACACAATATCTATTTTATTTTAATCAATCATTTTCTTTATTTGAGTGATAATATGCTTATTTTTTTTAATTTTCTCCATCTCAAATTTTTTTATGATTATTTAATGCAATTAAATTTATATGATTATTATTCATTTTATATTTGTATTTAAATATATTTTATATTACATCAAAGATTTTTTTTTTATTTCACGGGTCATTATCAATACAATATCTATTTTATTTTAATCAACAACTACTATTAATTGAGAGATAATTTTTATTTTTAAATGTTAAAATTCCATTTTTATTTCTCCAACTTACAATTTTTTATATATAATTATTTAATATAATTGAATTTATATGATATTTTTCATTTATAATTAAACAATTCATTTTAAATTTATACGTATCTAATTAAATTTTATACAATATCAAATAAATTTACCCGTGCGAAAGCACGGGTATCTTACTAGTATATATATATATATATATATATATATATATATATATATATATATATATATATATATATATATATATATATATATATATATATATATATATATATATATATATTCATGTTTGTCCGTATATTCTAAGTTGAATGAAATATTTAAGATTTTCAAAACATTACATTCAAATAAAAATAGAATTGTAAATAAGAAAATAAAAAAGTAAAAATAAAAAGATAGAGAGAAATATAGTTTACATGTATTAAGGGACTATCAAATATAAAAGGGAACAAACTTGAGGGGCTAAAGTCAAACAATTGAAAATTAGGGGACCAAAATCAAGCAATTAGAAAACTCGAGGGGTCAATATCAATCAATTGAAACATGAGGTAAATATATGTATTAACATGTGGTTATTATTACACATGTCAAGATTATGTAATTTATGGCATTTGTATATGTAGAGAAAACATATACTCATTCATATCATAAAAGTGTGTATGTCGAAAGGACTACAGTGAGTGAGGACTCTAAAAAACAAGGTTCGTCTCTGCCGGAATTTATTGAGTTGATGTAGTGGAGAGCGTTACACTTCGTGTCAGTATAGAAAACTGCACTGTAGTGGAAAGAGTCCACGAATTTAAATAACTACTATGATTGTTATTTATCATGTTTTACTTCCATGTGTGTATTTTTTTTATATATGTTACTTTTAGATTGTGACGCCCACCCACACCATAGGAAAGCACCTGATGTCGCAAATAAAGATGGCAAAAGTGACTACTTGGGATTTCATTGACAAAGGTCGGCTTAATGCTTGGAGTATATGCCTGACTTCAAAAACATCATACTATCATGGGCAAGTTGTTATTATTACTATATAAGATACTTTTCATATTCATCGGAGCGTAGTTTGGCAGACGACTCCCTTTCCTATCCCCCTTTAGGTGATGTTTGGTTGGGAGCCCTAAGGAATACTCGGGTGGGCCCTTAGCATGGGGGAAGATGATTTTAGGAGATGATACAATATCATTTGGTGGTTTGGAAGCCGCTCCTCAAGGAGGATTCGAGGTGGTGAACCATCAGTACATGTGGAGACATTGGAGAAGACGATGCTTAGAATTGTGACAATTGTGGGACTGGGATCTTTAAGTGGTTCAGAGGTACCTCACTTGGTATCTCCTTCTGGGGTTTCTTTAGGGGGTAATTGTTACGAGGTCCTACCTCCCTCATTCACCCCAACTATGTGGGTTGATTTAGTCACCGGTGAGACAGGAGACGATTATGGTACTGAAGTGTATGAGGTGACGCCACGAGCATGAGACTATTCTTAAAGCTCTTGCCTAGTTTGTGGTGAGTGTTACGACCGACTTTAAATTTTAAGTTTATTAACTTAAACTACAGAGTCGCCACCTATATTTATTCTATCCTAAGGATTAGGCTAAATACGGGAAAAACCTAATTAGAGAGATTCTAAGTAAGTCGAGAAATTAGAGTCAAGGGAAGGTGTTAGGCACCCTTAACCCTTCCTTAAGGTTTACAGTGTCTCTAGGGTAAGGTTTATGATAAGAGTTTTATGGTAAGGTTTATAAAAATTTGAAGTTAAAAGTGTACAGTAGGGTAGAGAATAAGATCTCAAACCTACTTAATTTTAGGGGAAGGGGACTCGTTCTGGTTGTCCAGATGCCTACGTACCTCCTTATTGGAGGATCAGAGTCAACGTAGTTCGTGATGTTTGTTGGTGTTTTTTATGGGATTGTACGTTATTTTGTATGTTGAGTGTGTTTTACGTAGTTCGCAGTTTTTTCGTAGTTCGTAGTTATGAGAAAAAAGTATTTTTGGTGTACAATCCCTTTTTTGTATTTTTTGTATTTAATAATTAATTATTGAATTTTAATTGAATTAGAATAATTATATATTTTATAATATAGATCTATTAATTAAAAGGGTGCAGTTACCAATAATAATATCTATACAAATACAATATAATAAGTCAATATTTAGCAAAATTATATAATTGGATTCTAAGCTAAGTGAATTTTATTTTTTTAAAACTAAATTATCACGTTGTATATCTAAAATAAATTAGAAAGATTTTAATAGGTTGAGAAAGTATTAGATTTAAATAACTTCAGTAATTTAATTATTGAATTATTTAAGAATTACATCATTTTATCAAACCAAAGTATAAATTAGAAAATCAATTAGTTATTATAAAATAAAATGTATTAGAGGAAATAAAGTATATTAGACAATATTAAATGAGGTTATTAGTTATTACATGTATTTAAATATAAAAATAACAATAGTAATATTATTAATTTATTATATTAAATTATTTATTAAATATAAATGTGGATTAGAAATTTTAAATAAAATCAAGGGGGTGTGTTTTATGTGTATGAGTAATTTTTAAGGGTGTTAATAGTATAGGTCTGCCCAATGTGATTCTAGATCCGTTAGGCTTGGTGTGGACGTGTATACGGTGTTACGATAGGCTGCAAGATATTGATCGTTGATCCAGATCTAATGGTTCACAGAATTACAATCTGGGACGTAGATTTAGAATAGGACGATCCAACAGTCTGCATGTGTTTTTGAACGAAGGAGCATGGTAAGAGGCGTATACAGAATTTAATTCTTGTATAAACCATGTGGCCATGAGAAGGCCACATGGCGCTGATCGGGTGGCTGCAGGGAATTACTTCTCCCATTTCCTATTATTTTCATTTCCATTTTTTATCTTCCCCTCTCTCTCCTCGGTTTCCTTCATTCTCTCTCCTAAATCCCATAAACCCAGAACGTTAAAACAAGATGAAGATCTTCATCTTCTCCCCAATAACCCTATGAATCCTAACCCTCAAACCTTAGAATCCTAAGTTAAATTTCCAGAAAGAATACAAGATACAATCAAATACGGGCACGCATGCAAATCGATAAATTCCCTAAGCTAAGTGATTTTTAGATCTTACCTCTTCCAGAAATTCTTTACGATTTATCCCCTGGTTTTCGCGGCTAACCCTTCTTCTTTCTTTCAGGTGCTAGCGACGGTGCAACAATGGCTTCTCCGATCTACTTTTTCTCCGTCTCAATTTTCCTTTCGTTTTCTTTTCGTTATTAATTTTCACCCCCTTTTTGTAGATTTTCAGATTTTAATTTATAGAGCTTTTTAGGATTAGTCGATTTAGGAAATTAGATTAAGAGCTTTGATTGCAGATTCGATACATTTTTAATGTCTCAGTCCGATTTGATTTAGTGTTTAATAAGTTTTGATTTTGATTCAAAATGTTTCCGGATTTAGAGATTTGTTTGTAATTGTAATGAATTTTGAACGATTTTCTGTATCTTGCTTTTTAATACGAAATTATTTCTTGTTCCATCTTGATTTGAATTTTTTGTTGTTATTGATTCCGGATTTTAATGTTTTGGATTCGAATTGATTAAAGAAAAATTTTTTGTGCGAGGTGAAGGTGGCTTCGGGGGAGAAGATGAACAGGGTTAGGGTTAGTTTACTTAGTCAATTGTTTGATAAATAAATAAAAATTAAATAAATATCTGAAATTAATATTAAACAATTTAATAATTTTCTTTACTAATCATAAAGCTGTTAATATTAATAATAATAATTAATATAGTGGTAATTTTTATCATTGAAAAAGTCATTATTTTTATGTTAGTTTATTATTATTATATTAAAAATACAAAATTCTAGCCTAAAAACAAGGATATAAGCGTCCCCTTTTCTTACCAATTTTTGGCCATTTTTCATCATTAATAAATATATTTTTTTAAATTGATTAAATTTAGAAAATTAGTTTGTTTTAATTTGAAAAGGTCAAAGACCATTGTTTATTCCTTTTTTTCTTTTTTTTAAAACTTATATAACTAGAACCAATATTTTAATAAAATAAATAATTAAAAGGTAATTTATTAAATTAATCAATTAGTTAAATAACTATATGTAAGATAAATATTAAAACAAGATACTTCTATATGGGCTCTAATTCTATGGGCTAAGAAATATTTTAACAACTTACACCCCTATTTTGCATGCACCCTTTTTTGAAATGGACTTAACAATCACAAAGTTAAGCCCTTAATATTTTTATTTATACACCTTCTAAAAGTTAAATAAAAACAAACAAGAATAATAATAATAATAATAATAGTATATTAAATAAATAGAATAAAATATAGGGTAAATTTTGGGGTATGACAGCTGCCCCTATTTAATTACTCTTTGATTGAAGAGCGTGAGAATACATAAGTCTCACGCGTTTCGGATCAGAGGGTTATTAAATAATGGAAGACCCCTAAATTTATCCGACAAATAGGCATGGATAATTAATTCATCCATACCGAGGTTTGTGAATTGACATATCTATTTCGCTATAAGATTGACACTCATAGCCACAAGATACATTTGTCACATGTTTTATTCCTTCATTCTCACTTACGAGGTAAGGAGTACGAATGTCGACTCTATATTTATAATAAAGTCGAGAATGTTCAATGAAGATTATGCACTCCTACCGCAACCTAGGGGGTAAGTGGTGCGAGTCCAAACTCAAATTTAGGATTAATCCAATAGGGTTGGGGAAACATGAAGAATTAACTTGCCAAAGTCTAGGGACTGATGAAGCAAACATTCACAGATTCTCGTTTGTGCGTGCAGGATTAACTTGCTAAAAAGGTAGCAAGCATTCTCAGATCCTGATTTATGCGTTCAGGATTAACTTGCTAAAAAAGGTAGAAAGCATTCTCAGATCCTAATTTATGCGCGCAGGATTAACTTGCTAAAAAGGTAGCAAGCATTCTCAGATCCTAATTTATGCGCGTAGGATTAACTTGCTAAAAAGGTAGCAAGCATTCTCAGATCCTAATTTATGCGTTCAGGATTAACTTGCTAAAAAGGTAGCGAGCATTCTCAGACCCTGATTTACGCGTGTAGGATTAACTAGCTAAAAAGGTAGCAAGCATTCTCTGATCCTAATTTATGCGCGTAGGATTAACTTGCTAAAAAGGTAGCAAGCATTCTCAGATCCTAATTTATGCGCGTAGGATTAACTTGCTAAAAAGGTAGCAAGCATTCTCAGATCCTAATTTATGCGCGCAGGATTAACTTGCTAAAAAGGTAGCAATCATTCTCATATCCTGATTTACGCGTGTAGGATTTACTTGCTAAAAAGGTAGCAAGCATTCTCATATCCTGATTTACGCGTGTAAGATTAACTTGCTAAAAAGGTAGCGAGCATTCTCAGATCCTGATTTATGTGTGCAGGATTAACTTGCTAAAAAGGTAGCAAGCATTCTCAGACCCTGATTTATACGTGCAGGATTAACTTGCTAAAAAGGTAGCAAGCATTCTCAGATCCTGATTTATGCGTGCAGGATTAACTTGCTAAAAAGGTAGCAAGCATTCATAGACCCTGATTTATGCGTTCAGGATTAACTTGCTAAAAAGGTAGCAAGCATTCTCAGATCCTGATTTTATACTTTCTTAACGCAACCTTTAGGGTAAGAAGTATATAAATAGATAACTTGGTGCTGCACATACTATATGTGCAAAGTTATATCGTAGGTTCGTAGGTGAATCGTATTGTGTGTGTCGGTCTGAATACGTGTAATGTCTATGCATGTTTGTATGTATGGATAATGTTTATGCTCATGCATATGTTGATTGATGTAACGAGTGAAACGAAGTAATGTCTTCTATAAGACTACCTGAAAAGGTTTCTGGAATGGATATGAAGATTTGTCTTAAAGAAGACTACCTGAAAAGGTTCTTAGAAAGGATAAAATTTATCTGAAAGACTACCTAAAAAGGTTCTTAGAAAAGGATAAGGGATGTCTTAAAAAAGACTACCTAAAAAAGGTTCTTGGAAAGGACGATGAATGTCTTAGAAAAGACTACCTAGAAAGGTTCTTAGAAAAATAATGTCTTAAAGAAGACTACCTGAAGAGATTCCTAGAAAGGATTGTAAGATTTGTCTTAAAGAAGACTACCTGAAAAGGTGTGGTGTAATGTATCAACCAATGTATGTAATGCGTGACTTGGGCATGGATATTAAAGTGCCAATAAAGATTTGGGCTCTACAAAGTTAGGTTTATGCTATATCAAATGAATGAAATGATATGTATGACTTGACGCAATGGCGAAGTGCTTTGATGAATGCATGATTGAAGTATGTTTGAATGATGCCCCAATTATGGGTCGTGGATAACGAAGGCATAGAGAGGTTACTAATGTAACAAGGTTGTTTGTCATACGACGGTAGGGTGTTATGCTAGCATGATTTCCTGATACTCGTTTTAAACTCGAAGATCGCAGATGTAGGAGAGAGACTTATTGGGGATTGTAAAAATATGAGGATAGCTTTCCCCTTCGCAGTATGTCTTGCCCCAATTTGTTAGGTATTTGCATAGATTTGTTTTGATATGAGCTTGGACGTAGTTTTTATTGTTGTATGCATTTGAGATGTCTAGCCAATTATTTTGATTTTTGAGATACTCCACGCCTTTGACTTAGAATCACTTATCATACGAATTTGATATGCATTGCCCCAACACTTGATAGTTGAAAGGCCTGCCCTCGATCTCCAGGATATGGAAGGCGTGATATCAATTCGATATGAACTGCCCCAATATTTGGATTTTTGAAAGATATGCCCCTGATTGTTATTGATTAGAGATGTGACCCATGTTGATTGAATCTTAGAATGAATGCCCCTAGTCAATAGGATCTTTTGATTATGTGCCCCTATAATCATTGGGATTTTGCCCATGATTAGGAGAACCCCCTAGATGTGGTTCCCCTATTTAGGAGTTTATTGGAAATGACCAAATTCGAGATCTCCTTGATGCTAAGTATTTCTTCGTAGATAAAGTTGTACCCTTTGAGAAGTAACTCTTAGTTATGCACATGCCAGTTTTGAAATTGAAGTTCGTTGTGAAATAGAAATGGATGATTAGAGATTGATGTTTGAAGAAACGAAGTGATTAGCAATAATTAACAAACATGGGAGTCAGTATAACACAAATTTTGCCGAGTATGCTTTCAAAGTTAACCTTGCTTCAATTAGGGCTTTTGAATGTTATATCGTGGCCGTGGTTCGTGGTTTAAGAAACAAAGGATATATGGCTCAAAATTTATTTAGTCCACCCCATTCTCCTTGATATTCTCCAATCCTAAATTCGATTAATCCAATAGATGCGTCCAGTCTCCAAGAGAATTTTTGTAGTCTCATAAACAAGGAGTGTATATAAGGTTCAAACGTTGATGATAAGCTTAGATGATTCTTGAGATGGCAGTCACGAGATTATTCTCCTATTTCCTTGTTTTTAATCCCTTATTTTTGCATGAACCAATTCTTTTGAATTAGCGGTCCATCGGGATGCCCTGATTTTTTTTGCCTAAGTTTTATTTTTGACTTAACGGGCCCTCCTCTTTTTTTGAAATCGTTCTTTTGCTTTTTTTTCATTTTGAACGTTCTGACTGCCATGCTGATTTTGAGAGCTTCATCTTTGTGGTTTCATTGACTTTAGATGATGATTGTGAGATAATGGGTGTGCTTGAACCTTTGCTTAGATGGACTGATTCTCTTGAGATAAGAATGCATCATTGAATTAATCGAAGTCTACCCTGCCCCTGGTTAAAATTAAGGTTTATTTGAAACAATATAAACAACTCCAACTTCTGGCTCGAGGGGGTTGACTACGAATTATCTCCTTATTTCTCCACTGTTTGGGATTTTGAAACAATGCCTTACATCGTCAGCTAAGGTCTTAACATTAAAAGCATACGTCGGCCAATTTAGTTATTTTAATTCTTTATTCTCCCTCGAAGTTTGTTAAAAGTGTAAATGGGAAGTTGATAATGGAAAATATTGATATTCATAGATACGAAAGAGTGAAACGAATGGATTTCATTCAAAACATGCATGATTATCTTATTAGAATTATTAATCGAAATGTACAACATTTATACCAAATAACACTTAGCGATCATAGAAATTACAATTTGAAATGATAAAACCTATTGATCCTAGGGACATTCTCCTTTATTGATCCAATGACTTTGTTTTACTTCTTAGTTCTTTGACTTGTAGAAGTAAAGGGTGATCTTTGATTTTCCTTGGGCATACCAATTTTGTTGAGAAGGCAATTGATCTCGATGCAGGGGAATCTCCAATGATAATTGAATTTGGGCCGTATGTGTAGGCGTAAGCATGTAGATTGTATAGTGAAGGGCGGCCTTTTCTATTTGTAGGACCAAGCTCATTTGAATTGATAATAGTTAATTTTCCTCTCTCCACAGTTTAAGACCTTTCGAGTTTCTTCACGGGTCTTGGGAAATCAGCTAGCATAGCAAATGTTGAACACGGGCGATGGTGGAAATGCAAATGCAAATGTATGAATGTAAGACAATGTGTGGTACGAGGAAAGAAACCAACATAGGCTAAGGATTATGCTAAATAGATGGAAATCCTTACATAATAGGGACTATTACATAACGAAGGAAATCCCTATAGAATAAGGAATACGTAGAAGAGAGTACATGGTGATCGTTCAAGACGGTCACCAAATCTCATGGCCATCTGGAGGCCATGTGACGTGCATTAACGAAGATGTCCTTTGTGGGAAGAACAAGATCTTATAAAAAATACCAAGACATACAAAAAGGAATCCCAATAGGCTAGGGATTGTAATAAACTAAGGAAATCCCTACAGGCTAGGGAATGCGTGGGAAAGAACACATGATGACCGTTCAAGATGGTCACCAGATCTCATGAGCCGTTCGCTTCAAATATAATGGCACTCAGAATAAATATCCGAGGGCATAGATTCAAAGTTTAATAACGAATGACTATGATTGAATATTGATGTCTATAGATCCCATGGATTGTTTGCTTCAAATCTGATGGCCCTTAGAATAAATATCCGAGGGCATAGATTCAAAGTCTAATGAACAAATGACTTGGTTTGAATATTGATTGCTTACTAACTAAGGATATACAGTATGCGAGCGCTCGGGGATCCGTCAAGGGTCTCCTTATCACGGGGCCATCATGAGGCCACATGTTGCACATTCGGGGACGGAGGGACGCCCACTTAAACCAAAATCTGAGAGGTCTTATAGACAATGTCAGATTATAAGGGAATCCCTATAGGCTAGGGATCCATCTTAAGCGAAATAATACCTTACGAGTCTATGGGATGATACTCGTAGGAGGTAACTTTACATTGACTTAGGTTTTCAAAAATAAAGTCCCTCGCAGGGAAACTTCTTATGATAAAATTTGTCCTTAGTTTGTAGGTTCATAAGTTCGTCCTACGGATTTTCTACCATTCCCAAAGGTGGTTTAATTCTAAGGGTCTCATGGGGCCCTTCATATCCTCCGAAACTTTTTGTTTCTTTGGATTTTTAGAAGGACTCTTTCGTCCACGAGGTTCGAATTTTAGGGGTAGGTTCCCAGAGAGATCAGCCAAATTTCGCATCCTACCCTCGACAAGGTCTAGCCCCGTCTAAGATATTTCTCGAAATTCAGCCCACTCTGAGTGGAATTGTCACTAAAGCTCGTAGGCGATGCAAGTCTCCTCTTACTTAGTGACAATTCCCACACTTAAGGTTTAACAACAATTTCATATGTATATATAACCCAGCAATAATAAGGCAAATATATTTCAAATAATAATATTTAACATTATTAAAGAAATAAAATAAAGAATAAAAGAAATTGGCAAATAAATATAAACCATAAAATCAAAACCTAAACCAAAGAGACATGCCCTAAACCTTAAGTGCTTCTCTGCTTTAAGGGTCCCCAGCAGAGTCGCCAGCTGTTACGACCGACTTTAAATTTTAAGTTTATTAACTTAAACTACAGAGTCGCCACCTATATTTATTCTATCCTAAGGATAAGGCTAAATACGGGAAAAACCTAATTAGAGAGATTCTAAGTAAGTCGAGAAATTAGAGTCAAGGGAAGGTGTTAGGCACCCTTAACCCTTCCTTAAGGTTTACAGTGTCTCTAGGGTAAGGTTTATGATAAGAGTTTTATGGTAAGGTTTATAAAAATTTGAAGTTAAAAGTGTACAGTAGGGTAGAGAATAAGATCTCAAACCTACTTAATTTTAGGGGAAGGGGACTCGTTCTGGTTGTCCAGATGCCTACGTACCTCCTTATTGGAGGATCAGAGTCAACGTAGTTCGTGATGTTTGTTGGTGTTTTTTATGGGATTGTACGTTATTTTGTATGTTGAGTGTGTTTTACGTAGTTCGCAGTTTTTTCGTAGTTCGTAGTTATGAGAAAAAAGTATTTTTGGTGTACAATCCCTTTTTTGTATTTTTTGTATTTAATAATTAATTATTGAATTTTAATTGAATTAGAATAATTATATATTTTATAATATAGATCTATTAATTAAAAGGGCGCAGTTACCAATAATAATATCTATACAAATACAATATAATAAGTCAATATTTAGCAAAATTATATAATTGGATTCTAAGCTAAGTGAATTTTATTTTTTTAAAACTAAATTATCACGTTGTATATCTAAAATAAATTAGAAAGATTTTAATAGGTTGAGAAAGTATTAGATTTAAATAACTTCAGTAATTTAATTATTGAATTATTTAAGAATTACATCATTTTATCAAACCAAAGTATAAATTAGAAAATCAATTAGTTATTATAAAATAAAATGTATTAGAGGAAATAAAGTATATTAGACAATATTAAATGAGGTTATTAGTTATTACATGTATTTAAATATAAAAATAACAATAGTAATATTATTAATTTATTATATTAAATTATTTATTAAATATAAATGTGGATTAGAAATTTTAAATAAAATCAAGGGGGTGTGTTTTATGTGTATGAGTAATTTTTAAGGGTGTTAATAGTATAGGTCTGCCCAATGTGATTCTAGATCCGTTAGGCTTGGTGTGGACGTGTATACGGTGTTACGATAGGCTGCAAGATATTGATCGTTGATCCAGATCTAATGGTTCACAGAATTACAATCTGGGACGTAGATTTAGAATAGGACGATCCAACAGTCTGCATGTGTTTTTGAACGAAGGAGCATGGTAAGAGGCGTATACAGAATTTAATTCTTGTATAAACCATGTGGCCATGAGAAGGCCACATGGCGCTGATCGGGTGGCTGCAGGGAATTACTTCTCCCATTTCCTATTATTTTCATTTCCATTTTTTATCTTCCCCTCTCTCTCCTCGGTTTCCTTCATTCTCTCTCCTAAATCCCATAAACCCAGAACGTTAAAACAAGATGAAGATCTTCATCTTCTCCCCAATAACCCTATGAATCCTAACCCTCAAACCTTAGAATCCTAAGTTAAATTTCCAGAAAGAATACAAGATACAATCAAATACGGGCACGCATGCAAATCGATAAATTCCCTAAGCTAAGTGATTTTTAGATCTTACCTCTTCCAGAAATTCTTTACGATTTATCCCCTGGTTTTCGCGGCTAACCCTTCTTCTTTCTTTCAGGTGCTAGCGACGGTGCAACAATGGCTTCTCCGATCTACTTTTTCTCCGTCTCAATTTTCCTTTCGTTTTCTTTTCGTTATTAATTTTCACCCCCTTTTTGTAGATTTTCAGATTTTAATTTATAGAGCTTTTTAGGATTAGTCGATTTAGGAAATTAGATTAAGAGCTTTGATTGCAGATTCGATACATTTTTAATGTCTCAGTCCGATTTGATTTAGTGTTTAATAAGTTTTGATTTTGATTCAAAATGTTTCCGGATTTAGAGATTTGTTTGTAATTGTAATGAATTTTGAACGATTTTCTGTATCTTGCTTTTTAATACGAAATTATTTCTTGTTCCATCTTGATTTGAATTTTTTGTTGTTATTGATTCCGGATTTTAATGTTTTGGATTCGAATTGATTAAAGAAAAATTTTTTGTGCGAGGTGAAGGTGGCTTCGGGGGAGAAGATGAACAGGGTTAGGGTTAGTTTACTTAGTCAATTGTTTGATAAATAAATAAAAATTAAATAAATATCTGAAATTAATATTAAACAATTTAATAATTTTCTTTACTAATCATAAAGCTGTTAATATTAATAATAATAATTAATATAGTGGTAATTTTTATCATTGAAAAAGTCATTATTTTTATGTTAGTTTATTATTATTATATTAAAAATACAAAATTCTAGCCTAAAAACAAGGATATAAGCGTCCCCTTTTCTTACCAATTTTTGGCCATTTTTCATCATTAATAAATATATTTTTTTAAATTGATTAAATTTAGAAAATTAGTTTGTTTTAATTTGAAAAGGTCAAAGACCATTGTTTATTCCTTTTTTTCTTTTTTTTAAAACTTATATAACTAGAACCAATATTTTAATAAAATAAATAATTAAAAGGTAATTTATTAAATTAATCAATTAGTTAAATAACTATATGTAAGATAAATATTAAAACAAGATACTTCTATATGGGCTCTAATTCTACGGGCTAAGAAATATTTTAACAACTTACACCCCTATTTTGCATGCACCCTTTTTTGAAATGGACTTAACAATCACAAAGTTAAGCCCTTAATATTTTTATTTATACACCTTCTAAAAGTTAAATAAAAACAAACAATAATAATAATAATAATAATAATAATAATAATAGTATATTAAATAAATAGAATAAAATATAGCGTAAATTTTGGGGTATGACAGTGAGCACCCCTATATTTGTTCTTATCATAGTTCCCAACTTGATTGTATATACTTACTCTGACATGACTGATATATAATTCCTAGTTTGTGGCGAACACCCTTATGTCGCAGTTTATTTTTGTACCTTTTTGATGAATGTACTTGATATTATCACAATTTTAGTGAGTAACTTTTATTATGTCTTTGGCTACAATATGTTAAAAGTCCATGACACACAAATGTTAATATGTCATGAACTATGAGCTTTCTTTTGGAAATTGAAATATTCATGTACATACACTTTGCTTTCTCAAGAGGCATTACTAATGCATACAGTACTATTCAGCTTTAAAACGGTTGTCGTACTTTTAACAAAATTATATGATGTAGTTCCATTTGATGTGTTATAGCCGACTTCCCATTTAATTTAGTGTGTGTTTGTTTTAAATATACTTGATTTTGTTTTTTTATATAAAAAAACATGAAGTTACACCATCGGAATCCTCCCTCACGGTAACGACCTCTTGTTCATCACTGTCCAACACGGTAATTGGGATGTCAAGCAAGTCTTGATAAACCCCAAAAACTCATCTGACATCCTATTCTATAACACATTATAGAAACTCCAACTTGATCCCAACAACATCCAAGCGTTCCTAGATTTGTTAGTAGGATTGTCAAATGAACAAGTGCAAGTGAGGGTCGTGTAACCCTAGAGACAGCTTGTAGCATATGATCAGACTCCAAGGCGATTTAAGTTAACTACCTCATAGTGGGCACTTTAATACCATATACATCATCTTTGGCAGACACGTTATTAATGCGTTAGAGGAGGTTATTTCCTCCTATTACTTGGTTTTGAAATACTCGTTTCTTAATGGGTGAGTCGCAGCATTTTGAGGAGACCAATAAAGCGCCCACAAATGTTATTAGGGCCCTCTGGCTAGAGCTATCAAAATGGGTCAACCCATATGGGTCGGCCCGCCAGGCCCAAAAGTCATTGAACTTGAGCCTTAAAATTAGAGGTAATGTTTTTCAGGGCTTTTTAGCCTAGCCTTAAAAAGCACGTTACATATTATGGCTAGCCAATATGGGTTGTGGGTAGCCCAATTAGGTCGGCATAGTTATAAATTTTAAAAGATATATATTATTATTTACATTGTTTACTCCAAAATAGCACATTGACTTTTCTCTCCTCACTAAATTTTATCTCTACTCTATTCAATCTTTCGCTTTTAAATATTATACTTTAATATAATTAACATTCTTGCATCGCGTTATATTAGTTTTTCTCTTATGTTAAATATTCAAGTATTATTTTATACAATTTAGACATATATTGTATTTAAAAACATATTATAGTATTGATAAGAGATAACATAGTACTTAAAAATGTATTATGTATAAAGTAATATAATTTTTAATTTTATTTATAATAAATATTATGGAGTTTTTATTTTAATTTGTTTAAAAAAAAAGTCTGTTTATGGTCGAATAGTCCGAAGTCCATTTAGGGTAGGTCTCAGGTAGTAATTCTCGAGTCCATATTAAACCAGGCCTTTTTGGCCATGCCCTAAAAAGTCCATGGCCCGTCAGAGCCGGCCTGTTTAGGGCCGCATATTCCATTTTGACAGCTCTACGTATATCGATAGGAAAGGAAAAGCTATTCATTTGGAATGTCCCTTTCCCCGTAGCATTAGATGCAAATAATGATAGTTGGGAACCCAATCAGGGCGAAAAGATTAGCTATCTTGTCTGATAAGTCTTGAAAAATAGTATGTACAAAAATCCAAATTAGGCGAAAAGAATGATATATTGGGCGGTGGAACTCTGAGAGTATGACATATAGTATGTACCAAGAGAAAGCATCAAATCTTAAGTTATAATAGATTTTTTGGAGGAATTTAGCTCATCAGTTGACGAGGAGATACCCTCAAAATAGACACCACTGATCCATGATGTCTCAAATGTAAAAAAGAATGGCATAAGAATAGTATTGGAATGACCTGACAACCTACTGGTCGAACAAGCACTAAAGTTTGAATTTAAAGCTAGCAACAATCAGGCACAATACGAAGCTCTCATTGTCGGCATGGTATTCACCCTAGAACTGGGCGCTTCGAGGTTGAAGGCAAAAAATGATTCCCAGCTAGTCGCCAATTAGGTCGACCGAAAGTACCAGGCCAAAGAACCACAACTCGTAAGTTATATCTATAAGGTACGAAATCTATCAACAAGTTTTACATTTTTTGAAGTAAGACATGTTCCCAGGGAGCATAACTTTAGAGCAAACTTCATATCCAAACTCACAAGTTTGAAAAATGATGGGGTTTAATTAGACACTAATACAAGAAGCTCTTATCTCCCTAATATTGAGGAGGATGGGATCTAAACCAATAAGTCACCCCTGAGTTAAATTGGATGTTGCTCATACTATGCTACCAGCAGGAAGACAAACTCCCTCAAGATAAAATGGAAGCAGAGAAGGTTTAAAAGCGTATAGCTGCTAGAAGATACAACTCCAAGGTAATGCTGAGAGAAATGCCAGAAGGTAACCTAGTATTGAGACAAGTGATTTTGGCTGCACAATAGAGAAATTTGGAACCCAATTGGTATGGATTGTACAACATATTCTAGAAGCTCCGACGCAGAGCATACAAGCTATAAAAGTTGGATGGACAACTTGTACCCAAAACATGAAACCTTATTTGTTTAAAATATTATTACAATTAGACTATTTGTAATTTCCAGGGGGCATATCGTTGGCCTGTGTACAAACTTTTGAATGTTTATAAGCAATGAGAACATTTTTATTACACTATCATGTATGTTGGACGTTCACGGGGAGATCCTCGTAGCCTTTTAGAAAATACAACTATGTCGAACTTCCATAGAAAGATCATTGTGACCTTTTAGGCAATGCAAAAATGTTGGACTTCCACAAGAAGATTATCGTTGCCTCTCAAGACAATAAGAACGCAACAGACTTCTACAAAAAGATCTTTGTTGCCTCTTAAGACAATAAAAATATGTCGGACTTACATGGAGATTCTTGCCTCCCTTAATGGAAATATGACCATACTACCCACTAGAGGCTACCTCATCCAAATGCCTTGCCCGAGGGACTTGATGTCACCTCAGACAAGGTCAAACCGAAAGTCTTGCCCAAGGGACGCAATTGAAGTTTGATTCAAATGACTTAACTTAAATTCTTTTACGAGGATCCCATCAAACACGATCATTTAAACTCCTCACACGAGGGACTTTATGTCTCCTCAAATAAGGTGCAACCTAAAATATTGTCTAAGGGTTTGATTGAAGTCTCACCTGAGGGGCTTAACGTATCGCCTAAGGGGACGAGAATCTCAGCAGATATGCTTAACACATACATTCGTCTGGGAGACTTAGGGTCTCGTTAAAATGATGCCCCAAACGCTTTTTCGTTTAAAGTGATATATTTGTAAAAGACATATTAAAGGAGAAGGGGTTGCAACCACCTATTAGAGGTGATTCCAAGCTACCGCCTGCAAGTAGGGACTATTTCGCCCTAAGTGTTCCAAACTTACTCAGCCGTGGAAAACATGGAAAAAGACGTTTACGGTCAAAGAGAAGTTAGGGTCAACGAGTTAATTCATGTCTCCCTATGAAATAAGGAATCAACAATCCACCACTGACTAAGTTGGCGGTTATCGTTTTCAAGGAAACTCTAACTTTTATCTCTGGAACCTCTATAAATATCTCACCCCAAGCAGGAGAAAATGACATATCGTAATACACAATAAATACTCCCGAAAGCCACATAACTTATCACCTCACATGAGTTATCTCTTTCATCATCGTAAAACATCATCACATAAGATTTCTCGCCAATGATAGCCCACGCCACAATCAAAGTATTTCGTTCAAATGTTCGTCGTCTCGAATTGTAAATCTAATTTCTATTTTTTTATCGGAACAAATTTGTTAGTCACATATTCGTTGGTTGTGATTGGTGAGGGTCACTTATCCATCAAAGTGGGTTACACATCATTTTTCCATGCAACTGAATTAAAACAATGTTTTAGAAAATATTTTAAAACATAAGGATTAAAAAATGATTTTGAAAATATTTTTAAAAATGAAGGATGAGAAATGATTTTGAAAATATTCATAAGCTTGCCTTAAATATGCCGCTCTCTCAAAACTTGTGCTCAAAATTTTTATTTAATTCAAACTTGAATAATGAGATATCCTCGACATTTCAAAAAGGATGTGAAGGAGTAAAAGTAACCTTGGTGATGTAGAAAACTAAAGAAATCGAGGTTAAAAAGAACATGGTGGATTGTTTTGAAGAGAAGACAAAGAACGACATTGATTTGAAAAAATTTAGAACTTAGGTTCATCTTCTACTTTTAAAAAAATTTAATAGTTTTATAAAATGTTAATATAAAAATAACACAACCTCATTCTTTTACATAAAATACAAACCACTTTTTAAATCCACCACAATTTTACGAACACTACTAAAAGCAACTCAATACCAAACACATGCTAAATGCTTGTTCAGTAAAAATTGACCAGTGTAAACATTCGAAAGAGACCAATCATGGTGACATGATGCTGCCTAGTCCTTGATCACAGTCAGCAATGTGTTTACTTGAACCATAACTAAAGTTTATTCAAGAGAACAACCAATAGAGCATTTAAATCCATAATAAACTCCATCATATAATAATTGAAACAATAACTAACAACGTAAGAGTGATGTCTAATGTTTTCACTTTGGTTTTATGAACAATCTTAACAACTTCAATTCATTTATGCTCCTATATGACTATACTTTGATCAAAGGCATTTTATACTTTGATCAAAGGCATTTTATACTTTGATCAAAGGCATTTTCAAAAGCAGTATTACGCTCACCTAAAACATGCCGCCCTCCTAAAGCTTGTGCTCAAAATTTTTATTTGACTCAAACTTGAATAATGAGATGTCGAGATAATGAGATATGCTTGACATTTCAAAAAGGATGTGAAGCTGTAAAAGTAACCTTGGTGATGTAGAAAACTAAATAAATGAAGAAGTTAGAATAAACATGGTGGATTGTTTTGAAGAGAATACAAAGTGCGACTTGATTTGAAAAAATTTAGAATTTAGTACTTTTAAAAAATATTTAATACTTTTTTAAAAAATATTTAATACTTTTTCAACTTGTTAATATAAAAATAACACTACCTTTGTTCTTTTACATAAAATTCAATTCACTTTTTAATTTCATCAAATAACCATTATATTTAACCGATATATCCACTGCAATTTTACTAACACTACTAAATGCAACTCAATACCAAACACATGCTAAATAGTTGTTCGGTAAATATTGACCAGTGTAAACATTCAAAAGAGACCAATCAAGGTGACATGATGCTGCGTAGTCCTTGATCATAATCAGCAATGTGTTTGCTTGAACACAATGAAAATTTATACAAGATAACAAGCACGTAATGCATTTAAATCCCATAATAAACTTCATCATACAGCAATTGAAACAATAACTAATAGTGTTGTCTAATGTTTTCACTTTGGCTTTATTAACAATCTTAACAACTTCCATTCATTTATGCTCCTATATGACTAAACTTGGATCAAAAGCATTTTCAAAAGCAGCATTACGCTCAGCATTACGCTCACCCTTTCCATCGTCAAAATGATCCTCCCGAACATTGTCAGCTAACATGAGGGCAACCAACCAAAAGAGGCATGAATCAAGGGATAAAAAGGCACCACCTCCAATGAGACCAGTTTTAGCTGTGGGGCAAGCATAGTCGGCATCAAAATGCACTTTGCGTGATCGGTGAATCTGCTCCTGGATTACAGGCCATAACAGCATAGTTGCAGCCAGTCCAGATGTAAACCTAAGTAAAAACACCGATGTCTGTAAGTCCGGATTAAACAGTCCCAATTTGAATGACTGTGTGAACGACTCATATTTTAAACTCGAAAAGTCAAAAAAAAAAATTCAAATTTTATATGAAATCAAACAGACTGAATAGTTTGACTTTGGATCTCTCAAATGTAGGGAATTCAAATCAAATCTATATCAAATAAGTACTTATTTGACTTTGGATCTCTCAAATGTAGAGAACTCAAATCTATACTTATGATCATCAAATTAGTACTTATTTGACTTTGGATCTCTCAACTGTATAAAATATATACTAATGATCATCAAGTACTTATTTTACAGAACCAACAAAAAAGGATATGCTGATGCATATTCCCAGGGAGACTATGAAGTACTGACAGAAACATCGACACCTGACATGTCAACACCGGTGATAATTTGAAGCAAATATGTATCTAGAGTCGTGTGAGACACCAGACACACTTTCGTTCAGAGATGTGAGTGCTACTAAACTAGAAAAAAAGAAAATAATTGAAAAATTGAATCATAAGAATTGATAAAAGATTAAGGAGGGATGACTTACAGAGCAACATTGAAGAAAACCAGGAAAGTAGTGTGTTTAAAGAGAACCCCTTGTGGAACAGATTTTCCTTTGTAAGGGTAAAACAGAGAAAGATATCCAACCACAGTTGACGCAATCAGAAACACAATAGAGAGATAACCCAACGCAATGGTTGGATCAGATGAAAACTTGCAACTCACACCATCTTTCACAGCAACGGGTGTACCAGAAGCAGGCTACAATAAAACTAATAATTCAGAATTTCACAAACAGAATATTCAATTTCTAGGGTTTGAATGAATAACGGTAATAATAATAATAATAATACCTTCTTGTTTTCGGCTATAACTCCGAGTATGAAGGAGATGATACCAAACAACGAAACAAAAAGAGCCATTTGTTTCATGGTAACAGCCATGGCGAATCACTGCGACAGAGAACGGAAACAAACAATTTAGCGAAGAATTAGTGAATTATTTAAAAGAGTAAACACTGATTATGTATAATTAAGAAGATGAGAATGATAACCTTAGAGAAAAATTGAAATTGGATTGACGAAAGGGGTTTGTGACTTTTTTGCGTTATCTTGATTCGTCAAAGTGTTAATCAATATTCGGAATCACCGGTACGTTTTGTGCGGTGGAATCTATACAATGACAACTCAGCGAATGAGAAATTTTTCTTTAAATGGAGAAATATTGAGAGGGCAAGAAACGTAATAAATTAGTGCATGTGGACGGCTTAACGTCTTAAATACGGGATTTCGATTATAAATTTAGAAGTTTAGAAATTTCTATATATATGGAAGGTATCTTTATTAATCAATTTTCTATATTTCAGTTGTTTTCTGTTTTTTTATTCGAAAAGTAAAACTAATTTCTGTTTGGGGATTTAAAACTTTAAAATTATTAAAAATCAATGCTAACTAGTCTTTCTCTCCGTGCCATGCGACGCACGGAAGAGTGATGCATAATTTTATGAAAAACTAGTACTTCCATCATTTTACATAAATTAAAAAAAAGTAGTTAAAAATAAGAAAGAAAATATTATTTTTACTCTAATATTTTTATTATGTATTGGAAATGATAAAGTTTTTATTAATTAGAAGATAAAATTGGAAAAGTGTATTAAAAATTAAAACGGATCATTCATTTTGGGACATTATTTTATTCTAAATGAGACACTTGTAGAACGGGTTCTGCTAGGACACGCACATTTTTTCACAGATTTAAATTGTTGTTTATACAATAATTAATATCAGCAAGAAATTAATTTTTCAAGTTATAAATCAATTTGATCAAAAGTAGATTTTTTTTTTTTTTGTTTTTAAAAACATATTGGTAGTATTTATTAATTGTGTATAAAAATAAAATGGAAAAAATTGTAAAATTAAAAATGGAATTTGATTGGAAAAAAATGTTGAATATAGAAAAAAAATATTAGACGGAAAAAAATAAAAATAAAAATAAAGAATAGTAAAAAAAATCCAAAAAAATAAATGACATTGCAATTTGTAAAAAGGAAATTCAAACATTAGTGGATACCGTTCATTCAAACATTGTAAAAAGGAAATTGTAAAAATAACTGATGGGTATGTTTAAATGTGAGGAAAAGTTTAAATATATGAAAAATGATTTGTTTAATTTTAAAAAAAATATCAAAAGAAAATTTATTGAGGAAATTTATAAAAAAAAGGAATAAAAGTTATAATTAGATAATTGAGACAAAATTTTAAAAAATGTATTTAACATATAATTAAGCACTAAAAAATAAAATTGAGATATAACAAAGTGTTTGACATTCTTTAATTGTTTATTGACAGGATGTCTATTTCATCAACAATTTTTATAACATAGATATATAGATATGTACTCTTCGCGACTAACAATATAAAACATGGGTACTTTAAACAATAAATATGTTCTGGTCTGGGCCGAGCAGGCCCAACCCTTGATTACCAGCCGAGCAGGCCCACTTCCCTTAGGCCCAATTACTGGACAACAGATAGGGGCTGCCCGTCGCGAGGACCCTGGCCGAGCAGGCCCAAACTTTTGGGCCCACTTACTAGATAACCGTCAAGGAGTTATCCACGCACGAAGATCACGCGTCACGTCCTAGCGAAGGATTCGGTCAACCATCTCCGAACCCTACGCTATGTGCATCCAGAACGTGAGTCTCCTGCTGACTCAGCCCTAGCATGAGACGTTCTGGCAGTTCCCTAGCACGTGGGCCTCCAGTTAGATTTGGCCCAATTAGGGAACCTTGGCCCAGCGCTGGGGGCTATAAATACCCTCTTTCACTAGAGGGTCAGGTATTCTATTCTTAACTCTAAACCTCATTCTCTAATAGCTACTGACTTAAGCATCGGAGAACCTTGCAGGTACCCCCCCATCCTGCCCCTCAAGCCAGATATTGCGCCTTGACGATTCTTCTGATCAGGTACGATCAGTGGCGCCGTCTGTGGGAACCTTGCTCCCCCTTCTTTAACAAAGATCAAAGCATAACCTTTCACCATCGTCATGGCCAACAACAACACACCTAGTCCTGATCCCTTTGTCCTGGAACAACTGATTGAAGATTCCAGTCGCGAACTGACGAATCGCCGTCGGCAGGAACGTGCTTTTGCCGGACAGAGGCAACAGATTCAGCACATTCAACATGTGCACGGCCTTCAACAAATCCAGAACGTCGAACAAACCCATCCTGAAGGACAGGTTTAGAACGGGGAAGACGGGCAGACCCGGCCCCAGACTGAACCAGACCAGCTCCAAGTGGTGAATGAAACTGATACCCGAGACGGGCAACACGCTTCCTCGTTCACCCACACCTCTGACAGACGAAGAAGCCGTAGCCCGGACGAGGAGGAACAGATCAACATTCCCGAGGGCGCTGATCCGACTGCCATTCTCCTACTCAAAGAGCTGCAGAAGACCAACCGCCTCATCCGCCAACAGGGCGACCGCATCCACGACCTGGAAAGGAAGCGACGATATCGCTCCCCCCAACGGAGACGCCATCGGTCACGTTCCTATTCCTCTTCGCGGTCTCCCCCGAGGAGAAGTCGCAAGCGCAATCCATCTAGGTCTCGCTCCCCCTCGAGGAGAAACCGGCGCCAACGGTCTTATTCCCGCTCTCCACCTCGAAAGACTCGGAAGAATCAGAAACCTGAAACCACTGAAGCCAAGAGTCTCTCACCCGAGCAGGAACACCGAGGCCCCTCCAAAGCCGTGCAGAAAGTCCGCGAGCATTCTCCAAAAGACAACCGCAAAATCTCGGGCAAAGCACGCACTAAGCCCCAGCGGGGCAGACATTCAAACTCCCCTGAACCCAGCGACGAAGAGGATTTCCGCAGTCCCTTGTCCGAGCAAATCCGGCGTGTTCGTCTTCCCTGGGGGATGGAAAAACCACCAGCCTTGGACCACTATGACGGGACGACCGACCCCGATGACCACATAAGGAGCATCGAAGCCGTCATGGACTACCATGTGGTACGAGGATCCATCAAATGCCGCATCTTTCCAACCACACTAAGGAAAGGCGCGATGAATTGGTACAGGAATCTGCCCCCTAACTCCATCCACTCCTGGACTGAACTGAAGGATCTTTTCCTAAGCCACTTCACCGCGTCTCGTCGGCAACCGAAATCAGAAGCAAATCTTGAGGCAGTAATCCAAGGTACCAACGAATCTTTGAGAGACTACCTCGACAGGTTCAACAAAGAAGCTGTCCAAGTGCAGACCGCGGACTACATGAAGAGGTACCTACTCGAACGAGGGCTCCTCCCCGGAAGCGACTTCAAAAAGGCCATCAAGATTGAGGAGGTCCACTCCATGAACGCCCTCCTTCGCAAGGCTCAGGCCTTCATCAGATATGAGGAGGCAGAGGCTGCGACCACGAGAGCGTCACGGGACAACGACGCCGCTCGCAGTTCCAACCATGAGCCCTCAACTTCGAGGCGCGGGCACGAGAGGAGGAAAGACGACAGGTCTCTCGACACCAAAGAACGCCGGGGACCTTCTGGTCGTTTCAACGAATATACCCCGCTGAACGCCTCACGGGAAAGGATCATAGCCGAATGCCAAAACACTGACTTCAAAAAGTCAAACATCAGACCCCCGAAGTCAAACCCCGCGAGGCCAGGAACCGACAAGTCCAAGTACTGCAAATACCACTGGAGCCATGGACATATGACCGAGGATTGCATTCACCTCAAGGACGCTATTGAAACACTGATCAAGGAAGGTCGCCTTTCAAAATACACACAGAAAGGGGAACCTTCCCGAAGGGACGACCACAGAAACTCTGACGAAGGGAATTCGCCGGACAACAGGCCCCTACAAGTAGCCCTGTCAGTGACCCGACCTGAAGATTTCATACCATCGGTCGGGGCACCTGCCGCACTCAGCAAATGGGAAGGATTCCCATTCGCCATGGTCGTCTCCAACGGCGGAGATCCGGGCTCTCTCACCATCAGTTCAGTGAAGAGAAAGTTCGATGAGCTGCTCAGCGCCAACGCAGACCTCGGCCCCACACTGAGAAAGTTCCGAGGGAAATCTGAACCAATCACCTTCTACCTGGAAGAACTACCCGGCGGAGCTCCAAACGCCACGATTCCTCTGCTCGTCCGAGCAAGAATGGCGAACTTCGATGTTCGACGGGTCCTAGTCGATGAAGGCAGCTCGGTCGACATCATGTACTCCCATCTCTTCCGGACACTCCAGTTGGACGACTCACACCTCACTCCCTACGTGGGTTCAGACCTTCAAGGCTTCAACGGAGCTACCACCAAACCATGGGGTTATGTCGAGCTGATTGTCACCTTCGGAGAAGGGGAGGCTTCCAGGCAAGTCAAAACTAGGTTCTTGGTGATCGACTGCAAAACCCTGTACAACTGCATCATCGGACGCCCCACTCTGGCCGAACTGACCGTCGTACCCTCCACTGTCCACCTGAAGATGAAGTTCTACACGAGGACCGGGCGAGTGGCCACCATCAACGCCGATATTGAAGCAGCCAGAAGAATCTTCGACGCCTCCGTCAAAGGATTAGAACTGATCGCTCCGCCGACCAGCTCCAACAAAAAGCCAAGGGCCGAAGACAAGCATCCTCGAGGAGACCAGCATCAGACAACCAACGTCAGCTCAGTCGACCTGGACGCCCGGTTTGCAGAAGAAGAACAAAAGACTGGGGAAGAGTCGAGGTCGAAGTCACCTCACCCCTTCCGACCAGTTTCGGACGGAGATTTCGAGCTGGTCCCCTTGGGCGAAAACCCTGACAAAGCAGTGAAAATCGGCAAAGGGATCCCAGACCTTCCGAGGAAGCAGCTCATAGCCTGCCTTCGAGCCAATGCTGATTTGTTCGCCTGGAGCGCCGCGGAGATGCCCGGACTCGACTCTGAGGTCGCCTGCCACCACCTCTCCATCAATCCAGCCGCAAAGGCCGTAGTTCAACGTAGGCGTCGACAGTCTCCCGAGAAAGCGGAGGCTGCCGAGAAAGCTGTAAAAGACCTCTTAGAGGCAAATTTTATTTCCGAGGCCAAGTATTCAACTTGGCTCTCAAACATTGTACTTGTTAAGAAATCTAATGGAAAATTGAGAATGTGTGTTGATTATACTGATGTTAACCGGGCATGTCCAAAAGACGCCTATCCGTTACCAAACATTGATAGACTGGTCGACAACTCGGTCGGCTATAAATTATTATCTTTTATGGATGCTTATTCAGGTTACAACCAGATCCCGATGGCGAGGAGCGACAAGCAGTACACGGCGTTCATGACCGAGTCGAGCAATTACTACTACAACGTAATGCCCTTCGGCCTCAAAAACGCGGGCTCCACGTATCAACGGATGATGAACAAAGTGTTCCGAGGGGAGATCGGCGACACCCTCGAGGTATACATGGACGATATGATCGTCAAGTCTCGGGGGGACACCGACCACACCTCCCATCTCGAGCGCGTATTCGAGCGGGCCAGATCCTGCAAGATGCGCTTCAATCCGGAGAAATGCACATTCGGCGTCCGAGCAGGAAAATTCCTCGGTTTCTATCTGACCGAACGAGGAATAGAAGCCAACCCGGATAAATGCCGAGCGTTCTCCGAGCTCCCTACTCCCAACAATAAAAAATTCATCCAAGTATTAAACGGGATGCTCACTGCGCTATCACGTTTCGTCGCGAAATCCGCCCAGCACGCCCTCCCTTTCTTTAAACTGCTACGCAAAGAAGCAGCCTTTGAGTGGTCCGAGGAGTGCGAGCAAGCACTAGCACACCTCAAACAAGTACTTTCCTCGCCACCCGTCCTTTCTCGACCCGACGACAACGAGCCCCTGTACCTTTACCTGACCGTCTCAAACGAGGCAGTCAGCGCGGCTTTGATCCGAGAAACCGTAGACGGGCAAAAACTTGTGTATTTTACCAGCAAAGCCCTACAGGGACCCGAGGTACGATACCAACAGATCGAGAAAGTCGCCATGGCCCTAGTAATAGCGGCCAGGAGGCTACGATACTACTTCCTCGCTCACACAATCTTCGTTCGGACGGATCAACCCATCAAACAACTCCTCAGCCGACCAGACATGGCCGGCAGAATGTTAAGATGGTCCCTCGAGCTTTCGGAATTCGACCTACAATATGAGAGCAGGAAGGCGTTAAAAGCTCAGGCGCTGGCGGACTTCGTAGCCGAAATGACCTCTATCGCCGACTCACCCAACGGAACTAAAGACAAGTGGACCATCTACGTAGATGGCGCCTCAAGCAGCTCGGGCAGCGGGGCTGGCATTATCTTGGAAAACGGCGAAGGTCTTATCATAGAAGTATCTTTAGTCCTCTCCTTCAACACGTCGAACAACCAGGCCGAGTATGAAGCCCTCCTCGCGGGACTGAGACTCGCCGAGGACATAGGGGCACGAAAGGTCAAGATCTACACTGATTCCCAACTCGTCGCATCTCATATCAGCGGCGAGTACCAAGCCAAAAACGACGTACTCGCCGAATATCTCGCGCTCGTCAAAGATAAGATGAAAAAATTCGCCAAAGCGTAAGTTGAGCATATCCCCCGAGAACATAACTCGCGCGCCGACATACTGTCCAAACTTGCGAGCACGAGAAAGAAAGGGGGAAACAAATCGGTTATCCAAGAAATTCTGCCCAGGCCAAGTGTAGGCGAAAATGCGCGAGCTCCACAGATATTCGCCATCGGGGACGACCAATGCTGGATGACCCCAGTGTACAACTTCCTCACAAAAGACGAGCTCCCCGCCGACGCGAAAGAAGCCTCAACAATTAAGAGACGAGCGTGCTCATACACTATCCTCGAAAACAAGCTATACCGACGAGGTTTCTCCATCCCCCTCCTTAAATGCATCGACGCCTCGCAAGCACTAGAGGTACTCCATGAACTCCATGATGGAATCAACGGCCAGCACCTCGGTGGACGGTCACTAGCTAGGAAAGCCCTCAGAGTCGGCTATTATTGGCCGACCATGCAGCAGGACGCCAAAGAGTACGTCAAGAAATGCGACAAATGCCAGCGTCACGCCGACAGGCACCTGGCACCACCGAACGAGCTCAAATCTCTCTCCTCACCTTGGCCTTTCTCTACATGGGGAATGGACCTCCTCGGACCTTTCCCGTCGGCTCCTACCAAAACAAATACCTGGTGGTCGCTGTAGATTACTTCACAAAATGGATAGAAGCTGAAGCGCTCGCTAAAATCACATCCCAAAACGTACTCCGATTTTACAAGAGGAACATACTCGCTCGATTCGGGGTACCACAGGCGATAATAACCGACAACGGCACCTAGTTCACGGACAGAAAATTCCAGGAATTCGTGGCCAAACTCGGGACAAAGCAGCACTTCACTTCAGTCGAGCACCCCTAAACCAACGGACAGGCCGAAGCCGCCAACCGGGTCATCCTCCGTGGATTGAAGAGAAGGCTGGGCGAAGCGAAAAAAGCTTGGGTCGAAGAGCTACACAGCGTCCTCTGGGCATACAGGACGACCCCGCATTCAACCACGGGCGAAACACCATTCAGGCTAACCTATGGCACAGAAGCCGTGATCCCCGTGGAGATCCGAGAACCGTCTCGTCGGACTGAGTCACCTCTCGAGGAAGAGCTCAACGACGAAGCCATGAGAGAAGAGCTCGACATGGTCGAGGAGATCCGAACAGGATCCTCCCTGCGAGAAGCGAAATTGAAACAACAAATAGCGTTAAGACATGACACCAAAGTTATCAAGCGCTCCTTCGAAGTCGGAGACTTAGTGCTCCGTAGGAACATGAAAGATTCACGCGAAGGCAAACTAGCCCCAAACTGGGAGGGTCCGTACCGAGTGTACGATAAAACCGGAAACGGTGCGTATTACCTCGAGAACCTTCTCGGAGAAAAACTAGCTCGACCTTGGAATGCTGAAAAACTCAGACGCTACTACAGTTAGAGAACAACCTAACGCTACCTGGCCGCTCGTGACGAACACGAGGAAAATCTGGACGAGGACTCGCGCCATGGTACAAGTGCGTATGCTCCACGACAGCTTCAGTCGAATAACCCTACTAGGAGGCAAAGCCGACTACGCGGCGGGCCTTACACACAGACCCTCCGCGGAAGTACCTGCACGGCAGAACCCCAGCTCGCGATGGGATCGTTCACGCCGCGAGCACCTGGCCCCGACCGCGGCCTCGAGCTCGCTTATAGCGCACACCTGCTCTGCGCACCCGGACCGTTCCCCACACGCCCGGGCCATAAACCTCGGTCGAGCACAAACATAATTCGAGCATAAACACAAAACATACATCAGATAAGCACAAATAAACATTGGAGCATAAAACGGAATATTAAAAACCGACCAAATTGGCCGAAGATATCCAAATATTACAAAAATTATCCGGGCATCGCCCAACTAGCTACCTTGGCACGCAGGCCACAAAATGTTGGCACGCAGGCCATAAAACATCGGCACGCAGGCCATAATAATAAAAGACTGGTCAAACATCGCCATCTTCGTCCTCGGCACCGTCGTCCTCGCCCTGGGGTTCCTCCTCATCTTCCCAGTCCTCGAACTCCGGGTTTGGTTCAATTCGCCCGTCCACAACCTTATGGTATGGACCAATGCCCTTCGTCACCAAACGCGGGTTGAGGACTTTCAGCTGATCCACCGCAGCTTTAAAACCGACCCCCAAGGTAGCGACACAGTCGATCTCCAGCTCCTTCACCTTGCCCAGAAGCTGAGAACGCGTCACCAAAGCTTTCTCGTCCTCATCTTCCTCGGCTGCAGGGAGATGAGCCCTCTCCAACTCAGCAATTCTCTCGCGGAGCCTTTTTCCCTCGGCCTCCAGGTCCGCAACCTTGTTACGCTCTTTAACGAGATCCTCCACTATGCCGCTCTGGACCTCATACTTGTCCTTGTACTGTTCGAACTCGTGCTCCAGCTCATCGTACTTGATTTGGAGAGCATCATAGTCCTTCTGAGGACAGACTTTCTGAGCGTTAAGAGCCAAGGCCAAGGCGGCCACCCTCATCATCCCTTCGAGGTCCTCGGACAAATCCTTGTCTCGAGCCACCCTGTCCCGCTTGACGATGTGCCTCACCTCCTCGCGCTCGAGGAGAACATTTTTCTTTGAGAAGATCCCCCTATGCAGAGTACAAGAAGGCAGCACAATGTCCTCCTCGGAGGGGTTGTCAATGATAAGAGGACGAAGCTCCCCGGTCCCGTCATTCTTTTGTTTCTTTCCGGCTGGATAACCACGCGAGCTCGTCCCGACTGACGAAGGAGAGCCACTGTCAGGGACACTCGCGGCAGCGGCCTTGACCTCCTCGACCCGCGATCGTTTCCCAGCCACTTTGGCGGCCCCCTTATTCTTGGCCCGCATCTTCGTAACTTTGTCGTGCAAGTCGGCCATTTTTCCTGCAAAATAAAGAGTTAGAACCAAAAAGGTGTTGTTTGAACAAATAATAGTTATCTCACCTAACAAAATCATAGCGTCCCCGTAACTTCCGCACTCGAGGACAGCTTTGGTGTTGATGTACATATTGCCGGTCTAAACCCGTCCACAAAAGAAGCGAGCCGCTGATACCCCCCTGTATCGCGCTCGTTGAGATCCTCGTCCCGGAAGATGTAATAGTCAGTCCCACGCTCGAAATGGTCAGGTTGCCACTCTAACGGGAACCGAGCAGCTGGGCCCACTGTCCTCACCTCATCCTCAATATACTCGCGCTCCTCGAACAAATGATTCTCGGCATCAGGAGTGAGCGGCTTAATTATAAAATACCGGTTCTTAAAATGCTTGACAGAGTCCTGGTAAATGGCGAACAGCTTCTTCGGCTGCTTAAACGACACCCAAATCCACTTGTCGTCCCGATCACGCAACCTCTGCAAATGAAAAATTCTGAAGAAAAGGGGCAGAGTCGCTTCGACCTCCAAGTACCCGCACACGATCTCAAAGGCCTTAAGAACGCTAAAGCGTTGGGATGAAGTTGAGACGGGCAGAGCCGCAACCAACTGAAGACACTCCGTTGCAAATGAGTGAAGGGGAGACGGAGACCAGCCTCCTTAAAGACGAACTCATACATTGCGAAACGGGGGCCGGGAAATTGCGAGCAGATCCTCTGGTGAGATTTGGGCACAAAGGCGCCCCAAGAAGGCTCCTCGTCTTGGTCAAGGTCCTCGATGACGTTAAAGGCTTCTTTGGGATGACTCGTGAAGCGCGATGCAATCATCCTCGGCTCAACGGCCACCCATTCTTCAAGTGCCCTAGGGGAGGTCTCTACGACGGGAGCGTCATCTTGCGCGCCAACAGCTTCCTCCCCATCTGAAATGTCGAAGATGACATCATCCTTGTTCTCGTCGGCCATTTACCTGAAAAGCAGAGGAAACCGTGAATTCGACTGGTCAAATCCACCCTTCCACCGCAAGTCAAGTGAAAGGGCGAGGAAAAGGGACGAGGAAAACTCCCCCAATCGTCGAATGGCCGACGAGCTAACGTGTCCTCATAACATATACGCCACACGCAGCGGAGGTCGGCAAACTCATGCCCTCACCGAGACGTGCAACCTCCACTGCTCGTGGCCTTCATGCTACTCTCTAGTAATCCTAAAAGCTGGACGTCTCATTCAAACGTTCTAGCCCCGTTCACTCAAAGCTCACTCGGCAAACGCACGAGAAAAACGATGTATCTTTTAGGCTTACTCGGCTAATTAATAAACCTTTCTCGTCACGCTCATCAATCACGCTCGCCTCACTCAAAACTAATGCATAAAACTTAAATAAAAACATGAAGGAGACGAAGAACTTACTTGGAGAAAGCGAAGAAGATATGAACGAAACGAGGAGAAGAGCAGTGAGCGGATCTTGAAGGCTTGGGAAATGTTAAGTGCTAAATGAGTGACCTCCTCACTCTTTATATAGGGAAAGAAGGCCAAAGGGTGTCATGATAGCCTAGGCAGCCTAGGAGACGCCATCATTGCCTACACCCCAAAGACGGCTCCCTCCGCGAAAAGCTGCCACGCGTCCCAAAGATCTTGAGAACTCCAAAGGACGCCGTCTACTTTCATCCCTAGAAACGGCGCAATAATGATTACAGCCTGTACAGCTGACACCTGTCAATCACGCTAATGAGTGACAACCAATAAGGTTAAAAACCAAGACAACTGGCAACCGACCTAAGCCCTTGAGGAGCCCATGATTTGGAACCGTTGCCCGTGCTCGGCTAGACCTCCTCGTTAAAGTCATCACCCTTATGAGGCTAATGACTTGGGGGGCTCCTGTTCTGGTCTGGGCCGAGTGTCGCGGGGAAAAATCGTTGTCTTTTTTCGGGATGAGACACCTGATGCCTTCTTTGGGCTCGAGTGCTCAAAAAATGATTTTTCTTTTGTACGGACCAAACTTTTTATTATTTCCAAAGTAGGAAAAGGAAAAAAGTTGCAATAACCTAAAAGTGGGGGGAGAGATCTTTGGGTAAGAGGGTTGGTTATACGAAGGGAAGGTATTAGCACCCAACGTATCTATAGTACTCTATGAAGGATAGAAAAACACTTAGAAAGGGGGGATTGAATAAGTGTGACTTTAAATCTTGGACGATAAAAATAAATTGCACAATTATTTTTATCCTGGTTCGCTGTTAACGAAGCTACTCCAGTCCACCTGTCATACCCCAAATTTTGCCCTAAAGCTTTTTCATTTAATTCATTTGCATTAACACCGATCAATTCGACTACATCCAAAATAAGTTTTGTCTCCGCACATTGCATTTCAAATCAGCATGAAATTTGCTATTAGTTTCTCATTATTTCAATTAGTAAATCATTTTAAGTTTTGCATAATTTTACTAAAATTTGCATCTTAATTCATTCATAGTACCTCATATACATCATTTCGCATTTAAATTAAAGAGTTGAATTTGCAATGTCATTTAATCGACAAGTTAACTATTTTATAATTGTATTTTTGTTATTATTATTATTATTATTATTATTATTATAATCATGACATATTTTATTCTTTTTACTTCACTTTGCATTCATTTTACTAGAATATACATTTTTTTTTGTCACATTTTTAGGTCTAGGTCCATTTTCTTTAATAGTTATCCATTAAATAAAAAAAAAATCAAATTCATTTACACTATCCACCATAGCTAATTACACACATGAGTACATCATGAAAAGACAAACAAATTGAACTCCCATGCCGCAACGGTCTTCTTTATCATCTTCACATCTCACCATCATCCAGCTTGCACAAAACAACAAAAACCATGCTGTCCCATGTGGTCCAAAATGCTGCTCCACCACTGACCTTGCTGTATCATAAACGATCAAAACATTGCACCAAAATAGGCAAATACAAACCTGCATCAAAAAGCAACATAACAGAGCATCAAAAGTGTTCAAATTCACCAAGTTTTCCCCCTCAAAGTCTCATCAAAAACCCTAATCTCCTCTCTATATAAACAGCCTCATTCTTCAGCAATAAAGGAGCCACACGAAAAAACACCAAACCTCTGCCAAAGTTCCTCTAACCTTACAACATCAACATTCAACCACCAACTCTCAGCCCTCACGAACCAACTCAGAGCACTCTGAAGCTCACACACAAAACCAGTAAACAACCTCACCACATTCAAACACTCATACACCATAGTTCAACTTCCACAACATACTCACTCACCTTTCAACCATCTCACTGCAACCTGTACCCTCATACCTTCATAAACTCAACCAACCAATTCATATACGATTCACTCATCACCCACACAACCCTCACTCGTTCAAACTTTCACCTCATTTTAGAACCTTCAAACTCACGTCCTAACACCACACTCACCCTCGAAACCGTGACACTCCATACTCACGAGCAACAACAACAGTGTTCGCAAAAGAAATCGCGAAGAAGAGGAAGACGTAGGGTAGAGCAATCTGAGACAAAGTCAGAAGCAAACAACATACCTGGTTTTAATCCTTTCTTTCTTCATTTTGATGTTGTTGATTTTGCACATTTATTTTCAGTTTTCCATCATATACTGTAAGAACCTCTGAATTAGTGGATCTGGGTTTATATTGGGATTGATTGGGGTTGAGGGTATTTTGTTGTTTGTTTTTGCTTTATCGTGAGAATACAGAAGAGAGATCGAGAGAGATTTTAGGTATGTTATTGTTTCATGAATCGAGAGTGCGAGAAATCGAGAGAGAGCCATAGCGTAAGCCATAATCGAGAGCGAGCGAGAACGAGAGAGATCGTGAGAGAATCAAAAGAGTGAGAGCGATATTGTTGTTATTTTCACAGCGAGAGGCGAAAGTGATTCGGAAAGAGTTCCGAATGGTATTCAAATGCCAGAATGAAGCGTGTTTACCCTTTCTTTTTCCAGAAAAATAATTAAGCGGTCTAGAAGATAATCCTTAGTTTTTTTTAGTGTTTAAAATTCATCTTAGGCTTCATACTGGGTCGACTCAGTTTTCTTCTTGAACCAACACCACACACCCTGCGTTGAGTACACCCCCAGCCCCATGTTTGTCTTGTCGGTGGGCTTTTGCTTGTTGGCCCTAACAGCTTCAATAATTTCACCATTACCTTTTATTTTAATTTTAACTTTTTGAATATAAAACTTCAAAACAATTTTCACTCAATAAGACATTCGATCCAATATCGAGTTCATTTTCATTTCAAATAAAACTTCTCGATTCAATGTCGAGTCCATTTCAAAACTTCTCACAAGAAACTTCAAAAAAAATCAATTCAAACTTGTCACTTCTTTTTCGCCCAAGAGCGAAGCCTTCCTTTTGCCCAAGTGCAAAGTTCACCCACGTGTGAATCTCATTCCAAAATTTGTCTTTTCCGCCCAAGTGCGATTAGACCCATTTCATAAACCCTAAAACGCTTGATCCAACGTCAAGTTTGTTAATCTTTTTTTAATTTAATCAAAGTGATTAAGTGACAAGGGGTGCACACCTCTTGAATACCTTTGATCCTTTGAATCAAACTTAAAAATCTTTCTTAATTAAATCAAAGTGATTAAGTGACAAGGGGTGCACACCTCTTGAATACCTTTGATTCTTTGAATCAAACCATAAAAATTATTTCTTAATTAAATCAAAGTGATTAAGTGACAAAAATGAACACCTCTTGAATACCTTGATCCTTTGAATCAAAACACTTTAATCAAACCAAGAGGTTAAGTGACAAGGGGTGGACACCTTTTGAACACCTTGATCTTTTGAATTAAAATACACTAATCAAATCAAAGTGATCAAGTGACAAGAAGTGCACACCTCTTGAATACCTTGATCCTTTGAATCAAAACACATTAATCAAATCAATAGATCAAGTGACAAGAAGTGAACACCTCTTGAATACCTTGATCTTTTGAATAAAATACATTAATCAAATCAATAGATCAAGTGACAAGAAGTGAACACCTCTTGAATACCTTGATCTTTTGAATAAAAATACATTAATAAAACTTGGACAACAAGTGACAATGGGACTCGCTCCTGTTGAATACCTTGGGTAAAGGACGCGCTAGGTGAACACCTTGCTCAAATACTTTACTAAACGTCCGCAAACATCCATCATAACATAAAAAACAAATCTCGTAGTTCCTTCCGAACTACATTCGCTCTGATTCTTCCATCGAAGATATGTAGGCACAAGACTCAATTGTCTTGGCGAGCACACTAATAAAAAATATAATTTCGTAGTCTCGAACTACGATTGCTCTGACTTTCCCCATTGGGAATACGTAGGCACAAGACACAAACGTCTTGGCGAGCATAATAAAAAAAAACCTTTTCTTTTTCCTCCATAATTAAAAAAACCAAACATATGTTCTTTCTCTTCATTAAATAAACGTAGACTTAAGCTAACTCTCGATTTCAAAACAACTAAATGGGTCCCATCGAGTACGATGGAAGTAAGGGGTGCTAATACCTTCCCCTTGCTTAACCGACTCCCGAACCCAATTTTGGTTACGAAGACCAACTTGTTCATTGTATTCATTTCCCAAGGGTTTTATCAATATTTTCCCTTTCCCATTGGAATAAATAAAATTTGGTGGCGACTCTGTTTGTTACAATTTCGTGGCGATCATTTTTTGACCCGCGACAGCTGGCGACCCTGCTGGGGATAATGGTATGTCCACCCTAATTTAGTTGTTGTTTATTTCATTTGTTAGCTTTGTCTACTTTTCTTATTTCATGTATACATTTCCTTTAGCTTTCTTATTCACTTGTGGGATTTGGGAGTATTACTTTTTGAGTGAAGCTCTCAACCTGAGCTTGGAAAAACAAGAGAGAAACATAAGTTAGGAGGTGGTTGTGTAGTGCTAGTCCCCAAGGTGAACACCTTGAATGGCTAATACGAAAACCCCACTTGGAGGAGACTTATTCATGAAATTTGTCATAAGATGGCTAGCCCATCGCATGACGAAAATCTGATTTCGTCGTTAACTCCAAGGACCGTTAGAACCTGTTCCATCTGTGGTGATGTAGACATCTCTACTATCAAAAATATTAGAGCCATCATGTGAGGGGATCTTTGGGTAAAATAACTTTGAACTATCCCATCATAAGGAGCCTTCCTCATTAGGTTGTGTTTTTCCATATTACATCCATCTATTTTATTGCATCGTATTGCATTTCATAATGTATGTATGCCATTGCGTCTCATAAGAATCACTCTTGCATAAACAATCATCATGCATTTGCATTCATTAAACATGCATTTCCCAGAATCCAGTATTCATACCTTTCATCCTCCAACACAATTTACAAGGCAAGTTTGATTACCCGACACTGTATTGGACTTAAAGCATGTCTCAGAAAATGTTGAGTGAACTCCAAAGAGACAAGAAATGAATTCAGAAGATCCGTGGTCAATATCATGGAAATGCTTCAAAGCATTAAACACCAAGAAGGGTCAACCTCGACACACTATGTGGTTAACAACCCCATGCCCTGAAAAGTGCCAAGACACTGGGAACATGCCTAAAAGCCAATTATCAAACGAGAAAGTTCATCCTTGTTTGGATTGTGCTGTATTGCATTTGATTTTGTCATCCTTAATCGTAATTTTAATGAAATGAGCATTGCATTTGTTTTGAATCAATCATAACATGTCCTCTTACTTTATTTTCTTGCCACTTACACAAAATCGAAAATTCAAAAAAAAATATTTTGCTTTTTTTCCCATTTCATTTTCTTTATCAGTTTTCTTGTCTAAGCAAATATTAGAGGGAGGATGACGAAAAACGAATACCCAATTTGCATCAGTGTGCTTTCAATTAAAACTTTGTTAATGATGTACAGGCATTGCTTCAAATCCCCAAACACTGGAGATATAAGGAAGATAATCCCTCGTTAACCCCTTTGAGCCTTAGAAGTAGGTGTTTTCTTTCTGCACGAAATCAAAAACCTTAATCAAAACCTGGGGCAGGGTAGTTGTTCAGTTAAAATGACTAACCATGTGATTTCCAAGAGAATCATTTCATGGGAACCATTCCTGATTAAAGAGTCAATTGTATCCTCTCTTCGTACACAATGTCGAAGTAGTAGTGAACATCCAAAGCTTACAAGAGTTGTTTCCCTTGGAACATCAATATGGCAGTCACAACTCTCAAATTCTCATATTATTAAACAAGAGTTACACAAGTTGTTCCCAAAAAAACAAAAAAACAAAAATCAAAGAAAATCCCGCTAAGTCAAAACCTAAAAAGGAGACTTAGGCAAAAATATTAGGGATACAAAAGTCAAAATAAAAAGAGATAAAAAGATCATAGTCAAAAGAAAAGCAAGAACAAACTTGTGTGACTTCCAAAGAAGAATAGGTGACTGCCACTTTAGAATCCATTGGTTCTCAAGCATCAGTCGTAGTCCTTCTTGGAAATTGAATACATGAGTCAGTTAACTGAACTTAGGACTGGAGTACATCACGAAGAATGGGTGGGTTAAAATCAAAATTTGAGCCTGTATCCTTTGTTTCTTAAACCGTGAACCTGACCAAGTTACAACCTTCAAAAGTCCTAATTGAAGCAAGGTTTCTTTTGAAAGCATACTAAAGCAAGGTTGCGTTAACCTGACTCCTAATTGTTTGCTAAATCATTTGTTTTGATACCACGCTATCACATCATCTTTCACATCTTGAATTTTAAACTTTCATCCTCATCAAGATTTATTCATCGTATACCACAGTTTCATTTCAATAAATGATTTGTTTTCAAAACTTGCATGCACGTCGCATTAAAATTGCCATTTTGAATAAAATAGTTTCATTTGTAATATCAGCACTTTCCATTAAGGAAGTTCCAACAATGAAATCGTTCAAAGAGCCTAAAAGTGGCACCATCAAGATCACGTCACTTCAGAAGTCCATCATTCAGGGGCATCTCGTTTCTAAGTTCCCAAGGACTGGGGCAATTCATTTCAAAGTTCCCAAGGACTGGGGCAAGTCATCTCAGGATCATCAGTTTGAATCCAGCTTTGTTGAAGCAAATTTCTCCACAGACTCAGCATTCTGGGGAAAAATCAAGGCCAAGACCTTTCCTTCAAACAGTCCAAGCAGACTATACCATATCAAGCAGTACTCAAATTCTGAATCAGTGTCGGGAATCATGCTGGCACAAACCTCCTACCAAGACCTTTTCCATCTCAAAAAAAAAAAAAATCATTGCCCTCCACTGGGGCATCCCTTCAAATATTCCAAACCATAAATTTAATTCATAGCATGCATTCATCAATCATGCATATCATTCATGGGGCAACCTCCCACGATATCAAATCAAAATTTCCATCTTGCTTGGTCTTTTCCATTGAAAAACCAAGCCTGGTCCGCCATGGATACCCAAAAAATCACTGCCCCTTGGCACCCCATCCAGTAAATTCATTACCTGCATTGATCAATTGTCATATGCATCATGTGCATCAATTTGCACAAAAGAAAGACAAAAATGTCGCATACATCAGCACAAAGCATGCATAGGGGATCATTATCTTCCTGTTAACTTGAGTCAACCCATTGGTTGAAATCAATCGTCAAATCTCCTTGTCATTTTAATCAACTCATTGGTTGAAAATAATCCTTCTCTTGTTGTCAGCCCATTGGTTGAAATTTATCGTTTACCTGCATTAACTCATTGGTTGATGTTGGCGTTTCCTGTTTTTAATCGTACTCAACTCATTGGTTGAAAACGGTGTGTCGACTTTCATCAGCTCATTGGTTGATGTTAGTTATGTCTTTTTTCAACTCATTGGTTGATAACGAATTGTTGTTTACCTGCATTAACTCATTGGTTGATGTTGGCGTTTCCTGTTTTAAATCGTACTCAACTCATTGGTTGTGCACGATGTGTCAACTTTCATCAGCTCATTGGTTGATGTTAGTTATGTCTTTTTTCAACTCATTGGTTGATAACGAATTGTTGTTTACCTGCATTAACTCATTGGTTGATGTTGGCGTTTCCTGTTTTAAATCGTACTCAACTCATTGGTTGTGCACGATGTGTCAACTTTCATCAGCTCATTGGTTGATGTTAGTTATGTCTTTTTTCAACTCATTGGTTGATAATGAATTGTTGTTTACCTTCATCTACTCGTTGGTTGATGTTGGCGTCTATCTGTCTTAAATCGTACTCAACTCATTGGTTGTGCACGATGTGTCAACTTTCATCAGCTCATTGGTTGATGTTAGTTATGTCTTTTTTCAACTCATTGGTTGATAATGAATTGTTGTTTACCTTCATCTACTCGTTGGTTGATGTTGGCGTCTATCTGTCTTAAATCGTACTCAACTCATTGGTTGTGGACGATGTGTCGACTTTCATCAGCTCATTGGTTGATGTTAGTTATGTCTTTTTTTCAACTCATTGGTTGATAACGAATTGTTGTTTACCTTCATCTGCTCATTGGTTGATGTTGGCGTTTATCTGTTTTAAAATCATACTCAACTCATTGGTTGTGGACAACGTGTCGACTTTCATCAGCTTAGTGGATGATGTCAGTTATGTCTTTTAAAGTCAACTCATTGGTTGATACCGAATTTTTTACCTACATTAGCTCATTGGTCGATGTTGGTTGTTTCCTTGTTTTAATCAAATCAACTCATTGGTTGAGAACGATTTTTGGCACCATTGCCTTTCCCCATCAGGTCTTCCCATTGGAACTCCTTAACCAATCATTTCAATCCCCGCAGATTTACTTTCAGTTATCATATCCTCAGCAAGAATTCATGCATTCATTCATTCATAACATATCATCGCATCAAACGGCAAAATTCAGGTCTGTCGATATTTAATTTTCTTCAGCCAGTGATATCATGAAGACTAAGGTCATTCAAGCTATCAGGCTAAAGATAATTAAATAGGGGCATCTGTCATACCCCAAATTTTGCCCTAAAGCTTTTTCATTTAATTCATTTGCATTAACACCGATCAATTCGACTACATCCAAAATAAGTTTTGTCTCCGCACATTGCATTTCAAATCAGCATGAAATTTGCTATTAGTTTCTCATTATTTCAGTTAGTAAATCATTTTAAGTTTTGCATAATTTTACTAAAATTTGCATCTTAATTCATTCATAGTACCTCATATACATCATTTCGCATTTAAATTAAAGAGTTGAATTTGCAATGTCATTTAATCGACAAGTTAACTATTTTATAATTGTATTTTTGTTATTATTATTATTATTATTATTATTATTATAATCATGACATATTTTATTCTTTTTACTTCACTTTGCATTCATTTTACTAGAATATACATTTTTTTTGTCACATTTTTAGGTCTAGGTCCATTTTCTTTAATAGTTATCCATTAAATAAAAAAAAATCAAATTCATTTACACTATCCACCATAGCTAATTACACACATGAGTACATCATGAAAAGACAAACAAATTGAACTCCCATGCCGCAACGGTCTTCTTTATCATGTTCACATCTCACCATCATCCAGCTTGCACAAAACAACAAAAACCATGCTGTCCCATGTGGTCCAAAATGCTGCTCCACCACTGACCTTGCTGTATCATAAACGATCAAAACATTGCACCAAAATAGGCAAATACAAACCTGCATCAAAAAGCAACATAACAGAGCATCAAAAGTGTTCAAATTCACCAAGTTTTCCCCCTCAAAGTCTCATCAAAAACCCTAATCTCCTCTCTATATAAACAGCCTCATTCTTCAGCAATAAAGGAGCCACACGAAAAAACACCAAACCTCTGCCAAAGTTCCTCTAACCTTACAACATCAACATTCAACCACCAACTCTCAGCCCTCACGAACCAACTCAGAGCACTCTGAAGCTCACACACAAAACCAGTAAACAACCTCACCACATTCAAACACTCATACACCATAGTTCAACTTCCACAACATACTCACTCACCTTTCAACCATCTCACTGCAACCTGTACCCTCATACCTTCATAAACTCAACCAACCAATTCATATACGATTCACTCATCACCCACACAACCCTCACTCGTTCAAACTTTCACCTCATTTTAGAACCTTCAAACTCACGTCCTAACACCACACTCACCCTCGAAACCGTGACACTCCATACTCACGAGCAACAACAACAGTGTTCGCAAAAGAAATCGCGAAGAAGAGGAAGACGTAGGGTAGAGCAATCTGAGACAAAGTCAGAAGCAAACAACATACCTGGTTTTAATCCTTTCTTTCTTCATTTTGATGTTGTTGATTTTGCACATTTATTTTCAGTTTTCCATCATATACTGTAAGAACCTCTGAATTAGTGGATCTGGGTTTATATTGGGATTGATTGGGGTTGAGGGTATTTTGTTGTTTGTTTTTGCTTTATCGTGAGAATACAGAAGAGAGATCGAGAGAGATTTTAGGTATGTTATTGTTTCATGAATCGAGAGTGCGAGAAATCGAGAGAGAGCCATAGCGTAAGCCATAATCGAGAGCGAGCGAGAACGAGAGAGATCGTGAGAGAATCAAAATAGTGAGAGCGATATTGTTGTTATTTTCACAGCGAGAGGCGAAAGTGATTCGGAAAGAGTTCCGAATGGTATTCAAATGCCAGAATGAAGCGTGTTTACCCTTTCTTTTTCCAGAAAAATAATTAAGCGGTCTAGAAGATAATCCTTAGTTTTTTTTAGTGTTTAAAATTCATCTTGGGCTTCATACTGGGTCGACTCAGTTTTCTTCTTGAACCAACACCACACACCCTGCGTTGAGTACACCCCCAGCCCCATGTTTGTCTTGTCGGTGGGCTTTTGCTTGTTGGCCCTAACAGCTTCAATAATTTCACCATTACCTTTTATTTTAATTTTAACTTTTTGAATATAAAACTTCAAAACAATTTTCACTCAATAAGACATTCGATCCAATATCGAGTTCATTTTCATTTCAAATAAAACTTCTCGATTCAATGTCGAGTCCATTTCAAAACTTCTCACAAGAAACTTCAAAAAAAATCAATTCAAACTTGTCACTTCTTTTTCGCCCAAGAGCGAAGCCTTCCTTTTGCCCAAGTGCAAAGTTCACCCACGTGTGAATCTCATTCCAAAATTTGTCTTTTCCGCCCAAGTGCGATTAGACCCATTTCATAAACCCTAAAACGCTTGATCCAACGTCAAGTTTGTTAATCTTTTTTTAATTTAATCAAAGTGATTAAGTGACAAGGGGTGCACACCTCTTGAATACCTTTGATCCTTTGAATCAAACTTAAAAATCTTTCTTAATTAAATCAAAGTGATTAAGTGACAAGGGGTGCACACCTCTTGAATACCTTTGATTCTTTGAATCAAACCATAAAAATTATTTCTTAATTAAATCAAAGTGATTAAGTGACAAAAATGAACACCTCTTGAATACCTTGATCCTTTGAATCAAAACACTTTAATCAAACCAAGAGGTTAAGTGACAAGGGGTGGACACCTTTTGAACACCTTGATCTTTTGAATTAAAATACACTAATCAAATCAAAGTGATCAAGTGACAAGAAGTGCACACCTCTTGAATACCTTGATCCTTTGAATCAAAACACATTAATCAAATCAATAGATCAAGTGACAAGAAGTGAACACCTCTTGAATACCTTGATCTTTTGAATAAAATACATTAATCAAATCAATAGATCAAGTGACAAGAAGTGAACACCTCTTGAATACCTTGATCTTTTGAATAAAAATACATTAATAAAACTTGGACAACAAGTGACAATGGGACTCGCTCCTGTTGAATACCTTGGGTAAAGGACGCGCTAGGTGAACACCTTGCTCAAATACTTTACTAAACGTCCGCAAACATCCATCATAACATAAAAAACAAATCTCGTAGTTCCTTCCGAACTACATTCGCTCTGATTCTTCCATCGAAGATATGTAGGCACAAGACTCAATTGTCTTGGCGAGCACACTAATAAAAAATATAATTTCGTAGTCTCGAACTACGATTGCTCTGACTTTCCCCATTGGGAATACGTAGGCACAAGACACAAACGTCTTGGCGAGCATAATAAAAAAAAACCTTTTCTTTTTCCTCCATAATTAAAAAAACCAAACATATGTTCTTTCTCTTCATTAAATAAACGTAGACTTAAGCTAACTCTCGATTTCAAAACAACTAAATGGGTCCCATCGAGTACGATGGAAGTAAGGGGTGCTAATACCTTCCCCTTGCTTAACCGACTCCCGAACCCAATTTTGGTTACGAAGACCAACTTGTTCATTGTATTCATTTCCCAAGGGTTTTATCAATATTTTCCCTTTCCCATTGGAATAAATAAAATTTGGTGGCGACTCTGTTTGTTACAATTTCGTGGCGATCATTTTTTGACCCGCGACACCACCCCCGCAGAGATGATTTACCTCAACCTGAGGATTTAATCCACTAATCGCACGGATTACAATGGTTTTCCACTTAGTCCGCAACTAAGTCTTCCAGAGTCTTCTGATCACACACTGATCACTCCAGGAACAACTGCTTAGATACCCTCTAAGACTTTTCTAGAGTCTACTGATCAACACGATCACTCTAGGCTTAGTTCACTCCTAAGACTTCCCTAGAGTATTCTGATCAACACGATCACTCTAGTTACAAACTGCTCAGCCAACTGCTAAGACTTCCTAGAGTATACTGATCACACGATCACTCTAGTTCCTTACAACTTAATGTAATCTATTCAAGAGTTTACAAATGCTTCTTAAAAGCGATAATCACAACTGTGATATTTCTCTTAACGTTTAAGCTTAATCTCACTAAAATATTACAACAGCAATGTAGTGAGTTGATGAAGATTCTGAGCTTTGATTGAATAGCGTTTCAGCAAGTTTGATATTCACAGAATAGATGTAGAAATTGGTAACCTTGCTTCTCATCAGAACTTCATATTTATAGGCGTTGAGAAGATGACCGTTGAATGCATTTAATGCTTTGCGTGTTCCGTACAGCATCGCATTTAATGTTATACGCTTTTGTCAACTACCTCGAGCCTTGTTCACGCTGTGTCTACTGACGTAGCCTTTAGTAGCTTTTAACGTTCCTTTTGTCAGTCAGCGTAGTCTGCCACCTGTACTTCCTTCTGATCTGATGTTTGTGAATATGACGTTTGAATATCATCAGAGTCAAAACAGCTTGGTGCATAGCATCTTCTGATCTTCTGACCTTGAAGTGCTTCTGAGCGTGATACCATCTTCTGATCTTCAGTGCTTCTGATCTCATGTTCTTCTGATGCTTCCATAGACCCATGTTCTGATTCTGCTTCGACCATCTTCTGATGTCTTGCCAGACCATGTTCTGATGTTGCATGCTGAACCATTTGAGATACAACTTCTGAGCGCTGAATTATGCGTACTCTTTATATATATTTCCTGAAAGAGAAATTGCATTGGATTAGAGTACCATATTATCTTAAGCAAAATTCATATTATTGTTATCATCAAAACTAAGATAATTGATAAGAACAAATCTTGTTCTAACAATCTCCCCCTTTTTGATGATGACAAAAACATATATAAATGATATGAATTTGCGATCAGAAAGAGTAGACGGCAAAAGACAAATTACACAGCTATAGCATAAGCATATGAATATGTCTCCCCCTGAGATTAACAATCTCCCCCTGAGATAAATAATCTCCCCCTGAAATAAATACTCGAAGAACTTTGATAAAAGACTTCCCTGATTATTTCGGTAGAGACGATCATATAAGCTTCTGCCTTCAGAGAATTCATAGCTTCTGACTTCTGCTTCCATTTGGACAGCTTCAGAACTTGAATTTCTTTAGATCCTTAGAACACTCACAGCTTCTGATTCCTGCTTCCATCGTGGACAGCTTCAGAACTTGAATTTCTTTGATCTTCAGAACATTCACAGCTTCTGACTTCTGCTTCCATTCAGGACAGCTTCAGAACTTGAATTTCTTTGATCTTCAGAACATTCACAGCTTCTGACTTCTGCTTCCATTCAGGACAGCTTCAGAACTTGAGTTTTCTGGATCGTTTAGAACATTCACATCTTCTGATTTCTGCTTCCCTCGGATAGCTTCAGAACTTTGAATGTCTACCAACATCACTTCATGCTAGATTTGTATCAGAACATTGTTGAATGTACCAGAGCATCATCAGAGCATCTCTACATCCTGAAATGTTACAGAACAAAAACTAAACGACAAAAGTCAGCATGAACGAGTTAGAACATAAAATGTATGTTTGAACACATTATATGTATCAGAGCCATATAGGCTGAAATAATGTATCAGAGCAAATAATGTATCAGAGCCATAACATTATATGTATCAGAGCAAATAGAATTTTGTCAGAACAGGATAGACAAAGATATTCAAATTCTATTATCAGTGCTTCTGATTCATTCTTCTTTCTTGCTTCTGATCTCTGAAGCTTGACAGCACTCAGCTTGCTTCAGTTTCCATGGTTTTGCTTCTTGTGTTTGCTTCTGAAGATTCACTTCACTTCTCTGTACCTGCAAAACACTTAAACCATGTAGAACTTGCAGTTCTTGTTAGTGAATGCAACTGATTAAATCAACTCATTTATCACAGTATTTCTCCCCCTTTTTGTCATATCATCAAAAAATAGAAAAGATTCAGATGAATAAAACAGAACACATGAAGGAAGAAGATGATTTCATTAAGGTTCAACCATTGGGTACAGAAGTACAAAGTGATAAGATCAGATGCACAGAAGATCTGTCGCCTTTGAGTCATGGAGCTTCAACAGACTTAGAGTGAACGCTAGGTTTTGAGAGAAGAAATGAAAAACTAGAGAGAGAGAGAGAGAGAGAGAAGAAAAAAAACTTTAAGAGGAAAACAGAGAGATAGGAAACCAAAAACCATTTTGAAGAGTATTTAAAAAGAAATAAAATGAAACGAATGATGACTAGCATTTAATGTTACGTGAAAAGAGGAGAGATAATAAAGACAAATGAGGTGACTAGCACAGTTACCTATGGACGGCGTCCCTTCAACTGCACGCACGTTTATCCATGAATAGTAACGACAGGTTTACCATCCCGAGATAAAACGTAACAGCTGTTTTGCTTTAAAAGAGGTTCTGAATCAACTTAGACAATGAAACGTTAGTAATAACCGAATCATAATTTCTAAAAGATTTCAATCAGAACTTCTGACAAAAAAAAAATGTTCCACATTCATTTCAGAAGATACTCATACATGAGAACTTCTCATCTTCTCATTCTGGGCATAAATCCATACTGATGTTCTTCAGAATGAACTTAAACCTATCTTCAGCCAGGGGTTTTGTAAAGATATCAGCCCATTGATGGTCTGTATCAACAAAGTTTAAAGATATGACACCCTTCTGAACATAGTCCCTTATGAAATGATGTTTAATCTCAATATGTTTAGCTTTTGAATGAAGAATAGGATTCTTAGATAAACATATAGCAGAAGTATTATCACAGAATATAGGAATGTTACTCTCAAATATCTGATAATCTTCTAACTGACTCTTCATCCAGAGCATCTGTGTACTACAACCAGCAGCAGCTACATATTCTGCTTCTGTGGTTGATAGAGCAATAGTTGCTTGCTTCTTGCTGTACCAGGAGATCAAATGACTTCTAAGAAATTGGCAACTTCCTGAAGTACTTTTTCTTTCAATTCTGTCTCCAGCATAATCAGCATCGCAGAATCCTACTAAGTTGTATTCTTTAGATTTTCTGTAAACTAAGCCAACATTAGTAGTACCTTTCAGATACCTTAGAATTCTCTTAACAGCAGTTAAATGAGATTCTCTAGGATCTGATTGGAATCTAGCACACAAACAAACACTGAACAGAATGTCAGGTCTAGAAGCAGTCAGATATAGAAGAGATCCAATCATACTTCTGTATAACTTCTGATCTACCTTCTTACTTACCTCATCCTTACCTAGGATGCATGTTGGATGCATAGGAGTTTTGGCTTCTTTGCAGTCCAGAAGATTAAACTTCTTCAGAAGTTCCTTCACATACTTGGTTTGGTGAACATATGTTCCTTCTGATGTTTGATTTATTTGTATTCCAAGGAAATACTTGAGTTCTCCCATCATGCTCATTTCAAACTCAGCCTGCATAGACTCAGCAAACTCCTTTCCAAGTGTAGCATTAGATGTTCCAAAAATAATATCATCTACATATATTTGACAAATTAAAATATCCTTTTCAAAGGTTTTACAAAAGAGAGTAGTGTCCACTTTTCCTCTAGTGAAACCATTATCTAGAAGGAAAGAACTTAAGCGTTCATACCAAGCTCTGGGAGCTTGCTTCAATCCATATAATGATTTCTTTAGTTTAAACACATGATTCGGAGACATAGAGTCTTCAAAACCAGGAGGTTGATGGACATAAACTTCTTCATCTATATAACCATTTAAGAAGGCACTCTTAACATCCATTTGATAGAGAGTGATGTTATGTTGAGTGGCAAAAGAAATTAATAGACGAATAGATTCTAACCTGGCCACTGGTGCAAAGGTTTCTGTATAATCAATCCCTTCTTGCTGACTATAACCTTGAGCCACCAGTCTTGCTTTGTTTCTTACCACTTCACCTTTCTCACTGAGCTTGTTTCTGAAGACCCATTTTGTACCAATTATATTGAATCCATCTGGTCTAGGAACAAGATCCCAAACATCATTCCTTGTAAACTGATTTAGTTCATCTTGCATAGCAATTATCCAGTCTGGATCTTCTAGAGCATGATCAACAGAAGTTGGCTCGATCAAAGATACAAGACCTAATTGACAGTCTGCATTGTTCTTAAGGAATGCTCTTGTTCTGATTGGATCATCCTTCTTTCCAAGAATGACATCTTCTGAATGACCAGAGATGAGTCTGGATGATCTTCTGACAGATGGTTCTTCAGAAATACTTAGATCCTCCAGAGAAGCTGATACTTGATCTTCTGGTTCTTTGCTTCTGAGGAGCTCTGCTTCTGATGCGTTGCTTCTTGGCTCAACAACTTCTGATATATCAATATCACAATCTGCAAAATTATCAAACTGCTTTGGTTTTTCAGAACCAAGCTTATCATCAAACCTGATATTGATTGATTCTTCTACAACCAATGTTTCAGTATTGTATACTCTGTAGCCTTTTGAGCGTTCAGAATATCCAAGAAGGAAACACTTTTGAGCTTTGGAATCAAACTTACCAAGATGATCTTTAGTGTTCAGAATAAAGCATACACATCCAAAAGGATGGAAATATGAAATGTTGGGCTTTCTATTCTTCCACAATTCATAAGGAGTCTTATTTAGAATAGGTCTGATAGAGATTCTATTCTGAATATAGCATGCAGTGTTTATTGCTTCTGCCCAGAAATGCTTAGCCATATTGGTTTCATTGATCATGGTTCTGGCCATTTCTTGCAGAGTCCTATTCTTTCGCTCTACAACCCCATTTTGCTGTGGAGTTCTAGGACAAGAGAAATCATGGGCAATACCATTTTCTTTGAAGAATTCTTCAAAGGATCTGTTCTCAAATTCACCACCATGATCACTTCTGACCTTTATGATTTTACACTCTTTTTCAGATTGAATCTGAATGCAGAAATCAAAGAACACTGAATGAGTCTCATCCTTGTGTTTTAAGAATTTTACCCAAGTCCAGCGGCTATAATCATCTACGATGACTAATCCATATTTCTTTCCTCTAACAGATGCTGTTTTGACTGGTCCAAACAGATCAATGTGCAAGAGTTCTAATGGCCTTGAGGTAGAAACAACATTCTTAGACTTGAATGCAGGTTTGGAGAACTTGCCCTTCTGACATGCTTCACAAAGAGCATCTGATTTGAATTTCAGATTAGGGAGTCCTCTGACCAGATTCAGTTTGTTAATCTGAGAAATCTTTCTCAAACTAGCATGACCTAATCTTCTGTGCCAGACCCACTGCTCTTCAGAAACAGACATAAGACAGGTCACCTTCTGACTCATAAGATCTTGCAGATCTGTCTTATAAATGTTGTTCTTCCTCTTGCCTGTAAATAGGATTGAGCCATCCTTCTGATTTACAGCCTTGCAAGACTTTTGATTAAAGATTATATCATAACCATTGTCACTCAATTGACTGATAGATAAGAGGTTATGAGTTAATCCTTCTACAAGAAGTACATTAGAAATGGAAGGAGAGTTACCAGACTTTATAGTTCCAGAGCCAATTATCTTGCCCTTCTGATCTCCTCCAAACTTGACTTCTCCTCCAGACTTAAGCACCAGGTCTTGGAACATAGACCTTCTTCCTGTCATGTGTCGTGAGCATCCAGAGTCCAGGTACCATGACATGTTGTGCTTTGTCCTTCTTGCAGCCAAGGATATCTGCAATAGGAATAATCTTATCCTTAGGTACCCACACTTTCTTGGGTCCTTTCTTGTTAGATTTTCTCAAGTTCTGATTGAACTTGGGTTTAACATTATAAGCAATAGGAGGAACAGCATGATAATTTTTAATGTGAGTTTCATGATATTTCCTAGGTTGTGTCACATGCTTCTTGGTGTGTGTTATGTGAAAATTTTGAGCATGTGAAGTGTGCCTAATATCATGAGAGTGGCCATACTTGAACTGATCATACAATGGCTTGTATGTAATTTTCATTTCATCAACAGGTTCAAGTTTGTATGGGGTTTCACCCTCAAAACCAATGCCAACTCTTTTGTTTCCAGATACGGCATATATCATAGAAGCTAGCTGACTTCTGCCAATACTTCTAGATAAGAACTTCCTGAAACTTAAATCATATTCTTTCAGAATATGGTTTAGACTAGGAGTGGATTTTTCTGAATCAGAAGGAGATCCAACATTATTGGATAATTTTAAAAGTTTTTCTTTTAATTCAGAATTCTCCAACTCAAGCTTCTTTGTTTCAAATTCAAATTGCTTTTTCAGCTTTTTGTATTTGAGACTAATCTGAGACTTGAGTTCCAGAAGTTCAGTTAGACCAGAAACTAACTCATCTCTAGTAAGTTCAGAAAATACCTCTTCAGAATCTGATTCTGATGTAGATTCTTGTAATACGGTGAACTGACTTTATTTGAAATGTGCGGATAGCAAGAGTCGCCACCGACTTTTATTTTATCCAATTGGAAAGACAAAAAGAACAGGAAAGACCTTTGAAAGATTTTGAGTTCGGGGGTAGGTTATACAAAGGGAAGGTGTAAGGCACCCTTTGCATCCATGGTTATCCATGGGCTCTTAATTGCTTAGCTCACTTGTTTGTTTGTTTGAAAAGTTTGAAGTGTCGTGTGTGAATAGTAAAGATTTCGTTAAGGACTTTAGCTTGTAAATAAGCGTAGCCTTGTTTTGAAATTGTTTTGAAATAGGAGGTGTGAAAAGTATTTTGATTTGAATATGAGCAAGCAATTAAGAACTACCTACCCTAAGTTTGTCTTTCGTGTTCTTTAAGGCTTTCGGGTGAAAGGATCTATCCATACCATAAGAGGGCAGGAAGTCTTTCAATTGGATGTGCGGGTCATCGGAGATCGTTCGCCATGAGACTGTCCCTACTATGAAGAGAGCAGGTAGTCTGAGGGAAGGATATAATAGTCATTTAGGCAACAGTAAGGATACCTTAGCATTTGAAGGGACTATCACCATTTAATCGAGGGACGAGATCACATTTTATCGTAGGCAACTCGAAAGGGGCTATGATCTTTTATCGGAGGGACATGGTGATTTTGAATCGAAGGCAGCAGGCTAAGGTATCCCTATACTCGAAGGGACTTGACTATTTGATCGAAATCGAAGGCAACAGGCAACAGGCAACGAGAGGGGTACCCTAAAGGTGTGTGGGTGCAACAATCACGTGGTTCAATTCGAATATTTTAATCTTGTATAGTTAGTGTGATCTAACGTTTGATTGATAATCTTGCACTCCCTAGGATTACTAGCCACGCAAAAAAATAAAAATAAAAGCAGAACGAAAATCCTACGCTATTACAATAAACACCTGCGGGGATGGGGAATTAATAAAAACATAAAATTAAACTGCAGTCTTCAGCCTTGATCTTCCTCGAATTCACCAAACTCAATCGACTCTGAGATTCTGAAAATTAAAAGGAAGATAAACAAGGGTGAGTGTATGGGGAATTCCTTAGTATTGGAAATAAACCTTAATTTAAACTTATGAGGCAAAAAGTAAAATAAAAAGTGAGAATAATTTAAATAATAAAAAGGAGGGATTAAAACTTAGCTTTTGATTGTCCTGGCGCGTGGGCGGAGGATTTCTGATTAACCCTAAAAAATCAGCCACGAAGGAAAAAGGTTAGTGCATGAATGATCTATAAACCCTAAAAAAGGTTTACAAACCTTACAAACTTAAACCAAAGGTTTATTCAAGAAAACTGATTGTGACCTACAAGGTTTGTGAGGGGGGCAAAGGTCAAATAAACCTAAGGTTAAAACCTACAGACTAAGGTTTAAAATTATACCAAAATTAGTTAGAAAAAAAAAACCTAAATCAAAATTTTGAAATAATTGAATAGTTTTAATGGTTAAATAACAATTAAAAGTTATTTTGTAACAAAAGTCGAACGTTCGATTAAATATCATAATTATATAATTTTCATTTATTTATATGATTTTTTAGAAAAAATAAATAAATAATAATGATTTAAAATTATTGAAACAATTGAAAAAAAAAAAAATTATATATATAAAAAGTTTAGAAATCTTAGCTTAGATTGAGTGTGGTTGATCTACGAGGGTCCATGGTAGATCAGCGTTTCCTGGGCCACTGGATTAGGAGATTCATCCATCGAACGGTGAGTGCTTGAGGGTGTATCATGAGCCACGTATGGGATGGCGCGCTGGATCTGTATTGAACTGCTTTGTTAGAAAAAATAATGTCAATCCTGGGGATCGAACCCAGGTATTTCCACCCAATAACCATTGTCTCTTGCCACACCTGCTACCTTAATTATCTGTTTAAAGTACCGCCTCAAAACTATAAAACACCAAATAAGAGTTAGTGGGGATTCAAAAGTTAATCAAAGAGTGGGGCCCATGAGTGTACGCTGCACCAATCAAAAGAAGGGAGAGGAATTGCTTTTGTTGACTAGCAAACGGGAAGCTTCCACGCGTGTAATGAGAGAGACTGGACATTGACTGGCGAATACGGTAGCGCCACGCGTTTGGTCAATTCTCCAAGGTACTATTCATCTCCTCCTACCTCGGTACCTGCGGATTTACTTAGGCATTCTGCTGCGAATTCTCCTGCGAAAAAAACCTTCAAATTTCCTGCACTTTCGAAACTATACGAATACGTGATATTAATTCATGAAAAAGCCATGGTTCGATTGGAAATCACGTCCTAAATTCAACCACGGACTTTGTTTTGTCTAAAAACGCTCGTATCATCGAATACGAACCACAATACCATCCATGCCCTAGTAATGGTGTTTCGAGTGTTAGGCCCTCTGAACTTGCAACGATGATTCAAACCTGTCTTTTAGATGCCCAGCAACTCAAAACAAACAATGGTTTTAATCGAAACCTCACTTAAACCAAAATATATGAATATGGAAAAAACCGTGAATATGCACATGTATATGTTGCGATTTACGAGTTTAAAGCCATGGATCTTGATCCATCCTTACCATACATTACCTGCAGATGATGTTTGGATGGCTGGAAGCGATTGAAACGGCCTCTGGTGAGCAATCCGTAGCTTGCATCTTTTATGGTTTTTTTAAGATTTTAGGGTTTGTTTCTCACGTTTTCCTCCTCCTCATGTGAATAGCCTCTACTTATGTATAGGAATGAATTAGGTTTAAAAAGAAAAATGGGCTTGGACTTTAAAAATTAACAAATATATATTTTGATTTTTTTGATTAAAACTAAACAAACTGTTTTAAAAAAAATCTATACTAAAATACTAATTAAATACCTAAAAACTATTTTTGTTCTTTTAATATTTTATAAAAAAAATGAAAAATAATGAATAAATAAATAAAAGATTTAGCAACAAAATTAAGAATCAAATAAAAGGAAAGTTAGAAGTAAAAAAAATGGGCAAAGACTGTCAATAGTGGGTTTCGAATCCGTGATCTCATATCTGCCAACCCTACCCCCTTACCAATTGCGCCATGTCATCTAATCGAAATAAAATGACACTTATAAATATATGAGGGCAAATTTTGGGGTATGACAGCTGCCCCTGTTCAATTATCTTAGACCTGAAGATGTAGAGTGGTTTGTATGCCAGCCGGTATCTGAAGGTAGAAGGTGATTGAACACTAGAATACTAAGAAATTTGCCCTAGCTGAAGGAGGGACTTTTGTCGGAGATGGGCTTGTAGATACCATCTGGTAGTTGTTGAAGTATTGATTGTTACGCAATTTCTGCTTTTGCTGTCTTCCCTCTTTTGAATGTTGAGGAACCGTCGAAGGTATAGACTCAAATCTGTGTTGGTTTATTTAAGGAACCGTCAAAGGTATCGACTTAAACTCGAAGCATATTGTTGAGGCACCGTCAAAGGTATCGACTCAGATATGCGGATAGATTGTATAAGGAACCGTCAAAGGTGTCGACTTATATCTGAAGTATGTCGTTAAGGAACCGTCAAAGGTGTCGACTTAACTCTTGATGTGGGTTGTTAAGGAACCGTCAAAGGTATCGACTTAACTCTGAAGCATATCATTGAGGCACCGTCAAAGGTATCGACTCAGATATGTAGATAGACTGTATAAGGAACCGTCAAAGGTATCGACTTATATCTGAAGTGTGTTGTTAAGGAACCGTCAAAGGTGTCGACTTAACTCTTGATATATTAAGGAACCGTCAAAGGTGTCGACTTAACTCTGAAGTGGATTAAGGAACCGTCAAAGGTATCGACTTAATTCTGAAAGTAGATCATTAAGGAACCGTCAAAGGTATCGACTTAGATCTGAAATGTTTCGAAGTTGTTTATTTGATTGCAGCAATAACCTGCAAAAGGCAAAGTTAGCTTTTTTATGCCATGTTATGATGCATGTATTGTGTTTATGTGACGGGATTCTCAAAATAAATGAGAACCTTGCATGTTATGTATGCATTTGTCGCGATGCATTATGTATTATGTATGAACCTGTATGTAATTGTATGAGTATGTTTAAATGAGTTCATCAAAGTGAGAAACTTTGTATGAAATGTATGCAATGTATGAATATGTTTATGATTTATGACGTATGACTATGATTTATGCTTTTTGACACATCTTGATTGAGAAGGTGGATCTCCATGTCATTGTAATTTTGATGTTTGATCTTATCTTGAAGATGCTCAGCTGGGGATTTATGATTTCTGCTTGGGGATGATCAGTAACTTGATGTTCCCTGATTGGGGATTAGAGATATTAATAAACCATGTTGGAGAAGAGCAAAGTGTTGGAGAACCGATAGTGTTGAAGATGTAAACTCTGTTGGGGAGCCATGTCTTTGTCGGGACGAGAGCATTTGAAGATATCTTCTTAATGATTACTCTGTGGGGATATGATCTCGTGAACCCGGCTCTGTAGGAAGACGTGGGTGTCTTGAATATTGCCCCTAGCATTATAGTACCTGCCATTCCTGGATTTTAATTAGGGCACGCCATTGAATGTTGATCAAGATGTCAAGCTGGACTTGTATAGATTTGCCCCGGTTAGTAGGAACTTTGGAGAGATTCGTCTCGCGAGGACTTTATGAGATATGAACCATGGGCGACATGCCCCTTAGTAACCATTGGTCCAGGACAATGCCCCATATTGATTGGAAATAGCTTAAGATTTATTTGGATGCATGCCTCTGATTGTTTTTGGCATCTTTGAGAGATTCTCGGAATCTTGACTTGATTTCCCCAGATTGACCGGGAAATAGTTTGACTTCCGCTTGGGATGTATGCTTTTGACTTTTTGGCATTTGAGAGATTCTTCGAATCTTGACTTGATTGCCCCAGATTGATTGGGAGAGACGTGTCATGCCCCTTGTATATGTAGGAGACGTTGCCTATCGGGATAACTTTCTAGTCATTAGTTGTACCCTGTGCAAGTTCTTTCTGATGCTAACATTTGAAATTATGTAGCAGAATATGTTTAATAATGAATTCATGAGATGCAATGCATACGTTTGTCTTGAGTTTTTTTTTTTTTTTTTGAAAAACATTAAAACCAAAGATGTAAACGTGTGATGTTTGTAAAAAAAACATGATATTTGTAAAACCATGATATTTGTGACAACGTGATGTTTGTAAAAACGGAACATCAACTCAGCATTTTTGGTAAACCTTAAGGAGTCAGGATACTTTTGTTGTGACAGTATGCTTTCGAACTAACCATGCTTCAATTAGGACTTTCAAGGGTTGTAACGTGGCTTGGTTCACGGTTTAAGAAGCAAAGGATAAAGGCTCAAAGTTTATTGATACCCACCCCTCTTCGTGATGATCTTCAGTCCTAAACTCAGTTAATTCAACTTATGCATTCGGGTTCCAAGAGATTTTTTTGGATTTGCACCTTTGATTATGATGATGGTTCATAAGCAAAGAGAACTTTTGAGATGGCAGTCACTTCTTCCTTTTGTTAGTCACAACTTTGTGTTGTTCGAGAATTTATTGACTTCTCTTTTTTCATTCATTTTGTTTTATATCCCTAACTTTTGCCTGAACTGTCTATTTTGAGCTTACAGTCAGCGGGACGCCCTGATTTTTGCCTAAGTCTTCTTTTTGATTTTTGGCTTAGCAGGATTTTCTTTGTATATATGTTTTTTCATTTTTTTTCTTTTTTTGAAAGATATTGACTGCCTTGCTTAATGATTGATGAACCATTATTGGCTTTTGGTTGTCATTTCCGACACTTCTTTGATGTGTGCGGATGAACGCTTGTGATTGAAACCTTTGCTGAAAGGTGTACTGACTGGTTCTCTTAAAATAGAATGCACAGCCAAATTAACTGAGAACTACCCTGCCCCAGGTTATGATCAAGGGTTTTAATTATTACAAGAAAGAAACTTCTACTTCTTAGGCTCGAAGGGGTTGACGAGGGATTAACATCCTTATATCTCCATTGTTTAGGAATTGAACAAATGCCTGTACATCGTCAGCATAGTCCGTTCAAAAGCATACCGTTTGAGGTTGCGGTATTGTTTTCGTCATCCTCCCTCAAGAGGCTTATAGCTTAGCAGGAGTTGAATATCACAAAACATATGCAAAGTAAAGACATACTTTAAAATGAGTGATAGCGAAATGATTTATTCAAGACAAACATATGCAATGCACTGATGATGATTATTAAAACAGATAATGTCTATCATAATTCGAATGTTTAAACAAACAGAGAAGAAACATGCAAATGAAAGTAGATCTAATGATCCAAAAGTTCGTTCGTCGAGATGTCAATCAATCTTGTCATGACTAGGCATAGGAGCGGTGATCACCACGGGGGTTTCAAGAGGGTTGGATTTGATTTCTCCGTCATTGATCAGATCTTGTATCTTATTCTTTAATGTCCAGCAATCGTTTATGTAATGTCCAAGACTGTTGGAATGGCACGCGCACCTCGCATTGGGTTTATAGTAGGTGTTAGAATTCTTAGGAGCATCCCTCAGAATAATCAATCTGATTTTCAACAGATGTTGTAATGCTTGAGCCAACGATATATTGATCTTGGTGAATTGACGCTTAGGTGCATCTGGCTTGCGTTGTTGTTGTGGAACTGGTGTAGGACATCAGAACGAGTTATTCATGAAACCATATCTGAAGAGGAATGCCAGAACGGGTCGTACATTAGACCATATCTAGAAGTAGGAAATCAGAACGAGTTATTCATTAAACCATATCTGAAGAGAACATCAGAACGAGCCATACACTAGACCATATCTGATGGAGGGTGTCAGAACGAGTCATTCATTAGACCATATCTGTTAGAATGTCAGAACGAGTCCTACATTAGACTATATCTGTTGAGGAATGGCAGAACGAGTCATACATTAGACCATATCTGTTGGAATGTCAGAACGAGTCGTACATTAGACCATATGTGACTGAAGATACCGGAACGGATCATATATTAGACCATATCTGATAGAGAATGCTTGCTTGTTAGAGTCGATGAGTTATTTTGACGAAGTTTTGGAATGTAAAAAGGGCTTGTCAGAATGAATCTCAGGCTTGATTATATCTGAGAGGAATGCTTGTCGGGGCGGAACCTGAAAACAACGTTAGAAGTATGCAATGTCATGAATGAAAATGCAATGTTTTCAAGGATCTTTAGGAGTTAAGTTAGCAACATTGGAAAGTGATTTGGTCGCATATTTGTTTGAAGAATTCTGACTCTTGTCTTTGAAAATCCTTCTTTGAGAATCAAGCTCACCATATCGAGTGGGTCATCGCCTCTGATTCGGGATACTTCTGAATTTGGAGGTACATGGCCAGAGGAAAGTAAATCCTCTTGCCCCTTGTTAGGTGCTAAACCTTTGAATCGGCGGGTATGTGGCTAGAGGAAAATAAATCCTCTTGCCCCTTGATAGGATTTTAGTCCTTGATAAGAGTACCTGAAATTGTGAGCCCTAAATCCCTAAGATCCTTGAAAGGGTTAGTTAACATGCTATGTTATGATGTCATGATGTAATGCGAGTGCGATGCAATGCATTAAGTAAAGCATAAGGTCATAAGGACGAGATGTCTTACAGGAAAATCCTGCAAGGAAATAAAAGGTTAAAGCATAAGGTAATGAGGACGAAATGTCCTACCAGCAAATCCTGCAAGGAAATGGAAAGGTTAGAGCATAAGGTAATGAGGACGAAATGTCCTACAAGCAAATCCCGCAAGGAAATGGAAAGGTTAGATAACAAACAAGTCACACAAGAGTCCTTAAGTTTAAAGGCTTGCATGGAGTATGACCGGGTAACTACCCTTCCCCAAAGGTACTTCTAAGGATAAGGATGATATCAGCAACGGGTTCTACCAAGTTACTCAGAATTGTCAGCCCCTCCAAAGCACCCTCGAACATGGTACATGCATACCACGCAATGATACTTTGAGAGAGAACCTATCTGAGTTGTAGTATCGGGTAGCGACTATGCCCTTAACATGCATCAAGAGTAGTCCCCCCCACCACGTTCCTAAAGGCCAAGATGGGTTAAAGGTGACTAAAGGTCCTTGAGCTCCGACGCACCCAAAGATACATGTGTAAACCTCTCTCATGCAAAAGAGGTACACAATAACCAGTGGAGGCCTAACTCAAGCGCGAACTTCATTTTGACCAATCCCAAGCATGCACAAGGGAGGTCTCCATGACTATGCCGCTCCTATCTTAAGGTGCACTCGAATCCGGGTATAGGATTCATCTTCCATTCAATACCCAAAACAACCTTGGAAAGTAAAGCAAGCAAACAAACAATTATTAAAGTGATCCTAAACTTTAAGGTAACCCCTCTTTTAATTCGAAAGCATCCCCAGCAGAGTCGCCAGTTCTGTAATACGGTGAACTGACTTTATTTGAAATGTGCGGATAGCAAGAGTCGCCACCGACTTTTATTTTATCCAATTGGAAAGACAAAAAGAACAGGAAAGACCTTTGAAAGATTTTGAGTTCGGGGGTAGGTTATACAAAGGGAAGGTGTAAGGCACCCTTTGCATCCATGGTTATCCATGGGCTCTTAATTGCTTAGCTCACTTGTTTGTTTGTTTGAAAAGTTTGAAGTGTCGTGTGTGAATAGTAAAGATTTCGTTAAGGACTTTAGCTTGTAAATAAGCGTAGCCTTGTTTTGAAATTGTTTTGAAATAGGAGGTGTGAAAAGTATTTTGATTTGAATATGAGCAAGCAATTAAGAACTACCTACCCTAAGTTTGTCTTTCGTGTTCTTTAAGGCTTTCGGGTGAAAGGATCTATCCATACCATAAGAGGGCAGGAAGTCTTTCAATTGGATGTGCGGGTCATCGGAGATCGTTCGCCATGAGACTGTCCCTACTATGAAGAGAGCAGGTAGTCTGAGGGAAGGATATAATAGTCATTTAGGCAACAGTAAGGATACCTTAGCATTTGAAGGGACTATCACCATTTAATCGAGGGACGAGATCACATTTTATCGTAGGCAACTCGAAAGGGGCTATGATCTTTTATCGGAGGGACATGGTGATTTTGAATCGAAGGCAGCAGGCTAAGGTATCCCTATACTCGAAGGGACTTGACTATTTGATCGAAATCGAAGGCAACAGGCAACAGGCAACGAGAGGGGTACCCTAAAGGTGTGTGGGTGCAACAATCACGTGGTTCAATTCGAATATTTTAATCTTGTATAGTTAGTGTGATCTAACGTTTGATTGATAATCTTGCACTCCCTAGGATTACTAGCCACACAAAAAAATAAAAATAAAAGCAGAACGAAAATCCTACGCTATTACAATAAACACCTGCGGGGATGGGGAATTAATAAAAACATAAAATTAAATTGCAGTCTTCAGCCTTGATCTTCCTCGAATTCACCAAACTCAATCGACTCTGAGATTCTGAAAATTAAAAGGAAGATAAACAAGGGTGAGTGTATGGGGAATTCCTTAGTATTGGAAATAAACCTTAATTTAAACTTATGAGGCAAAAAGTAAAATAAAAAGTGAGAATAATTTAAATAATAAAAAGGAGGGATTAAAACTTAGCTTTTGATTGTCCTGGCGCGGTGGGCGGAGGATTTCTGATTAACCCTAAAAAATCAGCCACGAAGGAAAAAGGTTAGTGCGATGAATGATCTATAAACCCTAAAAAAGGTTTACAAACCTTACAAACTTAAACCAAAGGTTTATTCAAGAAAACTGATTGTGACCTACAAGGTTTGTGAGGGGGGCAAAGGTCAAATAAATCTAAGGTTAAAACCTACAGACTAAGGTTTAAAATTATACCAAAATTAGTTAGAAAAAAAAACCTAAATCAAAATTTTGAAATAATTGAATAGTTTTAATGGTTAAATAACAATTAAAAGTTATTTTGTAACAAAAGTCGAACGTTCGATTAAATATCATAATTATATAATTTTCATTTATTTATATGATTTTTTAGAAAAAATAAATAAATAATAATGATTTAAAATTATTGAAACAATTGAAAAAAAAAAAAAAATTATATATATAAAAAGTTTAGAAATCTTAGCTTAGATTGAGTGTGGTTGATCTACGAGGGTCCATGGTAGATCAGCGTTTCCTGGGCCACTGGATTAGGAGATTCATCCATCGAACGGTGAGTGCTTGAGGGTGTATCATGAGCCACGTATGGGATGGCGCGCTGGATCTGTATTGAACTGCTTTGTTAGAAAAAATAATGTCAATCCTGGGGATCGAACCCAGGTATTT